>NW_027248483.1:122500-459492 GCF_031021105.1 Erythrolamprus reginae | reverse complement strand
TGACTATATATTCTTCCATTTTATAATCTAATAAGTATTTATATAATTTGGAAATAATTTTCTTGTCTTGGCCTAATATTATTTTATCCAATTCAGAGTCCTTTCTTTGTATACCTATTTTTTTTATCCTTTAGGAATCTTGATTTTATTAGGCTATAGGGCCACCAATCCAATTTTAAACTTTCCTTTTCTAGTTGGTCTCTATTCTTTAGGTCACCTCTTTCATCTATTAATTGCCCATATTTCGCCATCCCTTGTAGACTTTTAATATTTGTGTGCATTGTCGCCTCCATGGTTGAGAACCATTTTGGGATTTGTGAGTAGTGGGCTTTTTTTATTTTGATCTATATCTCCAATAACGAATTTCTAATTATGTGTTGTCTAAAATATTTGTGTATTTTGTCTTTATCGTCCCACAAAAATGCATGCCATCCTATTATTAGGTCATGGCCTTCTAATGTTAAGATTCTCTTGTTTTCTAGTTTTACCCACTCTCTTAACCAGTCTATGCAAGTTGCTTGGTAATATAATTCAAAGTCCGGTAGTCCAAAGCCTCCTTGTTTTTTGTTGTCTTGTAAATATTGTATTTTTATTCTTGGCTTTTCCCCGTTCCATATAAATTTAGTTAGAATTCTATTAAGATTTTGAAAGAATTTCTTTTTAAGCATTATTGGAATTGTCCTAAATAGGCATAATATCCTTGGTAGAATGGACATTTTTATTGTAGCTATTCTCCCAACAAGAGAGATCGGTAATTTATTCCACGTATCTAATTTGATTTGTATTTTCTTAATTAATACATTAAGACAAAGAATTTTCTATATGTGTAACATATGTTTGTATTATAAAAAATATGTTACACTTTGTCAGCAATAATTTACACATTAGCCATCCATTTATCCATCCATCCATCCTTCCATTCATCCATCCATCTACCCATCCATTCATGAGTAACAGGATTAATATTTCTTTTTAATATAAACGGGTCGCTATTTCTTCAAAATCCTTTATTAGCCAAAATGAAAATAGAAAATCCTGCTTCTATCAACACATCACATAGTTGTGACAATTTTATGAGGAAATGATACATGTATGCTCTTAAACCACCAAAATGTTGTTGGTCTCTACTAGTTTTATTTATTTTATTTATTTATTTATTTTGTCCAATACACAATGAGGGTTTTAGTGGGTGTATATATATATATATATATATATATATATATGTATGTATGTATGTATGTATGTATGTATGTATGTATGTATATATATATATATATATATATATATATATATATATATATATACATATAAAAAATACATGATGAAGGTTATAGAGGAGATACTCATAGTAAAATATATCTAAGAAAGAATAGAAAAGAAGATATAGTAATAGAACATATCAATGAAAGAATAGAAGAAGAAATGTAGGAATAGAAGAAAGGTACAGGAGATATAGGAGAGTAATAGGACAGGGGACGGAAGGCACTCTAGTGCACTTGTACTCGCCTCTTACTGACCTCTTACTGACCTCTTTAGTGACATCAAATGCCTAGAAGCTGTCTATAACATCATCATGTGAAAAATTTTGAAAGATATAATTTCCATTTTCTAATCCATTTTCTAATCTGCATGAAATTCTTCATGCAGAAACCCTTTGCCACTGAAAAAAGGCTATTTAATATGTGATGTGAACTCCTGGATGAAAAAAACCTATGAAGACGAGACTCCTCATGACAAGAGTTTTCTCAGCATTTTACACAGTGGAAAGATTTAAATTGTTAGAGAACTTCCTTATGCTGATGATGCTCAGAACCATGTATCGAAGTCAGAAGAATATTTGGGATAATTCTCAAGTCTGAATCCAAATCCCTCCCTTTGCTGATAAGTTTGTTTATTACAGCTGTGTCTTCTGTCAGGGTTGACAGTAAAACTCTAAGAGACAAATAAAAAACAAACAACAATCTGCCTATAAACTAAAACAAACAGAACTGAGAACTTTGAATCAGATTGATATTGGCCAGCTGTTCAAACTCAACCCAAAACAATGATGTGGATCTTGTTCTTACAGTAAGAAACAGTTCAGCACAGAAGCAGCTTATATTTGCACAAAAAGCTTTACATAATGTTAAGACATTGACAACAACACTTTTGTGAGACAAAGGTCATTATACAGAAGAGACATACATCAAAATTAGATAATTTTCAGATTTTGGCTGTATAGTACATAATTCCTATACCCACATCTCTACTGTAATAAAGTAGAGATGAGGGTGTAGCATAGTATCATTCTTGGACAATTCTGATGACAATTCTGATGACCAAATAAGAAGTTGGTTTAAATTTTAGAAAATGAAATGAGCATCTGGCTACGTTGCCACTCACAAAATGGCCAAGTGCAGTATTATAATTCTATGAGTCTGACTTCCAATGGATCCAAAGGAATATGCTGATGTGGGGAAGAGTGTCTTTGGGGAACATAAAAACACCAGTCTTTTGCAGATTGAGGGTCAACATTGGGATGGCCCCTTTATTAAGAACACCTACTTTCCATATAGAAGGTCGCATTCAATCCAATTAGAAAGATTGGTTAGCCCAAAACATCTTTGTGCTTTTGGCACCGTAAGCCTTGAAGATCTTTGCTTATAGTCAGGAGAATTACTAATCACTAGGTTGCATTCACAAATTCATTCATGACTGACATTGGCAGCTATAGACATTGCCTGCCTGCCTGCCTGCCTGCCTGCCTGCCTGCCTGCCTGCCTGCCTGCCTGCCTGCCTGCCTGCCTGCCTGCCTGCCTGGATAGATTAATACCATTAACTATATTTTAAAAACAAACTATAGTCATGTAGCTAGCCAGACCCTGATTCCTTAATTTCTGGTTGAATTTTTTTTTCACGAGTCTGGGCTCCCACTGGTTTTCAGAGACCATTTTAAATCAACAAAAAATGTTGGCCACAAAAGCTAATAGTCCTCAGAACTTTCTTGAACACCTTTGTCCATTGGAGTTTGAAAATGCCAAAAGGAGTAATCTTAAACAACATATCCGTGATACTAATTTTTAAATTAGTTAAAGTCTAGTAACCAAAATTACAGGTTATGGATTCTTCTCAGATGGGCATGTGCCATCATCTTATTTCTCTCCAATTCTAATTCTGAAATTTCATCAAGCTTTTCCCTTGACCAGATTGGATGTATTACCCTCTTTGATGGGGACAGGAGAGAGAAAGGGAAACAAATATGTCTTTGTAGAATATCTAAACTATATACTTGTCTGCTGTTCTCTCTATAAGGAATCACAGAGGTGTTATTCGGATCAGTTCAGGCAAACCGCTAGCAGCAATTTGATCTGGTTCGCCAAACTGGTAAATACCATCCCTGTTTGGCCCTTCCCATGCTCCCCAGTTGCCCGGTCACCACTTGCCCTTCTAGCTGCTCACCCCTTCCAGCTGTTTGCCATTTGCCATGCCCACCTACCGCACCCTATATATGTTACCATCACCATGTGGCTCAGGTAATTGCCTTGCCAGTTGCCTCACCCACTCTGCTCAGCTCACCAAAGATAAGCAATGCATTCCTCCCACTCACCCTTTGCCCTGGGCTGGGGCCCAGGGATGTGCCATTCCCTGAGACCCCAGAGCTGCCACCCACCACAGCCAGGTTGGAGAACACACCATTCCTCAGCTCCAGCCTTGCTCTAGAGCCACCACCTGCTCGCAGCCTATTCTCCCTTTAAAAATAAAAGTTTTTATTCACAAATAGAAAAACAATACAATTCAAAAAGAATATTAAACAACTATTGCAAACATGTAATTAAGAGAAAGAAAAGAAAGGGTAGGGAGGAGAAAAAGAAGGAAAAACCTAGCAAAAGAGAAGAAAGAGAAACAAGAAAGATGGACAGAGAGAAAAAAGAGAGAAAAGAAAATAGAATAAAAAGAAAAATGGAAAAAGAAAGGAGAATGGTTACATTGTGCATCATTTCCATTTTGTTTGCATTCCTGATGAATCAAAAAGCAAACTCTATGTTGCTTTATCTAACTCATATATCAATTATTTACATTTTATTGTGTTATTTATAGTTGTCAATTATATCCATATATTATTTACTTGTTTATTAGTTATTTCTTCTGGTTTCAAGCCATTCATAAAGATTTTCCCAAATTGTGTAAAAGTCTTCCTCTTGTTTATTTTGTAGTTCAAAAGTGAGCCTGGACATTTCAGTGCAATCCATAAGTTTCTTTATAATCATATTATCTGTTGGGAGGTGGTTATCTTTCCACATTTGTGCATAGGCTAATCTCACTGCAGTTATTATATGGATGATCATGTAGTATTTTGATTTTACGTATTGCCTTCTAACAAGCCCTAGAAAATTGGTCTCTGGTTTTAATTCTAAATTGAATTGCAGTATATCTTTTATCCATCCTTTAATTTTCAGCCAATAATTACGTGCCTGGGGGCATAGCCACCACAGGTGATAGTAAATTCCAAAATCTTTTTTTACATTTCCAGCATATGGGATCTACATTAGGATAGATCTTAGCCAACCTGGCAGGAGCATAGTGCCATTGGTAAAACATCTTATAGAGGTTTTCCTTATACAGTACCGATAATGTTAATTTATAGTGTCTTTCCACAGTTTTGTCCATTCTTCTAAGTGAATTGGATACCCAAAATTCTTCATCCATACCAACATGCTGTCTTTTACTATTTCTTCTAAGTTATCAAATTTTATTAAATAATTATACATTTTTGTTATGAATTTTGTGGGTGGGCCTAATAAAATTTTGTCTATTATATTTAATTTAGGGCTTATTCCATATTCTTCAGAATCAATTTTATATCTATTTTGTAGCTGCATATATGGAAACCAATCTATATGTTTCCCTTCAGCTTCTAAAGTTTGTCTAGATTTAAGCTTACCATCCTCATCTAACAGTTCATCATATGTTCTCACTTTAGTATTTCCTAGGACATTCGGGTATATCAAGGCTTCCATGGTGGATAACCACCTTGGTATTTCTATAAAGTGTTTATTTTTTATTTTCCTCCAAATGAATAGTAAGGTACTTCTTATTGCATGTTGTTGGAATTGTGTGTGTTTGATATTCTTTTTTTCCCAAAGGTGGGCATGCCATCCTTCTTGTAGATTATAACCTTCTAATTTGAGAATTCTTTGATTATTTAGTGTGATCCAATCCTTAATCCATAAGAGGCTGGCTGAATAGTAGTAATAGTAGTAAACGAGTAGTAATCTCGTTTGTCAAACAGATTTTTATATTTAATTCTTGGCTTTCTCCCTGCCCATATGAACTTTGATATAACTCTATTAATTTCTTTGAAGAATTTTTTTTCTAATTTAATTGGAGCTGTTTGGAATAGGTAAAGCCATCCGGGAAGAATATTTGATTTTATAATTGCGATTCTGCCAAGAAGCGATAATTGTATTTACCCCATTTTTCTAGGTCTTCTTTTGTGTTGCGCTGTAGTTTTATATAATTATCTTCTTTTAATGATGAGTATCTAGCTGTGAGCCACATGCCTAAGTATTTAATTCTCTTTATTGCTTGCAATCCTGAAATTTTTTCTAGTTCCTTTATCTGTGCTTGAGTGCAATTTTTGGGTAAGAATTTGGTTTTATCTTTGTTAATTTTTAAACCTGCGGCCTTCTCAAATAGTTTTGGTTCCTTTAACAGATTGGTTATTGATGATTTTGGTTCTTTAAGGAAGAATACCAAATCATCCGCAAAAGCTTGGATTTTATAAATTTCTTTATTAATTTTGGTGCCTTTAATATCCGGGTTGTTTCTAATTTGGTTGAGTAATACTTCAAGTGATAATATAAATAGGGGTGATAAAGGGCAGCCTTGTCTTATGCCTTTACAAAATTTAAGTTCATCAGTCAAGTCACCATTTACCCTCACCCTTGCCCTTTGATTAGTATACATGGCATTGATCATTTTTTCAAATTTAGGACCAAATTTCATAATTTTAATTTGCTGTTTTAAAAAGTCCCAATTTAAGTTGTCGAAGGCTTTTTGTGCATCTAGAAAAAGCATGGCCAATTGTTTATCACTGTTACCTTCGTAAAATTCTAATATGTTTAGAACTATTCTAGTATTGTTTCTGATTTGTTGTGTGGGTAGAAATCCATTTTGATCGGAATGAATAGTTTTGTTTAAGATTTTTTTCATCCTTTCTGCAATAATTGTTGTAAAAATTTTGCAATCCACATTTAATAGTGAAATTGGTCTATAATTTTTAATTTGATTTGTGTCTGTATCATTTTTATGAATTAATGTGATGTAGGTTTCTTCCCAGGATATTGGGCAGATTGCTGTTTGTAGGATTTCATTATAAACTTCCAACATCAAATCTCCTATAATATCAATTGTGGCCTTATAAAATTCACTGGGAAAACCATCCGGTCCAGGTATTTTATTATTTTTCTGCTTCGACATTGCAAATAATAGTTCCTTTTTAGTTATTATATTATTCAACATATCACCGTTATCTTTTTCTATTGTATTTAGGTTCTTGTCTTGCAAGTATTTTGTTACTTCTTCTATCTTAATTTCATCACTTGCATATAATTCTCTAAAATAATTTAATATAATTTCATTCTTCTTTTCTGTTTGGTGGTATATTTTTTTATTCTGATCCTCAAGTTGCTGTATCATTTTTTTCTCCTTGTCTTTTTTTATTTTATAGGACAGCCATCTACCTGGTTTGTTTGCATTTTCAAAATAATCCTGCTTTATTAATCTAATATTTTTGGCAATTTCTTCTTGCTCCATTAAATTTAGCCTGTGTCTCGTCATATTTTTTTCTGCTATAAATTTTGAATTTTGTGGGCACTTTTGTAATTCTTTTTCTATTTGTTTTATTTTATCTAATAAATTCTTTCGCTGAAGTCCTTTCTCTTTGTTACTTTTTGCTAGATAGGAGATTGTCACCCCTCTTTGGACGGCTTTTGCCCTTTCCTATAGGTTCTGAATACTTGTATCCTGATTTTTGTTTTCCCTGATAAACATTTCCATTTCTTTTTTAATCTGATTTATATAGTCCTGTTCTTTTAATATTTTAGTATTCAGAGTCCAATTTCTAAACTTTTTTCTTTCTCCTTTCCAAGTTACTTTCAGAGGATTATGGTCAGCCCATTCATTTGTCCCTATTTCTATTGTAGCCTATTCTCCCTTAAGCATGATATGCCGCCCCATTTCCCCTCCTTCAGAGGCCCCCAGCCCTTAATCTCACCACTTTCTCTCCTATAACTGCCTCTTTCTTCATCACGGGGCTGTGACTTTGTTTGCTTGTTTGTTTCTTTGTTCAATTTCTAGGCCGCCCTTCTCCTGAGACTCACGGCTGGCTGCCAAGGAAGGCAAGCCAGAGCTGAGCCATTTCCACTGGGCTCCCCACCAGCCATATCTTCGGAGAGGGGCGGCATACAAATCTAATAAATCTAATACATAAAAATATCTCACCCCCTTGTTGTAAAATGCTTATAGCCACAGCCTCTTTTTTTCAGAGCACCAAAAAAAAAAAAAAGAGGCAGTGGCTGCAGGCTTCTTGAAGCAAATATTACAACCTTCAGCTTCTGCTTCACTTCTCAAACACATCACTGCTGTCACAGCCCTGGCAATGCATGTGCATCCCTTTGCCCGGTTCCAACCTTGCTCCAGAGCCACGGCCTGCTTGCCATCCACTCTCCTTTAAGCTTGAGGCATCACCTCATTTCCCTTCCTTTAGAGGCCACAGCCCTTAATCTTCCCATGATCACCTCTCCATCCCATGGTCGCAATTTTACCTTCCTCCTGTGGCTGGCTGTCAGGGAAGGCAAGCCAGGGCTGAACTGTTGCCGCTGGGCTCCCTGCCACCCCTCCTCTCAACCCCTCCCCCTTGTCAGGAGATGCCTGCAGCCACAGCCTGGGAAGAAGGTAAGGTCATGGCTGCAGGAGGCAGCCATGGGGGGGAGAGGAAGCAGAGAGATTAAGGGGTCTCTCAAGGAGGAGAAATAGGGTGGTGTGTCATATTTAAGGAAGAGTGATGTTAAGAGTGGGTGATGATAAGGAAAATGTATTATACTACAGTAATATAGTATCAATTTTTTTCCTACTGATCATGCAGTTTTCTTGGCAACATTCTTCAGAAGAATTTTTCTATTGCCAATTTCTTTCTATGGAGGAGAGGGGGGAGGGAGGGAGAGGAAGAGGGAGAGGGAGAGAGGAAAGGGGAAGAGAGGAAGAGAGAAACTGACCCAAAGTCAGTTCATTTCAAATGCAAGACTAGAATTCATGCTTTCTAACTTACATGCGTTAACCATAATGATAAACTGGCTATTTTACTTTAAATATAAATATTTTAATAAATAAGAATAATCCTTAAAATGAGCACTTTCTCCATTTAAGTTCTACCATCCACTACATACTTCAACCAACAATGGACAAGCTTCTCAAAACCATAAAACAATCCATAATCTGTTGTTTCAACTTAGTCTTGATGCTAAAAGAGATGTATTTCTTTAATTTCAAATCTTGAGAAAGGTAGAAATTGTATGGTGTCAAATCTAGACTTTATGCAGATGGATTAAGATGAACTTTACAATTGCCTCTTAGGTGGCTTGTATTATATTATATTACAACATTTCTTCTTGTGCTTCTGCACACTGTTTTTGAAGTTTTGTATGTTACTATACAAGGCTCTGAGTAGATGCCAGGTTCAAGAAAATATGTGTAAATAAAATCATCTGCATTCCATAAAGTCATAACCATGAACTGATGCTTTATTTCTCAATCATCTCACATTTTATCAGCTGTCAGAAGGCTGTGAAACACTTTTCACATTCATTCTCATTGCATGACCTTAAGCAAAATTCAACATGACATTTTCATCTCTTTTCTTATACATATAAGGAATCTATACTGCACAAACTTCCCAATAGCTGAAACAAACAAACAAAAAACCAACAATAATGTGACTACATCTTTGGTAGAAAATTAATGTTGCCTGATCTGTCAATTGTCCTTAATCAGCCCATCAATCTTGTGAAATTCTAGTCACTGTCAGAGACTATACACTTTACTGTACATTGCATGAATCGTGATGTTTACTTTCTTGGGTCCCAAAAAAGAAAATTCATATCAACACAATCAACATGATAAAAAACCATGTTCTGGATCAAACAGCCCTTTGGCTATCATAATTTGGCTCCTTTGTCACAGTAAGAGATTATCATGTTTACTGATCTGATAACGAAATCTGTTGAGGGGGACTTTATTTTATTTTATTTTATTTTATTTTATTTTATTTTATTTTATTTTATTTTATTTTATTTTATTTTATTTTATTTTATTTTATTTTATTTTATTTTATTTTATTTTATTTTATTTTATTTTATTTTATTTTATTTTATTTTATTTTATTTTATTTTATTTTATTTTATTTTATTTTATTTTATTTTATTTTATTTTATTTTATTTTATTTTATTTTATTTTATTTTATTTTATTTTATTTTATTTTATTTTATTTTATTTTATTTTATTTTATTTTATTTTATTTTATTTTATTTTATTTTATTTTATTTTATTTTATTTTATTTTATTTTATTTTATTTTATTTTATTTTATTTTATTTTATTTTATTTTATTTTATTTTATTTTATTTTATTTTATTTTATTTTATTTTATTTTATTTTATTTTATTTTATTTTATTTTATTTTATTTTATTTTATTTTATTTTATTTTATTTTATTTTATTTTATTTTATTTTATTTTATTTTATTTTATTTTATTTTATTTTATTTTATTTTATTTTATTTTATATTTTATTTTATTTTATTTTATTTTATTTTATTTTATTTTATTTTATTTTATTTTATTTTATTTTATTTTATTTTATTTTATTTTATTTTATTTTATTTTATTTTATTTTATTTTATTTTATTTTATTTTATTTTATTTTATTTTATTTTATTTTATTTTATTTTATTTTATTTTATTTTATTTTATTTTATTTTATTTTATTTTATTTTATTTTATTTTATTTTATTTTATTTTATTTTATTTTATTTTATTTTATTTTATTTTATTTTATTTTATTTTATTTTATTTTATTTTATTTTATTTTATTTTATTTTATTTTATTTTATTTTATTTTATTTTATTTTATTATTTTATTTTATTTTATTTTATTTTATTTTATTTTATTTTATTTTTATTTTTATTTATATTTATTTATTTGTCAAACAATTTCAGGGTGCTAATTTGTACATATTAAACATTAGAAAAGTAATGATAAAAAGTAACAAAAGAAGACAATAGGACAGGGACGGTAGGCACAATGCCCCTTACAGACCTCTTAGAAAGGAGGAGAGGTCAATTGTAGATAGCCTAAGGCTAAAGGTTTTGGGGTTAGGCATAGAAACCACAGAATCAGGTAGTGCATTCCAGGCATTGATTACTCTGTTGCTGAAGTCGTATTTTTTGCAGTCAAGTTTGGAGCGGTTGTCATTTAGTTTAAATCGATTTCATGCTCGTGTGTTGTTGCAGTTGAAGGTGAAGTAGTCACTAACAGGTAGGACATTTTGGTATATGATTTTATGAACTATAATTAAGTCGGAACGGAGACGACGGAGTTGTAAGTTGGTGGAGTAAGGTATTTTGTTGTGAGAAGAGGAATGAAGGACTCTTCTTGTGAAATATTTCTGGACTCTCTCAATTGTGTTGATGTCAGATATGCAATGTGGGTTCCATACAGGCGAGCTGTATTCTAGGATTGGTCTGACAAATGTTTTGTAAGCTCTTGTTAGCTGTTAAAAATTACTAGAGAAGAAGCTGCGAAGGATTAGGTTAACAACTCTTAAAGCCTTTTTGGCAATGTTGTTGCAGTGGGCTCTAGGACTTAGGTCATTGGATATGAGTACTCCAAGGTCTTTGACAGATTGAGGGTTATCAATAAGTTCAATTCCTCCAAGTTTATATTTAGTATTCTGATTCTTTTTACCAATGTGTAAGACATAGAATTTAGTGGTGGAGATTTGAAGTTGCCAGGTTTTAGATCACTCTGCTACGTGGTCAAGGTCTTTTTGAAGGGTAGGAGCATTGTCAGTGGTATTAAATAGTTTGACATCATCTGCAAAGAGAACGCAATTGCTAGTGACGCAATTGCAAAGATCGTTTATGTATAGTATGAATAGTGTGAGTCCTAAAACACTACCTTGAGGGACACCACTGTTAACAGGAGCAGGAAGAGAAATGGCACTTCCTATTTTGACCACATGTTGTCTTTTAGAGAGGAATGCTGTTAACCAATTATGTAGTAGTCCAGAGATGCCGTAGGATTTGACTTTCAGAAGAAGTTTGTCGTGGACAACTGAGTCAAAGGCTTTGCAAAAGTCGATATAGATCGCATCAATTGGATTACCTTGGTCAAGTTGAGTGGTCCAAATCTTTTTACAGTGTAAGAGTTGTAGATTACAGGATAATTTTTTTCTGAAACCAAATTGTTTATTGGAAAGTAGGTTATTAGCTTCAAGGTAGAGTGTAATGGATTGGTTTATGATTGATTCCATAACTTTGCAGGTGATACAATATTGCTTGGATCTCCTTTTTTGAATTCAATTCAATTCAATTTATTAGATTTGTATGCCACCCCTCTCCGAAGATTCGGGGCGGCTCACAACAATAATAAAAACAATATTCCAGCGAAAACAAATCTAATATTAAAAAGCACATAAAAACCTATCATATTTAAAAAAGCAAACAACATATACATACACATACATACATAGATACATAGATACATAGATACATAGATACATAGATACATACATACATACATACATACATACATACATACATACATATATATATATATATATATATATATATATATATATGTGTTAAATGTTTTTAGCTGGAATTTTTTAAAATTAAGGGAGACTAGAATAGATCCATTTCGGCCTTATTAGGCCTCATCAGCTAGCCACACCCTTTCTTTACTGGGATTCGATCTGGGAAGCTTCTGCATTGTAAAGCAGAGAGCTAGCAATTAGACCCATCAGATCTGAATCCTCCCAGCTCTGTACCAGGGAGGGGGTATATGTTTTTCTTATGTCGGATCACCCTGGTATATTTTTAAGGAACGTCACAGCTCCTTTTTTGCCTCTAGGCCCGACCCAGGGCCACTGCAAGGCAGTAATATATTTATAGCCGACAAACTATATTTTTGTATGTGTTAAATGTTTTTAGCTGGAATTTTTTAAAATTAAGGGAGACTAGAATAGATCCATTTCGGCCTTATTAGGCCTCATCAGCTAGCCACACCCTTTCTTTACTGGGATTCGATCTGGGAAGCTTCTGCATTGTAAAGCAGAGAGCTAGCAATTAGACCCATCAGATCTGAATCCTCCCAGCTCTGTACCAGGGAGGGGGTATATGTTTTTCTTATGTCGGATCACCCTGGTATATTTTTAAGGAACGTCACAGCTCCTTTTTTGCCTCTAAGAAAAACATATACCCCCTCCCTGGTACAGAGCTGGGAGGATTCAGATCTGATGGGTCTAATTGCTAGCTCTCTGCTTTACAATGCAGAAGCTTCCCAGATCGAATCCCAGTAAAGAAAGGGTGTGGCTAGCTGATGAGGCCTAATAAGGCCGAAATGGATCTATTCTAGTCTCCCTTAATTTTAAAAAATTCCAGCTAAAAACATTTAACACATACAAAAATATAGTTTGTCGGCTATAAATATATTACTGCCTTGCAGTGGCCCTGGGTCGGGCCTAGAGGCAAAAAAGGAGCTGTGACGTTCCTTAAAAATATACCAGGGTGATCCGACATAAGAAAAACACACACACACACACACACATATATATATATATATATATATATATATATATATATATATATATATATATATATATATGTTTTCGTAGATTTTCACGGGTACAGGTATGACGGTCTTGGTATATTCGGGTTTCTTCCCGTGTAGGATTTGGAAATTTCTGGCGACGTTTCGATGAGGTCCCACTCATCATCTTCAGGCTGGTGTTTCTGTCCTTGTTCTCAGGCGAACACTGCGAGACCTTAGCTGCCTTCCTTCTATAAATACTGGTGGCTGGGTGTGGTTTGATGGCTCAGCAATTGCCTGCTGTGTAGAAACTTCCTGGTGAGTCAGAGGGGTAACAATTGGGGTCGTTGATGTAGCTGAGGTATGCTGATTAGTTAATGGTTGTAGATTAGGCGTGATGTCCTGAGTAGTTAGAACTTGCAGGCTGCTTGATTGCTTTACAATGTGTGTCCTGAGTCTGGTTTCTGTGGCTGGGATATGTTTGAGGGCTGGTTTCCAGATGTCTGGTAAGCGAGAGGTATCATCCCGCTTGTTCATATTTTGGGGATGTTTTTCTATCTCGATAGCTTCCATGATTATTCTTTTGCTGTAGTGTTCTGTTTTGGAAATTAATTTGGTACTGTCAAAATCAATTTCATGTCCTGTGGTTTTGAAGTGTTGGAAAAGGGAGGAGGTTTTTTCTTTTTTCTTTAATGCATTCTTATGTTCTGCAACACGTGCATTTACTCTCCTGTTTGTTTGTCCAATATATGTGGCTGGGCAGTTTTTACGCAGTTTTTACAGAATGCATTAAAGAAAAAAGAAAAAACCTCCTCCCTTTTCCAACACTTCAAAACCACAGGACATGAAATTGATTTTGACAGTACCAAATTAATTTCCAAAACAGACCGTCATATATATATATATATATATATATATATATATATATATATATATATATATATATATATATATATATATATATATATTAAAAAGCCTGGGGGAAAGGTGTCTCAACTCTCCCATGCCTGGCGGTATAGATGGATCTTGAGTAATTTACGAAAGACAAGGAGTGTGGGGGCAGTTCTAATCTCTGGGGGGGAGTTGATTCCAGAGGGCCAGGGCTGCCACAGAGAAGGCTCTTCCCCTGGGGCCCACCAAATGACATTGTTTGATCAACAGGACCCGGAGAAGGTCAACTCTGTGGGACCTTATCGGTTGCTGGGATTCGTGCGGTAGCAGGTGGTTCCGGAGGTACTCTGGTCCAGTGGCATGTAGGGCTTTAAAGGTCATAACCAACACTTTGAATTGTGACCGGAAACTGATCGGCAGCCAATGCAGGCCACGGAGTGTTGCAGAAACGTGGGCAAATCATCCATCAACATGACCAAAGCAGTTTCTGTGCTGTAGCTGGGCCTGAATCCAGACTGCTGAGGACCTAGATAATCGGCTTCTTCCAAGGACTGCTGGAGTTGGAGCGCCACCACCTTCTCAACAACCTTCCCCATAAAGGGAAGGTTAGAGACTGGACGGTAGTTATTAAGCACGGCTGGGTCCAGGGAAGGCTTCTTGAGGAGGGGGTGCACAAGAAGGCTTCTTGAGGAGGGGGAGCCGGAAAGGACCCCCTCCCCAGAGAAGCATTGACAATCTCCTGGACCCAGCTCCGTGTCACCTCTCGACTGGCCGAAACCAACCAAGAGGGACACGGATCCAGTAGACAGGTGGTGGAACTCACAGCTCCAATGGCCTTGTCCACTTCATCAGGTATCACCAAGTCAAACTCCTCCCAGACAGATGGACAAAGACATTTAGCCCGTCATCTTGACTGTCAGCCGATACTGCTATGCAATTGGAGTTGAGGTCCCCCCAGATCCAAGCGACTTTATCAGCGAAAAACAAGTTAAATTCCTCGGCACTACCCTGCAAGGCTCCCCAACTCCCCCCTGATTTAGAAGGGAGTGGGTCACCCTAAACAGAGGAGCCGGGCGGGATTTTGCTGATGCAATCAAGACAGCATGGTACGCGCATCTTGCCGCCTTGAGCGCCACTTTGTAGGTCTTAATAAAAGCTCTTACAAATGTTCGATCGGATTCAGACTTTCTCTTCCTCCATCATTTCTCTAGACATCTCTTCTGGTGTTTCAACTCCCGGAGCTCCTCGTTGAACCATGGAGCTCTACGGGGTCTAGTGCCACAGAGAGGTTGCAATGGCGCAATTCGGTCAAGAGCCTTTGCTGCCACCTTGTTCCAGGCCTCAGCGAGAGACTTTGCCAAGCTGGTAAAACCCCAAGCGCCCTCTGAAAGCCCTCAGGGTCCATCAGGCATCTGGGGTGGAACCTCCTAATCAGTTCCACCTCCCTGCGGGGGAGGATTGGAGCCAGGAAATCAAGCTGCAGTAGAAAATGGTCTGGCCATGACAAAGGCAATGCTTCTAAGCCCCTTAGTCTCAGACCATTACTCAATTGGTCCGAGACAAATACCATGTCGGGTGTGTGCCCCCCCTCGTGAGTCGGACCCTGAACTACTTGAGTCAGGTCCATGGCTGTCATGGTGGCCATGAACTCCTGTGCCAATCCAGAGGAACTGCTGAGTGACGGCAAGATGAAGTCCCCCAGGACAATACGTCTGGGGAAATCCACTGCCAACCCGGCCACCTCCTTGAGCAGCACAGGGAGGGCTGTTGACACGTAGCTGGGAGGCAGGTATGTGAGTAACAAGCCCACCTGAACCCCTAAGTCCAACTTCACAAGGAATGACTCACAACCTGCAATCTCAGGGGCAGCGGGTCTACACAGGCGAAGGACTTCCCTGGCTACAATAGCCACTCCTTCACCCCTTCCCTGGGTTCGAGGCTGATGCCATATCTGAAACTCAGCTGGGCATATTTCTGAGATAGGGACTCCTCCCTCTGGGCCCAGTCAGGTTTCAGTCACACATGCCAGATCGGCCTCCTCATTCAGGATCAGATCCTGGATGAGGAGAGCTTTATTTACGACCGATCTGGCATTGAGCAACAGTAACTTGAGCCCAGGGCCCAGATTGCATTCGTCAGCAGGACCCCGGGTTGAGCTCACGTGGCAGGAACAAGGGATCGCTTTTAGGCAGCGATCTCTGTTTCCTCCAGAACGGCTCGCCCCATGGCTCCCGCCATATCTACCTCTCCCCAGCATGACCGGAATGTTCTGGCCCTCTGTCACCCCAGAGATAGATATTCCCATCCATCTGTCTCTCTACCGCCAGGTAGGCTAAATTTCACATTCATACTATCTCTATTATTCCCATACATATCATCCCATGCAGCCCACTCATTCATATCATAAGAATTACACCATCCACTCCAATCATCCATCATTAAAAAAAACCCCATAAATTAGTTAAAAGTTAGTTCTAGAAAAATTAATAACAACCCTTAATATTTAGTACTAGCAATATCAAAACCCCTTAATTCCTTAAAATAGAGTAAATACAAGATGTAAATACTAAATATAAATATGATAATAAACTACAAAATACAAAAAATACAAAAATATAGATAGGATCAAATACATTATGTTAACAAGCTAATTAATAAGTGCAAATGCATCAGTTCAATTTGGGTCAACCCAGTAGCAATGTCCATAAGAAAAACTGGATCGCCAGTTCACATGCAAGGGGACAATAGATTCTTCTGGGGGTGTAAGGAAGAGAGAGTCCACCCTTATAGGAGTCCATAGAGGGCGGGGGGGGGTGTCATGGATGATATGAATAAGTTCTAATGAGGCATGGGTAAGGCTCTCTATCCCAGATCTTCTTGTGATAGAGTCTATGGAAATTTCTAGAAGTCCTCCCTCACCAGTTAAAGTGCCGGTTGCAATAAATGTAAACAACATCATCCAGACAAGGTAGTCCACATAGAAAGGTCTCTGCAGTAATCGGGGTTCCACGGACAAAAGGAGAGCAATAGTTAGAGAATCCCTGGAGGTGGCAGTTGATGGGCATATGGTTGAAGTGATGATTGTTGTTGGAGTATGGTTTAGATGAACGGGGTTTCCTTTTGATTGTGCTGTGACTTTGTTATCCAAAGATGTGAAGCATGCTTGCAAGTGTTCTTCAATGTAGGCTTGCAAGCGTTCTTCAATGTGTGATTCGATGGAATCTATGAGGACCTTTTGTGAGGCTATGGTTGTTTCGAAGTTTTGAAATTTTATTGACATGGTGATTAGGTCATTCATTTTAGGTAAACATGAAGGGCAGAAATGTAGAAATGAGGAAGTTTTTTGTAGGAAGTTGGTGACATTTTTGCTAATTTCCAGGCAGGTATTGTGGATGTAATTAAGGCACATTTAGCATTTAGTGCATTCTTTTTTATGTATGGTGGATTTGATGCATTTGTAGCATAAATCATCAGTGTTGGTACAATCACCATCCATTGGGGGGGGGGGGAGGTTGTGGCATTTTTTGATTTTTGGGTTGGCATTCTTGTTAATAAAATAATGTTTGCCAGTAGGTAGGGTTGAAGTAGAATGCTGTTAGACGGTAAGTAGTAAACGTTATTTCTTTGTTAAGGTCAGTGAGGTTAAGTATCTTGGGGCTTGCTGATGGGTCTATTGTGTTTTTGAAGCTAGGAGCAATCAGGATGATGAGGCTGGGGTATTGGAGTTTATGGTAGTCTCTGGAAACTGAGATGATTCTGCTAAGCTCCAGTGCCCCTCGCAGCCACTTGATTTATTTATTTAAATTATTTGGTCCCTTATATCTATGGGATCATGTGGTCTCTTTGTTAGAAGAGTGGCTCTGTTTGAAGCCATGAGGTTAAAGTTTCTTTAATGGTGGATTTCATTTCAACAGAAGCTAGATTTGCAGGATGGGTCTTCGGGAGTCAGACCTTTGAGGAGAGATCTTTGGGCTTCTGGAGTTTAGTGGTGGAATCCTCCTGAAGATTACTTGATGGCTCTGTAAATGTGAGGGGGGAGGAAACAGCTGTGTGGCAGGGGCTCAGGCAGGCAGCTTAAGAAGAGGGGGGGGGGAAATCCCAAGCTAACAGAGGCTCCGGGGGAGGAATCAGATGGGCGAAAGGGGCTCAGGCTGGTAGCGTTGGCTTTGTGGAGTACCGGGGGGAAATCCCAGGAACGGTGGAGGCTATTTCTCGGTTGTTGGTGGCTGCTGGGAGGCATTAGCTGGGCATCGGGGAGGAGATCAAAGCTAGTGACTCCTTGCTTCCTTTCATGGCTTTTTTTTTTTAGTGATTTCTACAAGAAATCACTAAACCTAAAAAAGGTGCAAGTTAAACATGAACTTGATCTTCCAGAAACTATCATCTTGAACTGACCTTAAATACCACACTTCATTTCTGGTTATGTTACAGAGCCCCTGATTACGACATCACACATGTGAACAAACTAACCTCACTACTCACTACTAACATGGGCAGCCTCCTACCCACATCCTCCTCTATTTCTTGGTAACCTTAAACCTACCATATATAAACTGGTCTCTAAACGAATGTACAACTAGTTACAGACAATGCTAGATTCAACAATTGTCTTGATCTCATATTCTGCAACAGTTTACACTCAATTTATGGACTACAAATAAAAGAACTTTTTCCAACAGTGACCATAGCATGATTGACTTTTGACCTTGCAAAAACCACCCTAATGATGGGATAGTTTATTACAACTCTAAAAAAGCCAACTATATCATAGATGCTGACGTCTCATGTCTTGATTGCCATACACTATTCTTTGACTGTAATACTGCCGAAGACTACTACAATATATTTTTGCTCAAAATCCAGAGTCATTAAATTATATGTACCACTAATAATAACCAAAACCAAGAAAAATAAATTACCCTTAAAATAAGGAAGCTCCAATTAAAAAAAAGGATCTCTTAGGTGAAAAAATAAAACAGGCTATGTTGCAAACTTTAAAAGCCACTACAAAAAACTGTGTCACCAAATAAAGACTGAATGTACCAATTATGAACTCAATCAAGAAGTATGTACAAAGTCCATACATGCCTTCTATAACTTCTATAAGCAACCAACTCAAAGACTCAAGATTCATCCCACCATTTAAAGGCCCAAATGGTAAAGAATATAATGATGAAACAGTTAAAGTCATCCTGTTTAATACATTCTTCAGCTTAGTCTTTGTAAATAGCAGTGGCTCATGCCCAGTATTTCCTAGTTATACCCCGTATAGGGCAGCCAAAATTTTTACGTGACCTATTTTGTGGGTGTGGCTTGATGGCCATGTGATTGGTAGGAGTGGCTTGCCGGCCATGCGACCAGGTGGGAGTGGTTTGATGATAATGTGATCTAGGACTGGGTTAAAGGTCATATGACCGGGTGGGAGTACATTACCTATCATGTGATCGGGTGAGAGTGGCTTGCCAGCCATGTGATAAGATGTCATGTGACCAGATGGGAATGGCTTGAAGGTCAGGTGACCATGTGGGCATGGCAAGTCATGTGACTGATTACCGGTGGAGGAGGTCTCCTGAGGAAAATCAAAGCCAAGTAGTCCAGAGGAGCATTCAGAACAATAAAAAGTTAATTTTATTAACTTTTTAACTGCGTCATCACAGTGCTCCTGGAAGGATCTCCTTGAGTTAGATTCAGCTGCCATGAAGCAAGCTTCTCCAACAAAGTGCTTACCCAGCCATCATCAATAGCCATCACTACAAGAGGAGATTCTAAGGCCCTAATTCCCAACGTGGAGCCCACATCCCACAGAAGGGCAATTTGATTTTTAATGGGAGCAATTGGAACCTTGTTTAAACCAAGTTAATGGCCTTTTAGGCTTTCTTTGGGTGAGGAGTTCACCTTTGAATAGTCACTATTATATGTAATCCCCCTGCCCTACCATGATATATAATAGTTACTATTTAATTTTAGAGATGCTTAGGTGGGGCACGGCCCAAAAAAGGTTGGGAACCACTATTCTAAGGGCATTGTATGAGGATGCAGGTGGTTAGGATGGAAGCCAAAGTTACATGCTGGGAACAAGTGGAGGAATGGGACATGCATTCCTTCCCAGTAGTCTAGGCCTGCCCCTCCAAAATTCCCTGTTTGTGAATGGGCCAGGTGCCCATGGTGACATATCAATTTCATGGGAAGATACGGGAAAACTTTTATGTAGCCTAAATGCTTAGAGATTATTTCTACCCCAGGGGAAATGGGGGATTTATCTGAAAAGCTGGAGTCGCCACAGATCGTTGAACAGGAACCGGTCCCTGTTGAAACTTCAACCCTGCATAGGCCATTCCAGGAGGTTCCAAAGATATATTAAAAAAGGGAATTATTTTGTTCACTTACTGCTTAACTAAGATTAAAATAAGTTCACAAAACAATAAACAAGCTACTTACAAAAGGAATGTCCTGCTGGTCTTCACTGCTGGTCTTCAACAGTTGGCAACTCCAATGACCTGCACAAAGAAGAGACACAGAAAGGAAGACTTTAATTGCGTGCTGTCCCTTGCATAAGAATAACACAATCAAACAGCCATACTCAGCACAAAACAGAGCCAGGCGGAGCCAGCTGTGGAGCTGGGCAGATGGCAGGGAGTGGAGCTCCAGAAAAACCTGATGCCTTCAGTTGATCGATAAGCTTCACCGAAGCCGTAGACCCCCTGGAGGGGGTTTGGAAAATTTGGGGGATCCTGGCAGTCATTTTGGGATGGTGATCCAGATAGTGAATTAGAGAAATTCCAGAGAAGATAGTTCGGCTGGAAAAGATGGTGCATAACTCCTGGCTGGTGGAAGAGGTAGCAATTTAATAGCGTAACTGTTTTGAGATGTGACCTGTTCAAAGGTGGACCAATAATTTGCCTGGACTGTGTATAGAAATAGGTGTTTATTATTATTTATTTATTTATTAATCAGATTTGTATGCCGCCCCTCTCCGCAGACTCGGGGCGGCTCACAGCAATAATAACACAATGTAAACAAATCTAATATTTAAGTTAATTTAAAACCCCAATTTAGAAACCAATCATACATACTAGCATACCATGCATAAATTTTATAAGCCTAGGGGGAGGGAAAGTATCAATTCCCCCATGCCTAACGACAGAGGTGGGTTTTAAGGAGCTTATGAAAGGCTAGGAGGGTGGGGGCAACTCTGATATCTGGGGGGAGTTGGTTCCAAAGGGTTGGGGCCACCACAGAGAAGGCTCTTCCCCTGGGTCCCGCCAAATGACATTGTTTAATTGACGGGACCCGGAGAAGGCCAAGTCTGTGGGACCTAACTGGTCACTGCGATTTGTGCGGCAGAAGGCGGTCCCGGAGATATTCTGGTCTGGGGCCAGGAAGGGCTTTATATGTCATAACCAACACTTTGAATTGTGACCGAAAACTGATCGGCAACCAATGCAGACTGCGGAGTGTTGGTGTGACATGGGCATATTTAGGAAAGCCCATGATAGCTCTTGTATCTGCATTCTGCACGATCTGAAGTTTCCAAACACTTTTCAAAGGTAGCCGCATGTAGAGAGCATTACAGTAGTCGAGCCTCGAGGTGATGAGGGCATGATTGACTGTGAGCAGTGACTCCTGGTCCAAATAGGGCCGCACCTGGTGCACCAGGCGAACCTGGGCAAACGCCCCCCTCACCACAGCTGAAAGATGTTTCTCTAATATGAGCTGTGGATCGAGGAGGACGCCCAAGTTGCAGACCCTCTCTGAGGGGGTTAGTGATTCCCCCCCCAGGGTAATGTATGGACAGATGGAATTGTCCTTGGGAGGCAAAACCCACAGCCACTCCGTCTTATTAGGGTTGAGTTTGAGTCAGTTGACACCCAGGTGTGATCTGGAAAGAAGCATTGGAAGTGTGTGATTATATAGAAGGAGGCCAGTGTGAGAAGGAGGGAGGAAGCTGTCATCCTTTCCCCTCTTGACAAGCGGTGAGTAGAAATGAGGCCAAAAAAAGGGGGGGAACTGTGCTGGCAGGAGGCTTATATTTAAAGGGAAAATCAGGCAATTTTCAGAGGACTGTGAATAGAGGACTCAAAAGCTGGATTTAGTAAAAACTTTCCTTTTATATTCTAATTGGATAGAACCGCAAAAGAAAACAAGTGGATTTTAAAGGGGAAAAAAAACAGAAGAACGCCAGGTGACATTTTGAAAGGTGTCAGCAAGTAAGACTGCGAAGAGAATGTGGTTTCAGCAACTGATTAAACACAATAGAATAGGAAAAGTGAATGAATTGAAGGAGCTGATTTGATTGATTAGACTTGAAATGGAATGAATTGAACTGAACTGTACTAATGTATCTTAACTAATTGGAATTGACCTGATTTGAACTAAATGAATTGATCTCTGCCATTCTGAATGGTAAATAGACAATCTTTATTCTTCCTTTTCATATTATTATAATCTATTACAAATAGGTTGGATTTGAATTTGGATTTGGACTACACAATTTGGACTAAACCTCTTGGATTTCTTTACTTTGGATTTGAATTTATTTTGACTGAAAAGAGAAGGTGCTTGATTCTAATTATATTGATAGCTTTTTTGTGATCAATAGCTCTTTTGTGATTGGTATTTTTGTGATTGGTACTTTTACAGATATATTGCATTGCTATATAATAACATAATGATAAGGTACTATAAATCTTTAAAAATTAATTGTGCTTTGTAAGACTTATAACATCTATATACATATATAAACAAAAATACTCATATAACTAATTATATTTTTGATAAACTCTGTTAGAATATTGGTGTGATTGAAGGCAGGGTAAACAAACTACTGGTGTGATTCAAATATAACTAAAGATTTTATATTATATATGGAGGGTGGTGAAGATAAAGTGGCTAAGTGGGAAGTGTGGTGGGAAAAGTGTAAAATGACAAACATGTTGAACCTATTTAGGATAAAGTCAGGAAGATTTTTCAATCAATCAAAATTGGCGATCTCTGGCCCTTTAACACAATGTTCCCTAGAGGAAATGATACCAAGAGAAAGATCTAGTTCCTTTAAAGACTTACAAGCCAGGTTCCTGCAAATGCAGGAGAACATGAATAAGAATCATATAGACATTAAAAAGGAAATGGGAAAAGTGAGGAATGACATTGGAGAATTTTTTTTAAAATGCAATCCACGGACGCAAAATATGAACTATTTCAACAACAAATGATTAAGAACAAACAAAGATTACAGGAAATAGAAGAAAAAATGGAATCTGAGTGTCAAAGAATGGACCAGATAAGTGAGAGGCTGACCCAAGCAAACAAGGAGCTCGAAAATACTGTGATCCTTCTGGAAACAGAAAAGGCTAATCATTATCTAAGATTTCAAAATTTAAAAGAGGAAAAGGGCAAAGATGTTCCAGACATAATGGCGGACATTCTAGCTAAGACATTGGGTACTGAGAAAGAGGAAATGTTAACAGAAATTGATGAGGTCTGAGAATGGTCAAGAAATCTATTAGGGTTGAAATTTTACACAGGGCAAAAGAAGAACTGATAGAGTACACGGCAAGACAATTGGTGGTTCTAAAACAGATACCTAAGAGGGTTAGAGATCTTAGGAAACCATATTTTTTTCTGACCTTGAAATTGATGAGACACAATGTAAATTTTAGATGGCTGACCCCAAAAGGTATACTGATTTTATGGCAAGACAAAAGGACTAGAGTAGGTACAATTGAAAAGGCAGAAGAGTTTTATTATAAAAATTTTGGTGGAGAAGAGAAATAGAAAGGAGGGAGATCAGAGAAGAGGGAGAGGCAAGTGAGATTTTTTTAAAAAAGAATCAGGACAAGATAAGGGACAAAGAAGGGAAAGACAGGAGGAAGTCACTAAGGAGATGGAAAATAGGACTTTAAACAATGATGGCAGAGAAGAAGAACCAAAAGAAGCCAGAAGTGCTAGGGTGGTTAGGCCAAAATACAAGTAACATGGGGGGGACAAAAAAATAGAAATATACTCAGTGAATATAAATGGTTTAAATTCCCAACAAAAAAAGGAAGGAAAGTCCTAAACAAACTGTATAAAAATCATTTTGACATAATAACACTCCAAGAAGTGCATATAAAAGACAACCATGAATATTTATTGAAAAAGAATAAACAAGGAATAATAATTTATACTTCCCTTTCAGTCTTCCATCCTTCCGAGGTGGGTAAAATGAGGACCCAGATTGTGCGGGCAATATGCTGGCTCTGTTAAAAAGTGCTATTGCTAACATGTTGTAAGCCACCCTGAGTCTAAGGAGAAGGGTGGCATAAAAATTGAATAAATAAATAAATAAATAAAATAATAAAAGAAAAAAAAGAGGTGTCATATTTTATATAAATGAAAGTATCCAGGCAAAACAATTATATAAAGATTCAGAAGGGAGAATATTAATGGTGGAACTAGTAATGAATAACAAGCCTATAACTTTTATAAACATTTATGCACCAAATGAAGGGCAAGAAAAATTCTATAGAAAATTACAAGGGATAATTGGAGAAGAAGCTGGGGACAAATCTGTATCTTAGGTGACTTTAATGGGATTATTAATAGAGAATCAGACTATAAGAATGGAAGGAATAAGAAAATTAGAAAAGTGCTCCCTAAGTCCTTTTTTTTGAACTTACTAAAGAGTGGAAATTAAAAGATAGCTGGTGAGAAAAGATTTAACACAAAATGGCTTTACTTACTATTCAGATAGACCTTGCTCTTGGTCGAGGTTGGATATGGCATGGGTAACCATTGAAATAGATTTACAACTAGCAGAGGTGGAAATAGAAAGCAATTTGGAAGCAGACCATAAAGCAATTAGGATAAAGTGGAAAGACAATGAAAGAAATCCAAGGTGGACACTAAAGAGGGTGATAGGGAATCATAAAGACTTTAAACAAAAGATAAAGGAAGATCTAAAAATCTTTTTTCAGGAGAACACTAAGGAGCAAACAAATTTACAGAATCTTTGGGATACTGCTAAAGTGGTAATGGGGGGGGGGGGGGGGTGCGGCAATAGCATGTATGGCCAAAGACTATAAGAGGAAGAGACAAAATAGGGAGAAGTTAGAGGAAGAATATAGTAAAATAGAAGAAGAACTACAAAGGGAGCTGGATAAAAAGGAGATTAAACAACAGAGTATATTGGTAAAACATAGATTAAATCTACTAGATAAGGAAGAACTGGCTCAGCAAATAAAATATAATAAACATTTTTTTGGGAAAATGCCAACAAGCCTGGAAAATGACTTGCAAATAAAATTTAAAAACCAAAAGAAAAAAGATTGATTGGTACTGTTAAAAACGAGGAAGGAGCCCTTTGTTATAATATAGAGGAAAAGAAACAAATTATTTGTGAATTTTATAGAACACTATATAAAAATGATAAGCAGGTTGATCAAGAGAAAACACTAGAAAATTTCAAAATGGCAGATCTTCCTAAAGTTCCTAGAGAATATTAAACAGATGTTAAATAAAGAAATTACAAATATAGAAGTGAGGAAAGCATTTAAAAGACAGAAAAGCAATAAATCACCAGGTTCAGGTGGACTCCCGATAGAAATTTATAAGGGAATACAAGATCAATTGGAAGATTGATTGATTGGAAGAAACAATCTGAGATTAGTTGGGGGAAAGATCAAAAGTAACATGAGAAAATATTATTTTACTGAAAGAGTAGTAGATCCTTGGAACAAACTTCCAGCAGACGTGGTTGATAAATCCACAGTAACTGAATTTAAACATGCCTGGGATAAACATATATCCATCCTAAGATAAAATACAGAAAATAGTATAAGGGCAGACTAGATGGATCATGAGGTCTTTTTCTGCCATCAGTCTTCTATGTTTCTATGTTTCTAAGATAACCTATTAGAGATATGTAATGTTGTGTTGAAAGAAGTGAAAATACCTATGTCCTGGAAAGAAGCCAATATAGCTTTGATAGCTAAAAAAGACACAAACCACACCCTAATTCAAAATTATGGACCCATTTCCCTCTTAAATGTTGATTACAAACTTTTCAGCTCAATTATGGCCGAGAGACTGCTAGAATGCTAGAAGTCTTTGAGCAAAAATAGGAGAATTGGAATGCTTGGCGAAAGAAAATAACATTGATATTATTGGCATAACAGAAACCTGATGGACAGATGAAAACCAATGGGACACAAGGATTCCAGGTTACAAACTGTATAGGATGGATAGGAGAGGGAGAAATGGTGGTGGTGTGACCTTGTACATAAATGAGGAGTTAGAATCTCATGAACCAGAAATTCAAGAAAATTCAAACTCACCCACAGAAACATTGTGGATAAAAATCCCACGACAGGAAACTAATCTGACGCTAGGGATCTGCTATCGCCCTCCCAACCAAACTCCAGAGGCAGATTGCTATTTGGAAAATGAATTTAAGGAAGCCTCAAAAAGAAATAGGGTAGTCATAATGGGGTATTTCAACTATCCCCAAATAGATTGGGTAAATTCTTGTTCTACACATGAAAGAGAGACAAGATTCCTCGACATGTTAGCTGATTATTCTCTTGAGCAAATGGTCATGGAACCAACCAGGGGAAAGGAGATCCTGGATTTGGTTCTAACTAATGCTCAGGATTTGGTTCACGATGTCTTTGTAACTGAGCCCATAGTAACAAGTGATCATATCACAATAACCTTCAACTTAACCATGGATAGCAAATCGTCAGTGAAAACTAACACAGAGACCTTAAACTTTAGCAGAGGGAATTTCACCAAAATGAGGAAAACAGTAAAGAAAAACTAAAAGGAACAGTAAAAAAGGTCAAATTCCTCCAAAATGCTTGGAAACTGTTTAAAAATACGTTACAACAAGCTCAACATTCCTTAAATGAAGAAAGATGAATGGTAAGTCCAAGAGGATACCAATATGGCTTACGAATGAAGTAAATGAGGTTTTTGGAAAGAAAAAAACCTGAAACTTCCAGGGAGGTGCTGTGCCGAAGCATAGCTGCAAAGTGAACTGCTGCTTCCAGACATGAGATTTTCTCATTTTGGTTGTATCAACAACACATTGCTGACCTTGTAGAGGGGGTGCAATGGAGAGAGGTTCAGCCTCACAGCATGGGTGGAGATGCAAGCACCCGCCAATGTGGGCTTATTAACCTTGGGCCGATTGGAAAAGAGGCTAGCGGATCAAGCTTGCCCAGAGACATGGCGGCCCATTAAACACCCAGGAAGAAGGAGAGGTAATTGGCGAGAGAGTGGTGATCCAGACAGCAAACTTTTCGGAGTCTTCTTGTACCCCTAGAAAAGAGCTAGTTTAAAGGACAGAGAAGTTCCTATTGTGAAAAAAACAGTGACTTAAAGTGAGAGAGCGACAAGACTGGGTGAAAGACGCAGTGAAATTTGGCGTGACGGTGCAAGACGAGAGGAACGAAAGAGAGGAGGTTGGAGATAGAAACGGAGATAAGATCGAGAGACTGAAGAGCAAGTGGTGAGCTGTCGGAACTGGAGGTGTTATAAAAGGTCTTTCGCTACTATGCTGTGCTGTTTGTGCTTTATGGGGTTATAAAACCGTCAAGAAAGATTTAAACAGCAGGAGGAAAACTAAGCTGTCAGAGGAGATTGAAATCCCTGGAGGAGACTCAAATCATCAGAGGATTTAATTTGCTGTAGGAAACCTTAAACTTATTTTAAACTAACAAACAGCAAAAGGAGAAGGGTTGAGGAGGTTTGGAGGTAGAGCCTGGCTTAGATAGAAAAAATACTTAGTGACAATGTGTGTGTAGCCATCTTGGTTCCCCCCTCCTCCCCTACTTGAAGCACAGATAGAAGTGGAAACACAGACCTTGCTCAGGAAGAAAAGATGAAAAACTGAATCTGCACGTAGGATTAAAAGTGAATATCTAATGCTTGACTGGATTTATTTAAAACATCTGCAATAGACTATTGAACTATTAACCTCTGCTGAACTTTATAAGTCTTGATATGTGATTATTATTATTATTATTTTTATTATTATTATTATTATTATTTATTAGATTTGTATGCCGCCCCTCTCCGTAGACTCGGGGCAGCTCACAACAATAACGAAGACAATGTAAGAACAAATCTAATAATTTAAAAACACTAAAAACCTCATTATTAAAAGCAAGCATACACACAAACATACCATGTATAAACTGTATAGGCCCAGGGGAGATGTCTCAGTTCCCCCATGCCTGACGGCAGAGATGGGTCTTAAGAACTTTACGAAAGGCAAGGAGGGTGGGGGCAGTTCTGATCTCCGGGGGGAGCTGGTTCCAGATGGTCAGGGCCACCACAGAGAAGGCTCTTCTCCTGGGTCCCGCCAAACGACATTGTTTAGTTGACGGGACCCGGAGAAGGCCAACTCTGTGGGACCTAACCGGTTGCTGGGATTCGTGCCGGCAGAAGGCGGTCCCGGAGATAGTCTGGTCCGATGCCATGAAGGGCTTTATAGGTCATAACCAACACTTTGAATTGTGACCGGAAATTGATCGGCAACCAATGCAGACTGCGGAGTGTTGGTATAACATGGCCATACCTTGGGAAGCCCATGATTGCTCTTGCAGTTGCATTCTGCACGATCTGAAGTTTCTGAACACTTTTCAAAGGTAGCCCCAGTACTTGTTCGTGATGTGCAATATGCAGTTGAATTTAATATATATCTAATATATTTAATATATACAATCTGCAATTGAATTTTGATTTGACTGAATATTAGATTGGAGAGTTGGTGGAGTTGGTGGAGCCAGAGGTATTTTAAAAGGGTTCTTCCTCTACTGTGATGTGTTATTCGTGTTGCAAAGGAATATAACGTTTGAGAAAGATTTAATCTGCTTGTGGAGATCTATGCCGGAGAAGATTTCAATTATCTGAGGATCCAACTGCTGTAAGAAATTCTTATACCTTCTCTAACTTATTCAACAATAAAAGGAAAAGAGGGTTGAGGAAGTTTGGTGGTAGAGCCTGAACCAGACAAGAAAAAGTTTCTCTTTTTTGCTGACTACTTGTTCGTGTTCATGGCCATCTTGGCTCCCCCCTCCTCCCCTAATTAAAGTACGAACAGAAGTGAAAAACAGGCACCATCCAAGAAGAAGATTTAGAGACTGAGTGTATGTAAGGTTAAAAGTAAATATTTAACACCTAATATATTTAAAGATCTGTAACACCCTATTGGAATATTAACCTCTGGTGTGTAATATGCCGCCCCGAGTCTTCGGAGAGGGGCGGCATACAAATCTAAGTAATAAAATAAATAAATAAATAAATAAATAATAAAAAAAAATATCATCTAGCCTTTTTCTTTTTTACCTTTTCTCTCTCTCTCTCTCTCTAGCTTTTGTCTTACATCTACCCTTATCTCTTTCTATATGTAATTATACTGTACAATACATGTTATTCCCTTTTTTCTTCTCTGGACTATACTTGTTTTGAACTGCATTAGAAAAAAAGAGGGTTTCAAAAGGCTTAAAAATTTCTAAAGCATTAAAGGGGGGGGGGACCGAGTTAGTAAATTGTATAAGAACCTCTCTATAATTTAATAATTTCCATTAATTTTATGTAATCTATATAGTATACCACTTTGTAGAATAACTTGTAATTGACATAATTTATTAATTTGTAGAACAATTTGAAGAATAAGGGATTTATGAAACCAATATATTTGATTAGTAATTTAATGTAATTTTTGAGTCAATTTTTTTTCTTTTCATGAATGAATTGAAATTGGAAATTGTGAATGTTCATTGATTATTGATTATAGTTATTGAATAACAACATAAAATTAATTGCAAAATTAGATACATGAGTAAATGAAATAGAGGAAATAGAAATGAAATAGAAAACATGAGATACAGAGTTGTAGAGATATACAGAGATATATAGTGATATAGAGAAATAAGAACTAATTATCATACTGCTCCCTTTTTCTGGAACTTTTCTTTACTAATATCTAAAGTTGACATTAATTGCAGAATTGAAGCATTTTCTAAGAGTGTTAATATAGTATTTACTATAGAATTGATATAGCTACAATTGTTGAAGTAACTAGGGCTCTGAATTTTTTAGGAATTGTCTTTTTTTGTATTCTTATATTATTATTATTATTATTATTATTATTATTATTATTATTGATAATTTAAGATAGGGTTTAGTCCTTACAAATATAACTACTTAAGAAGGAGTTAGGAAGAACAAGAATATGGCAACATCCTCAACCATAGCAAAGACAATTAGAAAATGGCCTTAATGATTTCATCACCAGCAGTACAAAAATCTACCACTGTCATTGATCCTAATATTCCAGATGCACCTACTATGCAGACATTACAAAGTGCCTTAGATAAAATTCAGGAATTTATGTTTAGACAAGAAGAATCTACAAATAAAATACAAGAAGTGATACATCAAAACCATCAAGAAACTAAACTAAAGTTTGAAGAAGTGAGGGTGCTGCAAAGTCCCTGAGGGGAACGATGTCTTCAGAGGGACTTAGAGCAACCCCAGCCATGGGGGACCCATGAATGCGAATCCTAGAAAGAAGATTTGGATACAACTCTTTCTGGGTGAAACGACACAGTATTGAGCTGTACACCTCCTTTTATTGGGGGAATATGCAAATGGGAATGATTACACATACATGTCAAGTGATATACAAACATCCAATAACGTAACTCTAAGAGATGACACAACTTCCGAGTCCTTTCCATCTCCATATGGCACGTAACTAGTTTCTACTAAGCAAATGTCTCTCATGGCCAATTTCCTGGGACCTTTTGTTGTTTAACACATCCTGTTTACCACAAAGCAAGGTCTTTTATCACAGCCTTCGTCCTGTTCACCACAGGCAATGTAAATTGCGTCTTTTGATCACACAGTTCTTTTCCTGTTGACACATTCTTGTTATTCAAGGAGAGTTGCTTGAACCATTTTATGGCCAGTCACTTCCTTAAGCAGATTTCACCAGAAATGCAGACTCACTTTATGTGACCTACGTGCAGTCCTGTCCTGGCTAACGGAATCGGAGTGTATAAGACATTTGTTGTTAGAAGTCCAGATATAGTGTAATCCTATCCTAACATGCTATGGCAGCTACAAAGAAGTACAAGCACATTTCCTTGTACTTTCCAGGAGGGAGAGGCGGTGGTGGCAGCTCCTTGGAGGGGAGATTTTCTGAGCTAAAAGCCATAAGAGATTGCAAAGAAACCATAAGGAATTGCAAAGATCCTGAGGGGAGAATTCCTAACTATGGAATACTGCAGTCATCAGACTCAGAAAGCAACGGAATACCTGCAGTCAACATAACTGACCATATAGCCACCTTTCTCCATGGAAACTCTTCATTCTTCTACCTCTGTTCTACCTGTGCCCCAAAATTAGAGATCCTCAATAGCATTTCTGAAGATATCAATACATTGAAAACAACCTCCAAAACGCATCAAACATTCATTGAAAACACAGAACCATGCCTACTATCCATGGAAAAAGATTTCCAGGCACTATTAAATGCTAAAACTCCAAACCCAATTTCCTCTACCACTCCACCACCCATAACACAAAGAGAGTCCAATTCTTCTCCTGACATCTCTACTCTTGTCAAAGATGCAATGGAGAGAGAACAAAAACGCCAAAATGCCATCCTCTTTGACCTTGAAGAAAATAACAAACCTGATATAACAAAAATACAGAACATTATCCATCAACAACAATCACTCTCTCAGTCATTCACCCCAGGAGATATATTAGAAGTTTCTAGAAATGGACCAGAGCACAAGTTCAGTGATGGCACAGTGGCACCACGATTCTGCAAAGTTGTCTGCAAAAATGAACCTGCAAAACAGCTTTTTATCAAAACCATTAACCACATAGCCAGAAACAACATCAGTTTCAACCAACTCAAATCCAGACCAGACCTTTCGCTACTTCAACACATCCGGCCCCGTGAACTAAGGGTGGAACTAAACAGACGCCTTGACCTGGGTGAAACTAACTTATACATCGACTATCACACAGAATGCGTCAAATCCAGGACCCACAATCCTCCCTACATCTTCCAGCCTAACATCTCTCATCAACCACCCTACTTCTTCCAACCGACCATCTCACAACAACAAATTGACACCTACCAACCAGAACTACAATAACAAAACAAAATGTCATCCCTTAACACCACAAACAAAGATTAGGAAAGCGCGCCCCTTATTACCTCTAAGCAACCCAAAACCTCCTCCCAACACAAAACCAATCTCAAATGCAAATTATTAAATGCTAGAAGTATAGTCAATAAGATGTCAGAATTCCTCCTCCTTCTTGACTCCTCAGTCTTTGATATTATCTTTGTTTGTGAAACATGGCTTAATGCATCCTACCCAGACTCCATTATTACAGCAAGGAACTATCTTGTCTCTCATTATGACCGTGAATCCTGCAGAGAAGGCGGGGTAGCTATATTTTACAAAAAATCTCTAAACATTAAAAACATCAAAGTTGCGCAAGATCTATTAGTCCCTGAAACAATAGTGGTCTGTGATCTATCCCTAAATACCACAATTCGCTTCTTACTCTGCTACAGAGCTCCTGACTATGACATCGCACATGCAAACAAATTATCAGCACTACTAACATGGGCTACCCACTGTCCACACCCCATCATCTTCCTTGGTGACCTCAACCTACCACATATTAACTGGACATTAAATGAATGTAGCATGGAACCTATCCACTCTACTATATATAACACAGTCACCAGTCTGGGACTTGATCAATTAGTAAGTGGCAATACTAGATTAGATAACTGTCTGGATCTCATCTTCTACAACAGCAACAGTACAATATATGGCTTACAAATAAAAGAACATTTTTCCGACAGTGACCACAAAATGATAAACTTCAGTCTCAACCTAAGCCACACTAAGATCCACCCAAATAACTGCGAAATTCAACTTCAAAAAAGCAAACTATGAACTCATTGATGCCCATCTTTCAACATTAAATTGGCAAACTTTATTCTCTAACTGCAACTCTATGGATGATCTCTACAACACATTCTTGCTTGAGATGAAAATAATCATCAGACTTTACGTACCATTTGCATCTGCCTTAATCAAGAAAAATAACCTCCCCATCTCAATAAGAAAATTACAATTAAAAAAAAATCTCTGGCGTAAAAACAAAAAAGGACAAGTAGTAAACTTCAAAAGCTGTTATAAAAGCATATGCAAACAAATAAAAGCAGAATGTCTCAACTACCACAGCATACAAGAGGAAAACCTTCCATGCACCAAATTTATTTATTTATTTATTAAATTTGTATGCCGTCCCTCTCCATAGATTCGGGGCGGCTCACAACAGTAATAGAAAAAAAAACAATGTACAATACAAATCTAATAATTAAAACTAAAAACCCATAATTTAAAAAACATGCACACAACATACCATACATAAACAATATAGGCCTGGGGAAGTTATCTCAGTTCCCCCATGCCTGACTGCAGAGGTGGGTTTTAAGGAGGGTGGAGTTCTAATCTCAGGGGGGAGCTGGTTCCAGAGGGTCGGGGCCGCCACAGAGAAGGCTCTCCCCCTGGGACCCGCCAAATGACATTGTTTAGTCGACAGGACCCGGAGAAGGCCAACTCTGTGGGACCTAATCGGTCGCTGGGAAATCCAATCATGCCTTCTACAACTTTGTCAACAACAAACTCAAGGACTCTAGACCTATCCCACCTCTCAAAAGACCCAACAACAAAGAATACCACGATGATTCATCCAAAGCTAACCTTCTCAATTCATTGTTTGGCTCTGTCTTTGTCAACAGCAATGGCTCATCCCCCAAATTCATCACTCTCACCTCAAACTCTCTCAATGACCTAACCCAAATAGATTTCACTGAAGACCGAGTCGAAAAAGCATTACATGACTTTAAACCTTCCCTATCAGTCGGACCAGATGGTCTATATGCATACTTCCTAAAAAAGCTCTCTTCTGCTATAGCTAGACCACTAAGCATAATTTTTGAAAAATCCTTCAGTACTAGCACACTTCCTAAGATATGGTCAAAAGCAATGGTCATCCCCATCTTCAAAAAGGAGACCCCTCTCTTGTCGATAACTATAGACCAATATCACTATGTTGAGTCCCATGTAAAGTTATGGAATCAATTATAAACCAATCAATTACTAATAATCTGCTCTCTAACAAACAATTTGGATTCAGAAAAAACTATCCTTCAATCTACAGCTCCTTCACTGCAAAAACATATGGACAACTCATCTTGATCAAGGAAAATCTATAGATGCAATTTATATTGACTTCTCCAAAGCCTTTGATTCAGTGGTCTATGACAAAGTACTTCAAAAGCTCAAATCCTATGGCATCTCAGGATCCCTCCACAGCTGGATTACTGCATTTCTGTCTAACAGGCAACAAGTAGTCAAAATAGGAAGCTCCATATCCACACCCGTCCCTGTTAAAAGCGGTGTACCCCAAGGTAGTGTACTGGAACCTACACTCTTCATTCTCTACATCAACGACCTTGCGATCTTATCACAAGCAACTGTGTTCTTTTTGCAGACAATGTAAAATTCTTCAACACCACTGATAACACAACTACTCTACAAAAAGACCTAGACTCAGTTTCTGACTGGTCCAACACATGGCAACTCCAAATCTCAACCAGCAAATGCTCTGTCCTACACATCAGCAAAAAGAATCAGAACTTCAAATACAAACTTAATAAACAAATTATCACAGATAATCCCCACTTGGTCAAGGACCTCGGGATACTAATAACTAAAGATCTAAGTGTCAAAGCCCACTGCAACAACATCGCTAAGAAGGCCTCAAGGGTTGTTAATCTAATCCTACGTAGCTTCTGCTCTGGAAATCTCACACTACTTACCAGAGCTTACAAAACTTTCACCAGACCCATCCTTGAATACAGCTCATCTGTTTGGAACCCATATCATATCTCAGACATTAACACCCTTGAAAATGTTCAAAGATATTTCACAAGAAGAGCCCTTCATTCCTCCACTCGAAACAGAATACCCTACGAAACTAGACTTACAATCCTGGGTCTTGAAAGCTTAGAACTACAATGCCTTAAACATGATCTAAGTATTGCCCACAAGATCATATGCTGCAATGTCCTGCCTTTCAAAGACTACTTCAGCTTCAACCACAACAACACAAGAGCACACAAGAGATTCAAGCTTAATGTTAACTGCTCCAAACTTGACTGTAAAAAATATGACTTTAGTAATTGGGTTGTTGAAGCGTGGAACTCCTTACTGGATTCTATAGTATCATCCCCTATCCCCCAACATTTTACCCTTAGACTATCCATGGTTGACCTCTCCAGATTCCTAAGAGGTCAATAAGGGGCGTACATTTTCCATCCCTTGTCCTATAGTCTCTCCTATATCTCGTATTTCTTCTCTACTATATCCTGTATAACCTTCATTGTGTATTATTGTGTATTGGACAAAACAAACAAATAAAAATAAATAAATAATTTTGCAATATTAAATACTAGAATATAGGGAATACAAGAGACAGTGGTTAAACATGATTCTGATATAAAAATCCTAGAAGAAAGAACAGAAGACACAAAACATAGATTAAATCAAACAGAAGAAAATCTTTTAAAAATTAACAAAGGATTGGAATCAGCTGTCACCCATCTCGAATTTGAGAAAGCCTCTTTCTATCTAAGATTGCAAAATATACCAGAAGTTAAGGGAGAAGATATTTATGCAACAGTACTTGAATTGCTATCCGGTGGACTAACAATAGATGAGGAGGAACTAAATAGAGATATCGACGAGGCCTACAGAGTGCAAACTAATTATGCAAAGGGACACCAATTACCTAGGGAGGTCCATATTCAATTTACGAAAAAAACACTGAGGGACAAAGTATACAGAAACACAAGAGGAATAATTATAACATATAAAGAAAAGGAGGTAATAATCTTGAAGCAAGTCCCAAGAAGAATTTGTGAAAAGAGGAGGGACCTCCACTACTTGACAGCGAAGCTTATCAGGCGGGAAATACAATTTCAATGGTTAGTCCCCGAGGGGCTAATCATTACAGGGAAAGGGAAAAAAATAACTATTGAAATGACCGAGCAAGCAGAGAGATTCATCGAGGAATTTCTAGAGGGTACTACAGGATCAGGGTCACAAAGTCTAGAAGAGAAAGAAATGGAAGAAGACATAGAAGAAGGGCAGATAGTACAAAAAGAAGATAGAACAGGAACACTACGAGAACCAAGAATTACTAGAAGAGTAAAATAATAAGGAGATTTTATTATGCAAAGTACAATAAAACTATTTTCAGTAAACATGAATGGACTTAATTCACAGAAAAAAAGAGGCCACATTTTTAACAAATTAAAGAAGCAAAATGCTGATATCATTTGTATGCAGAAAGTCCACATTAGACCAAAAGATGTAAATTATTTGGAAAAACCAAAATTAGGTAAACTCTTTATGTCTTTAGCAACAGAAAAAAAGAGAAGAATGGCAACATATATTAAAAGTTGGTTAACCCCCCCCAAAAAAAATATTATGCAGACAAAGACGGAAGAATATTAATTATGCAGATTACAATAAATAAAAAAATAACCTTAATTATAATATATGCACCTAATTTAGAACAGATTTGTTTTTCAAAAAATTACATGAACAAGTTATGAAATTAGAAAAGGAAATTATCTGTATTGTAGGAGATTTTAATTCAATATTGTATATTAAAAAAGACTATAAAGGGGCGGGGAAATTAAATAATAGGAAAAGAATGCCGATAGAGTTCTTTGATATGGCAAATGAATATAAACTAAAAGACATATGGAGAGAGCGAAATCTGGGGGGGGGGGAAGTATACATACTTCTCCAATCCATATAAATCATGGTCCAGATTAGACATAATATGGGTAGACACAGAAATGGAAAAAGACATTATAACTGTAGATATTGAACCTAACATATGGGCTGATCATAACCCAATAACATTAACAATTAAAGGAGAGCCAAAAAAAGAAATAGATGGATGATTAACTATAAAATAACATATGTAACAGAATATAAACAATGGATTAATAAAGGATTAGACCTTTTTTTTAACAATTAACTGGAATAATGATACTTCTATTCAGAATATTTGGGATACAACCAAAGCTTATATAAGAGGGTTAACAAAGGGATATACAGTGGTCCCTCGATCATCGCGAGGGTTCCATTCCAGGACCCCACGCGACGATTGATTTTTCACGAAGTAGCGGTGCGGAAGTAAAAACACCATCTGCGCATGCGCAGATGGTGTTTTTACTTCCACCGCAGCAGCGAGGAGCCGAAGATTGGGGTTTCCCCACCGCCTCACTGCTGCCGCTTGTCCCCGCGCGCGCCGCCCGGCCTTCGCCCGCCCACCCCGTTGCTCTCGCTGCTTCCCAGCTGGGAAGCGGCCCCCCCGCGCGCGCCGCCCGACCTTCCCCCGCCCACCCCGTTGCTCTTATTGCTTCCCAGCTGGGAAGCGGCCCCCACGCACGCGCCGCCCGGCCTTCCCCCGCCCACCCCGTTGCTCTTATTGCTTCCCAGCTGGGAAGCGGCCCCCGCGCGCGCGCCGCCCGGCCTTCCCCCGCCCACCCCGTTGCTCTTATTGCTTCCCAGCTGGGAAGCGGCCCCCGCGCGCGCGCCGCCCAGCCTTCCCCCGCCCACCCCGTTGCTCTTATTGCTTCCCAGCTGGGAAGCGGCCCCTGCGCGCGTGCCGCCCGGCCTTCCCCGCCCACCCCGTTGCTCTTATTGCTTCCCAGCTGGGGAAACTCCACCATCTACGCATGCGTGACCATAGAAAAAAAGGGCACGCATGCGCAGATGGTGTTGTTTACTTCCGGGTTGAAAACTCGCGATATAGCCCTTTCACGATGCTCGAGGACGCGAAACTCGAGGGATCACTGTACAGCTAAGAAGAAGAAAAATAAGTATAAAGAAATGAATAACCTCCAAAGTAGAATAGAGGAAGTGGAAATTAAAATGCAACAGGATCCTAATGATCTGAAAAACAAAGAAGAAAAGGACTTACTTACCCATAAATTGAATTTGGCAGTACAAGAAGAGATATCCATAAAAATTAAAACTTCAAAACAAGACTACTTTGAACATGCTAATAAGCCCAGTAGATGGCTTGCATATAAATTAAAAAAAGAAAAGAAAGAAAATATATACAACAACTGGAAGATAGAGCAGGAAATAGAAAATTTGAAACGGAAGAGAAAAAGCAAATAATTACAGAATATTTTCAGGAACTGTACAAAAAAGATACAATTGAGAATTACGATATACAGGCTTATTTTTAAAAAAATATATTTTTATTAAATTTTATTACAACAACAAAAAAAAATACTTAAAGAAAAAGTGCCCAACACCAATAAACCCCACCACCATTTAGGGGGTTAAATTATTTGCAATAAGTTTCAATTTCTTCCTTAGCTCTGGTTTACATTTCTTTACATACAAAAAGTGATTGGAATTTATTTTTCACATTGTCGTCATAAATTCTACTTAAGATATAATTTTTCACCTTATTCCATCGTGCCATCAGCTTCTCCAATTTATTTTCATCAAAGTTATTTAATCTTATTTCCATAATTTCGAAGTGGATGTGGTCCACCATGTATCAGTACCAATTCTGGATTGTCCATTTATTGCTATCCTTCCACCCTAATACCACTACTGCTTGAGTGCTTTCCAAAGCTGCTGTTTTGATTTCTTTAAATTCTCATAATTCCCCATGTTTAACTAGTGTTGCTAATTCTTTCGTGATTATTCAATTAATGTTTAGCATATTGTTAATTTCATTCTGTACTTCCTTCCAAAATTTTTGAACTTCAACGCATTCCCAGAGCATATGCATAAAAACTTCTTTTATTTGGCAACCATGCCAGCAATTTCCTTTTCCTTTCCTCTGGAAGTGTGCTAGTTTTACTGGCGTGAAGTACCATTTATGTAAACTTTTCCTTCTCATCTCTCTAATTCTTGTGTTCTTTATCTTATATATATTTTCTACTACTTCTTCCATCTCGCTTTCATTAATCCGTAATTCATTTTGCCAGTATCTTGTTAGGCCTTTAATCACTTCCTCTTCCACTTGTAATAACATGCTATAAATCTTACTAGCCTGTCCTTTTGAATCATTAATCTTTTCTTTCAATATTTTCTCTAGACAGTTTTCTTCTCTCAAAAATGCTTCTTTAATCTCACTTTTATTCAAATATTTGCATATTGCATTAATCTGCAACCATTTTTGTTGGCCCAACCACCATTCGAAGTGAGTTCTATTAACTCTTCCATCTGTCTCATATAATTGTTCTATTCTCATCATACCTTTATCATTTAATTCCTTTATAACTCTACCTAGGTAACATCATTATTTATATTCAAAACATGCAACGTTGATAATTTTGAATTCCTATTTGCTAATTTCCCTTGCCATTTTGACCAAATATCTAAAGCTGCTTTCAAAGGATCGGCTAAGCTATTGATTTCTATTTTACTCCATTTTTTAAATAAAATCTCTTTATTTTTAATATTATTAATCTCCCTTTCAAGTTTCCCCCACTTCTTTTCTGTCAATAATTGTAATTACATTAATCTTTCTATTTGAAATGCTTCTCTATATAATTCTAAATTCGGGCACCCCCATCCTCCATCTTTTTCTCTGGCAATCAGCCATCATTTCCTTGTTCTAGGTTTTTTATTTCCTTCAATCCAAAAATTCATTTTATTATCCCATTCCCTTAGTTTTACTCCTGGGAAGGTACCTGGTAAAACCTGGAATAAATACATCATTTTTGGAATAATCATCATTTTAAGGGCTCTTATTTTGGCCATTTTTCGCAAACTTTTATTTTTCCACTTTTTAATTTGCTTTTGCATTTTTTTCCATATTAAATTGTAATTTACCTCAGCAATTTTGTTTGGGTTTTTGAATAACCAAATTCCTAAATATTTCATTTTTTTACATCCTAATTTCAATCTTGACATTTTTTGTATCTCGATTTGCTCTTTGGGACCTGTATTTAAACAAATTATTTCTGATTTCTCAATATTAATTGAAAGACCTGATTGGTCTTTAAATTCCTGAAGTAAAACCATTAATTTTTCCATCATTTCAATGGGGGTTTCAGACAATATTATGGCATCGTCTGCAAAAAGATTTAATTTCAATTCAAGTTTTCCAATTCGGTAACTCTTCCAGTCCTTATCATTTCTAATTTTGTTTGCTAGAACCTCAATTGCCATTGAGAACAAGATGGGGGAAAGTGGGCATCCCTGCTTAGTTCCATTTTGGATATTAACTTTCTCTGTTCTATTTCCATTTACCCTAATGTAGGCTGTATTATCCTTATAGATTTCTTTTATAATTAGACAGAAATTTTCTCCCATATTTAATTCCTTACAAAGTTGAAACAGGTAATTATGATTAACTTTATCAAATGCTTTATACACATCTAACTTTAAGATGCATAATTTCTTTTTGGTAGTGGTAGCATGGTGTAACACATTAACAACATTTCTAATTGGTTCATAAATTTTCCTTCCTTTAACAAATCCATATTGGTCTTCACCAATTATTTTTGGTAAGATACTCTCTATCCTATTTGCTATAATTTTCATAAATATTTTATAATCCTGGTTTAGTACACTGATGGGGCGATAGGATCGCTGATCTAACAAATCCTGATCTGGTTTTGGGATAGTAATGATCTTGGATGTCTTCCATGACTGTGGAATATTGAAGGTTTGAAGTATGTTATTAAATAATTTCTCCAAATAAGGTAATAATTGAATCACAAAAGTCTTATAGTATTCCCCCCGTAAGTCCATCTGGGCCTGGAGCTTTGGCAGGTTTCAATCCATTAATAACTCTAATAATTTCATCATTTGTTATTATCCCATTTAATATTTGTTTGTCTTCTTCGATTAGTTTCTCCTTAACCTCTATATTTTGCAGAATGACCTGATCTTTTTAATATAACTTTTCATAAAACTCTTTCATTATTTTTTGCAATTCATCGTTACTGCGTTTTATTATACCTTTTTTGTCCTTTAATGCAACAATACAAGATTTTTCTTTTCTTTTTAAAAATAATTTGCCATTTGTTTCATTGATTTATTCCCCCATCCCATAATTTTCTGCTTTACAATCAATCTCTTATTATTCCATATTTGTTCATCCTTAAGTCTCAGTTGCTTCTTTTTAATTTTTAATAAATTATTCCATTCCCTATTTCTTGTAATTTTCAATCTTTCTTGAGTTAACTCTATATCTTTAATTAACTTTTTCCTTTCTACCTCGCTTTTTTTAAAATATAGATTTCAGTACTAATACAATTCCCTCTCATAAAGGCCTTATGTGCATCCCAAATTATTGATTGCTTCATATTTCCCGAATCATTTATTTTAAAATATTCAGTCAATTCTTTTCGGAGTTTCAATTTATCTTCTTCTCTTCCTGACACAAGTGGATTATATCTCCATATTTTTTGTTTATTATTTGAATCAAATACAATCACTGCTAATAATGGGGCGTGGTCTGATAACCAAATGCTTTCAGTTTCAGCTCTTTTAAGATATGTATTCCCAGTTTTATTCATTAATATATAGTCAATGCAGCTAAACTTATTGTGCCTACCTGAATAAAACATAGCTCTATTTGTCACTTCGGCATGAAGATCCAACATACCTAATTTATTTAAAGGCAAATTATTTTTTCCCTGTTTTCCTGCTATCAATTCAATATTAAAATCGCCTGCCAGAATCACTGTGCCTTCTGCAAAGTTATTCAATTTGCGCTTTGTATTTAATATAAATTGCTTTGTATTTGCATTTGGGGCATAAATTACTGCTAATGTTATTACCTTATTATTCATTTTTCCTTTAATAAACAACATCCTTCCCTCCTTGTCCCTTTTAGTCTGAATCAGTTCAAAGGGAATTCTTTTATGTATTAATATCACTACTCCTCTGCTTTTAGTATTCCCCCTAGATTCGTATATCCCTCTCCAGTCCTTACAATTAATTAATTTATCTTCTCTTTTTCTCCCTTTATGTGTTTCTGATAAAAATAAGAAATCTACTTTTTTATCCCTAGACAGTTTCATAATTCTATAACGTTTATTCTGTGATGACATTCCATTCACATTTAATGGCATCAAAACCTTTTCACCCATTCCTTTCAGATATGTTTCTCTCCTCTGTAAAGTGAAGCATATTGGAAGATTCTTCATTTGTAGTTTTAAACCCCCATCCAATTGCCCCTCCCTCAACATTCCCCCAAGGGGTAATCAATGGAAAAAACCTCCATTGGCTCCGAGAGGCACCCATGGCTTTGCTATCCCTCAAGTACCCTCTAAACAATTACCCATTTAAGTAACAAATAGTAACCCTCAACCCCCCCTCTATTCCTTCCTTTCCCCTTATTAAGTATTGAAAGGAAAAAGAATACCCAAAAAGCTAATCAGCTGGGAACAACAATGCCTCTTTCTTTGACGTGTAGCTCGCCCCTCCTCCTTCTTTCCCTTCTCTCAGAGTAAAGCTAGTTTCTTTTCTAATGCAATGATTCTCTCCTCCTTCGCAGACTCTTGGCTAATAGGATCTCCTGTAGATAAATCACGAATCGCATCTCCTATTGCTTCTCCCCCTTCGGCACCAGTTATCTCCTTTGTTGACGTTGCCTGCTGATTTATATCCGGATTTATTCCCAACTGTCAAAGCATTTGCATTCCCTCTTCCAGAGAACTTGCTAGATAAGTCTTGGCATCTTTGAAGATCAGGATCGTGGCTGGATATTTCCAAGTAAAACGAAGATTATTCTGAAAGAGCAGGTTCGCCACTGGTCTCATCTGATTTCTTGCCTGCAGCGTTTGAGCAGACAAGTCTTTCAAGACACGGACAGGAGAGCCTTTGTAATGGAGATTAGGAGTTTGTTTAAGCTGTCTAAAAATTTCTACGGCCCTCCACTCCAAGGCAAATCTTACCACAATGTCTCTTTGATTGCCTGAATTCCAAGGACCGTAAACCCAATGAACTCTTTCAATTTCATTCAAATCCACCATGATTTTGTTTTCTAAGAGCCATTGGTAAATCAGTTGAATTAATTTCTTATTTTCACCAAAATCCTGCTTGAATCCTCTGAAACGTAAGTTTGATCTCCTCTGCCGGTCTTCTAAATTGTTTATACGCTTTTGTTTTTTCCTATCTGCCTCAAGTCTTGAGATCCTTGTCTCCTGATCTTTGGAATGAACTTTTAATTCATTCATACCATTTGTCACTTCTTTCATGGCTAATTGCATGTCTTTGAGTTGTTGTCCTACGTTTGCAAATGCCTGAAGGAGTGTATCCATTTCCCCCCCCCCCCCAGGTCTGGAATAGTCGCCATTTCCCTTTGTCGTTTTACTCACTTTTTTAACAGTAAAGTTCTGGTCTGTAACTCCTCTTTTTAGCTGATCCCAGCAGGTTTTCCAAGTCTCTTTTAAATTCTCTACCTCTCAGTCCACTTTTCACTTAGTTTGAGAGGTCTGTTAAGAGTTAAGATTTGTTTTCTCTAATCACATCTGGAGAGCGTTCCGTGGGAGTGTCTACTCTCGAAGCATGTGCAAAGCCTTCCTCGATATACAGGCTTATTTAGAACAGGCAATTATACCAGAAATATCAGAAATATATAAAAATAGAATGGAAGAAGATATTACAATATCTGAATTGGAAATAGCAATACAAAAACAAAAAAACAACAAAACTCCTGGCTCAGATGGGATTCTGGCTGAGTTTTATAAGAATATGCAAGAATCAATCAAAAACGTATTATTAGTGACTTTTAACGAAGTTTTAAACAAGGGAAAGAAGCCGCAATCATGGGGAGAAGGATTAATTACTTTAATTCTGAAAGATAAAAAGAAAAAACATATTATTAAACAATATAGGCTCATTTCATTGCTTAATAGTGATTATAAAATATTTACTACAATTATTGTGGAACGATTGAAAAATGTAATCAATGAAATAATTCACCCCGACCAGAATGGTTTTCTACCAAATAGAAATATAAGAAATAACGCGAGAATTTTATTAAATATTCTTGAGTATTATGAAAATTATCTGGAAAAATCCACAATGCTAATATTTCTTGATGCTGAGAAGGCCTTCAATAATTTGAATTGAATTTTTTTTTACAACAAATAATAAAAATGAAACTTGGACAAAAATTTAATAGAACTATACAAACTTTGTACAAGGACCAGGTGGCTAAGGTTATAATTAATGGAGATACTACAAAAAATATAAATATTGAGAAAGGAGTTAGGCAGGGATGTCCCTTATCTCCTTTAATATTTATCTTAGCAATTGAAATTCTTTTATTTATTTATTTTATTTTATTTTTTTATAAAATTTTTATTACATATATACACATTTACACAAATAAAATAAACGGGTCCAAAGACGGGCTACAAGAATGGTGGAAGGTCTTAAGCATAAAACGTATCAGGAAAGACTTAATGAACTCAATCTGTATAGTCTGGAGGACAGAAGGAAAAGGGGGGACATGATCGAAACATTTAAATATATTAAAGGGTTAAATAAGGTCCAGGAGGGAAGTGTTTTTAATAGGAAAGTGAACACAAGAACAAGGGGACACAATCTGAAGTTAGTTGGGGGAAAGATCAAAAGCAACATGAGAAAATATTATTTTACTGAAAGAGTAGTAGATCCTTGGAACAAACTTCCAGCAGATGTGGTAGATAAATCCACAGTAACTGAATTTAAACATGCCTGGGATAAACATATATCCATCCTAAGATAAAATACAGAAAATAGTATAAGGGCAGACTAGATAGACCATGAGGTCTTTTCTGCCGTCAGACTTCTATGTTTCTATGTATAAATCATGAGTTGAAACAATGCCAAATTAACACATACTAACAAACAGACAAACAAACAAAAAATAGAATAATTCTAATAATATAATTAATTACTTATTTAAGTACACTAAACACTAATGACAATAACAATTAACATATAACATAATATATAATATTTATACTTAAATTCCCTTGAGGGGGTAGGTTATAAATCATCATATAGTTTTAAATTATCTTCTGGTGAAGTATATCATAACATCGGTATCTACCATTTTCTCTTTTAGGTTGTCCATATTTTTAAAATCATTTTTATTTTCTTAACCGCCTTCATTCATTCATATTTAATTTATTTAAATTCATACAAATCTTCCCTAAAAAATTACTGTATATAGATCTTTTGTGATTTGTCATATCAAATAAAAAGGATATAAAGTATTATTATTGTTGTATTTCAATTTAAGTTTTTGTTTCTGCTCTTAAACCAATTATAGAAGTATTTCCAAGTTTTATAATGGTCGGATTCTTCTTTGTTTTTTAATTTGAGTGTTAATGCATCTGACTCTGCACAATCTAGAATTTTTTTTAATATCAAATCGTCATCTGGGGGTTTGGGTTGTTTCCATTGTTGGTCAATTGCCATCCTAGTTGCAGTCAATATGTGTATTAATAAATAATATTTACTTTTATCTATTTTTTGGTCTATGATCCCAAGGAGGAATGCTTCGGGTCTTCTATTTATCTTAATTTGTAATATTTCTTTTATCCATTTTTGTATTTTAATCCAAAATTTTTTAATTATTGGGCAAGTCCACCAAATGTGATAATAAGTCCCCTTTTCTTTACATCTCCAACATTTTGGATTTATTCCTTTATACGTTTGTGATAGTCTTGCTGGGGGGAGGTGCCATCAGTAATACATTTTGTATATGTTTTCTCTAAATGCTGTTGATCTTGTCATCTTGTAGTTTTTATTCCAAATTGTTTCCCATTTATCCAAACTTATACTATACCCAAAGTTTCTGCCCCAGCTGTGTATATTATTTTTAACAATATAATCCTCCATTTTATAATTTAACATGTATCTATAAATTTTTGAAATCATTTTCTTATCTTGACTTAAAATTATTTTATCCAATTCTGTTTCTTTTATTTGTATCTCTTTTCTTTTCCCTTCTTGATATTTTGATTTTATTAAGTTATACGTCCACCAATCCATTTTTATTCCAGTTTCTTCTAATTGTTCTCTTGTTTTTAATTCCCCATTTCTCTCCAATATTTGGTAATAATTAAGCATTTTGTTTAACTCTCTCGAATTTCGATATATTATCGCCTCCATGCTGGAATACCATTTCGGGATTTGCGGGTAATACATTTTTTAAATTTTGGTCCAGATTGTGTATAATGAATTCCTAATTATATACTGCCTAAAGTAGCTGTGTATTTTTTCTTTGTTATCCCATAAGAAGGCATGCCACCCAATCCTCAAGTCATGTCCTTCTAATATCAATAATCTTTTGTTTTCTAATTTGAACCATTCCCTCAGCCAATCCATAATTGATGCGTTATAATATATTTTGAAGTCAGGTAGCCCAAAACCTCCCTGTTTAACATTGTCTTGCATGTATTGAATTTTGATCCTAGGTTTTTTCCCAGCCCAGACAAATTTTGTTATTATTCTGTTCAGTTTTTGAAAAAAGGTTTTTTTTAACATAATTGGGATTGTTCTGAATAAGTACAATATTCTAGGTAAGATGGATATTTTAATTGTTGATATTCTACCAGTAAGTGAAATAGGTAATTTATTCCATTTTTCCATTTTCGTTTATATTTCTTTTATTAGGACTGTATAGTTATCTTCTTTTATTGTAGTTGCTTTTGGTGATAGTTTTATTCCCAAATATTTAACTTTTTTTACGATGTGTAATTCTAATTTATCTTCTAATGTTTTCTTCTCTATATTTGTTAAGTTTTTTGTCAATATTTTGGTTTTTTGTTTATTGATTTTTAACCCTGCTACTTTACCAAATTTAGTAATCTCTTTTAGTAAATTTTCACCTGATTCTATGGGGTCCTCTATATTAAATACTAAATCGTCGGCAAATGCTTGAATCTTGTATTCCTGTCCCTTTAGATTCAACCCTTTGATGTTTTTATTTGATCGTATCTGTCTTAGTAAGATTTCTATAAACAACATGAATATTAAGGGGGAAAGTGGGCACCCCTGTCTTACTCCTTTTTCAATTTTTATATTCTCTGTTAATTGTCCATTTATTATGACTCTTGCTGATTGTTTAGAATATATTGTCCTAATTGCTCTTACAAATTTTTCTTTAAATTTCATCTTAATCAATTGGTTAGTAAAGAAATTCCAGTTTAAGTTATCAAACGCTTTCTCCGCGTCCAAAAATATTAGGGCCAAATTTTTCCCTGGGTTTGCCTCGTAATATTCTAAAATATTTATTATGTTTCTCAAATTATTTTTAATATTTCTATTTGGTAGGAAACCATTTTGATCCGAATGTATTATTTCGTTGATTACCGTTTTAAATCTTTCCGCTAATATTGTCGTAAAAATTTTATAATCAGAGTTCAACAGTGCAATGGGTCTATATTGTTTTATTGAGTGTCTTTGTTCTGGGTCTTTTGATATTAATGTTATTAACCCCTCTTTCCAAGATTCGGGCATTGCTCCTTTATTTAGCACTTCATTTAGCATTTGCAACATTAATTTTTTAACTGGGTCGTACATTTGTTTATAGAATTCGGCTGGTATTCCATCTAACCCCGGTGTTTTATTATTGTTTTGTTTTTTGATTGCTAGTTCTAGTTCTGTCATCGTTATATCTTTGTCCATCCTATCTATGTTACTCTCAGATATTTGTGGTATCTCGGTCTTGTTTAAGTACAGATCTATATCTTCTTTTTTATATCATCTTTCCTATATAGCTGTTGAAAGTAGTTTTGAATTATCTTTTTTTCCTCTTCTATGTCAATTTGTTTTTCTCTTCTTTCATCTTCTAATTGTTGGATATATTTCTTCTCGGTCTGTTTTTTAATTTTATAAACTAGCCACCTTCCCGGCTTGTTCGCATGTTCGAAATAGTTTTGTTTTGCGGATCTTATTTTTTGTGCTATTTCCTCCTGCATTGTCAAATTTATCTTATGTTTAATTAGTTCTCTTTTTTCTTTTAATTCCACTTTTTTGGGTCTTTTATCCACTCGGCTTCTATTTGTTCTAGTTCTTTTTGATTTTCTCTCATCTCTTTATTTTTGTTTTTATTTTTTTTGCTTGTATATGCTATTGTTATCCCTCTAATATAAGCTTTTGTTGTATCCCATATGTTTTGTGTCGTTGTATCATTGTTCCAATTTTTTTTCTAAAAATACGTCTAATTCTTTATTTATGAATTCTTTATATTTATTTTCCTGTATAATTTTTGTGTTCATTGTCCATCTATTCTTCTTAATTTGGTTCCCTTTGATTGTAATACTTACTGGGTTGTGGTCTGCCCAGAAATTGGGTTCTATTTCTGCTGATGTTATCTCTTTTTGTAGCTCTATGTTTACCCATATCATGTCCAGTCTGGACCATGATTTATGAGGATTTGAATAATAAGTGTATTTATATTCATCTCTATATCTTTCCCTCCATGTATCCTTTAGTTTGAATTCTTCTATAATATCCTTAAGTTCATCTGGTAATTCTTTTCTCTTTTTATTCTTTTCTTTACTCTTATAGTCTTTATCATGATCTATTATTATATTAAAGTCTCCGACCACACAGATATTTCCTTTTTCAATTTTTATTATTTTTGATACAACTTTTTGTAAAAGATTTTTTGATCTTTATTAGGAGCATATATCACAATTAGATTTGTGGTTTTTTTGGTTTGATTTCAATTTCTATAATGAGTATTCTACCCTCTTTATCGCTATCAATTACTTTGGGATTTAACCAGCTTTTAACATATATCGCAATTCCTCTTTTTTTCCCCTAAGCAAGGGATGTAAATAGTTTCCCCAATTTTGGGTTATCCTTTTTTTAAATATGAACTTCTCGAAGGCACACAACATCTAAATTTTGTTTTATTAATTTTGCATATACTTGTCCTCTTTTTTGAGGAGAGTTCAACCCATTGATGTTCACCGAAAATAATTTAATCTCTTTGTCCATTCTGTATTAACTACTTCGCCCTTTTACTACTTCTTAATTCTCTGTGGTTTCCTGTCTTTTCCTCTTTCCCTTTACTGAGTTTATCTGCCCTCTCTTCCTCTATCTCTCCCTCCTCCTGGCTTGTTGTTTCTAATTCAGTACTGCTTTCCCCTTCTTTTTTCAAATGCTCTGAGTTAAATTTATCCGTTTGATCTAATGTTTCTATGTTTATCTTCTTCCCCTTCCATGTTATCATTACTCCATCTGGGACTAACCATCTAAACTGTATTTCATTCTTTATTAGTTTATTTGTAAAATAGTGAAAGTCCCTCCTTCTTTCCCTGATTCTTTTGGGTATCTGTTTCAATACAATAATGTCATTTCCTCTATAGGATAATACTCCTCTGGTATTTCTATATATCTCATCCCTCAGGGTTTATTGGTGAATCTAATGTGGACCTCTCTGGGGAGCTGGTGTCATCGTGCGTAGTTGGTTTGCACCTGGTATACCTCATCTACATGGTTAATTAATTCGTTTTCATCTATTTTTAACTCCCCTGCAAAGATTTCTACTGCTGTTGCAAACAGATTTTCCCCTTTTTCTTCCGGAATGTTTTGTAATCTGAGATAAAAGAAAGCTTTTTCAAACTCCAACTGGGCAATGGCTGCTTCCAGATCTTTGTTTACCCTTTTAAGTTCTTCCTCATTTTTAGTTAGTCTTAACTTATTTGCCTCTGTTGTCTCTTCCACCTGTTGTATTTTGATTTCCTGTTTATTTACTGCTTTTTTAACACCCTCTATTATAGTATTGATTTTAGCAAAATTCTCATTTACTTCCTCAAATCTTTTTTGTGTCTCTAGGTGATTTTTTAATATTGTTTCTTGAGTTTAATTTGAGGCTTCTTGCTGTTTTACCATAAACTCCTGAATTTTGTCTAAAGAATTTTGTAAGCTTTGTAGCGAGGTGGCCTGATCTTTGCTGTCTACTGTAGCAATATCAGAGGCTGAGGAAGATTTCTGCACTGCCAGTGATAACAGAGTTAAATTGCCTCTCTTCACTGATTTATTTATAGCTTGTTGAGTTGCCATTAGTAACAAATTTGTATAAATATCAAGCAATTTGTATAAATATCAAACAATTAAACAATTAATTCAATATCTAATCAATCAATCAAATCAATCTATTCAAATAATTTGTTAATTATTAGGACATATATATCCAACACAAAGAAAAAGGGAGGGGGATATTGTCAATATACTTGGTAGCTAATAAGTAGTAAAGAGAAGGAAAGAAACAAAATAGAAAAGTGGATAGATTTAGAAAGAAGGAAAGAGATATCAATATCAATACTTATAAATATTTCAATACTTAATCTAGCTTAATCTAACTTATTCTAACTTAAATTTTATATTTAATATTTAATCAATATAATAGTTAAATCAATCAATCCTTAATTCCTTAGACAGTATTATATATAATCAGTTTTCCCAAAAATAGAGATCTAAATAATATAAATCCAATATAAATCAGTAAGATATCACATCAATTCATTAATTAATTCATTAGCTAGAAATAATAATAATTAATAATAATAATAACTTCTAAGTTCATCTACTTATGTTCCAGTCCAATCTCTAGCGTTTGTCTTCCAATCCAGTCTTATAAGTTAACTCCCAAATACAATCAAATTACTAATTTTCCAGTTAATATTTCTTGGCTCCAATGTCTATCTTAGTTCAAATTAGTTCAGAATGAATCTGGTATTTCCGCGATGTTTATTCAAAGTTTAAGGCTTATAGTATAACGTCCAAGGTGTTTGTATATGCTCCTAAGTTCCTACGGGAGAAATTACTATAGTGACAGTAAAGCCGATTGAAGCAAGTTAATGTTCTTAACTCTACGTTGTCCTATGTTTCTTCTTATGTCCTTCGGGAGTTCAAACAAATGGGTAGACAAAAAAGCAAATCCAGGATGCAAGGAGAGGAAGCGCAGATTTCAGTAGCGTTGTTTATATGGTGACTGCTCCTGTCTCTATGGCTCTGTGTTCCCGGAAAAAGAAAAAGGTTTAGTCATTCATACGTAACATCCGCTTCAGGGACCCACACGGAGAGATTTTAAGTCTCTCAGATTCGTCTCTCTTTTCAGTTATATCTGTTATTCACTACACCATCACCGCACAATACTTCAATATATTTTTCTATTTTTTACCCAATGCTGCTTTCGTTGTTGTCTATATGTCCCTTGTTATTACGCCCTCCTCCGATTTTACTCGTTCTGATCTCGTCAGCCTCCAGTTCTCCGATCCGATCCGGCTCACCATCCAGCTCTCCTGTCGTCACACACCCAACCTCCTGTCACCACATGCCTTATTTTAAACCTCCTGTCGCTCAACCTCTCATTCGCCACTTGTTTAACTTCGAGCTCCTCTGTCTTTCAATTTCTTACAGTTATTTCAAGCATACAAGAAGCCTCCGGATTAGAAAAAGGTATTTTGGTGTAGATACCGAAGCTCACCGATCTCTTTTCACTTCCTCCTTGAAGGAACTTCCGGGGCGGGGCTTGGTCGATGTGGAGCTGGAGGGTGAGCTGCTGCTCTCCCAGCACGATTTTTTTTGTCTTTTTAGCATAAAATCAGATGCCCATCCTGGAGAGAAGGGTATCGTAAGAAGTGGTTATGCTGTGCCCGGTGTGAGAATCGCAAACTCACATCGGAACAAGCCTTTGAACCACCAGGACCAGACAAAAAAGAAGCCAGTGTTTGCTGGCCCGGAGACATGGCCGCTTCGTAAACATTGAAATTCTTTTAATACAAATACGAGTTAATAAAGATATAAAAGGTCTAAAAATTAAAAACCAAGAATACAAAGTTTTAGCATTTGCAGATGATTTGGTATTAAATATAGAAGAACCAATAGAAACTGGAGGAAGACTCTTGGAAGAGATTAATAAATATGGTAAGGTAGGAGGTCTAAAGATAAATAAGCAAAAGACTAACATGATTTCTAAAAATTTAACAGATAATAAAAACCAAGTATTGGAAAGGAAACTCGGAATCCAGATAGAAAAAAAAATTAAGTATTTAGGTGTAAACATAACCGCAAAAGTCACAACAATTAAGGATGATAATTATACAAAATTACTTGAATAAATAGAGGAGAAACTTAATAAATGGGATAAACTACCTATCTCAATGATAGGTAGAATATCAGCAATCAAAATGGTAATTCTCCCACAACTATTGTATCTTTTTCAAACAATCCTAACTAATTTAAATAGAAAATATTTTGAAAAATTGAATAAAATTATAACAAATTTTGTATGGGCAAGAAAAAGGCCAAGAATTAGATTGTCTTATCTAATAGGAGGCATGGGGCTTTATCATCAAGCAGCAATAATAGTTTGGCTCAAGGAATGGATAACTCTGAAGGATAAAAGACTTCTGCTTGAAGGATATGATTTACATCTAGGCTGGCATGCATTCCTTATGAATGGAAAAGATAAAATATTTTCTTATTTTAAAACACATAAAATTAGAAATGCCATAAATGAGACATGGTCAAAAATTAAAAGTCAACATTACCTTTAAGTTCTTGGGTGGTTTTCACCAATAGAAGCTATAATGCATCCTAATACAATTGATACTAAAAAATTAATTACGTACTATGATTTACTAAATGAAAGGGGAGAATTAAAAACAAATACACAATTAGATAACGAAGGAATTAAAATTGGTGGCCACTAATGCAAATAAAAGCAAAATATGAAGAAGATAAAAGGAAGAGGGGGATATTAAAAAAGAAATCAGAGTTGGATTTAATAATATTAGGTCAGGGAAAGAAATGATTACTATACAACTTTTTATTAAAGTATAAAACACAGAGTTATAATTTAAAAGGAAATATTCAAAGTTGGCATAAAAATTTGAATATGCCATAGATCCAGATAAATGGGATAAAATTTGGAATAAGAATTATAAATTAATTAAATCAGTCACCTACAAAGAAAATATCTATAAAATGTACTATAGGTGGCATCTCCCCCCAGCACGGCTGGCACAAATGTATCCCCTATTAAAGCAAAATTCCTGGAGATGTAACGAGAAAGCAGGGACCTATTTGGTGGACCTGCCTAATATTACATATTTCAATAGCACAATATTGTAAAAGTAAAGATCTCCCAGATGACTTAATGTTAATTTAAAAAAAATTGGATTGTGCCAAAGCATGATGACGCATAAAATAAATAATAAAAAAGATTTCGAATATTATAAAACATGGAACGACTTTTACAAGTGGTTAGAAGCAAGGAAAAAATCAAAATGAAATATTTACATGGAATAGATAATATTTATGCGAAGAGGAATAAATTTTTTATAATTATTAAATTTTTCAGGATAAATTATAAATGACTTGATATATTAGAAATGTTTTAATATACCTATACTCATTTGAAAGCGGTCAAAATCACAACAAAATACTGAATTGAATGAATAACTGAAATTATTCTTTTTTTCATATTACCATATGTATTAGCCGTGGAATATAGTTATTTTAAGATGTGTTTGATAGAGATGTACCAAATGATTAACCAATTGATATTTGTTGTTGTTGTTGTTTGTTTCATTTTGTTTTTTATATATGTATGTTGTATTTTCAATGTTTTGATTTGGTATGTTTTGTTTTTAATGTAAGTAAATCAATAAAAATTATTTGAAAAAAAATGGAAAGAAAAAAAACTAATTTAAGAAATGGAAGGCTCTTCCTACTGAGGAGAACAGGAAGAATCACAAACTCTGGCAGACCAAATGCAAGGCGATAGTCAGGAAAGCTAAGAGGGACTTTGAGAAGCATATAGCAAATAATATTAAAAATAATAACAAAAACTTTTTAAGTACATCAGAAGCAGGAACCCAACCAGAAAAACAGTTGGGCCACTCTATGACAATGGTCAGAAGGGGATAATCAGAGAAGACAATGAGATTGCTGAGAGACTAAATGACTTCTTTGCCTCTGTTTTCACTGAGGAGGATAGAGACCATTTGCCTGCCACTGAATTAGTTTTCTCAGGGAGGGAATTAGAACAATTAAACCAGATAGAGATAAACAAGTAAGATGTTCTTGCATGCCTTTCTAAACTAAATGTCATCAAATTGCCAGGTCCAGAATGGCATCCACACTAGAGTTCTCAAGGAATTCAAGTGTGAAATTGCTGAACTTCTAGGTAAAATATATAATCTTTCTCTAAGATCAGGCACTATACCTGAGGATTGGAGGTAGGCAAATGTAACCCCGGTCTTCAAAAGAGGAACCAAAGGTGATCCAGGAAATTATAGACCAGTCAGTTTAACCTCAGTTCCAGGCAAAGTGATGGAAACCATTATAAAAGATAAAATTACTGGGCACATAGAAAAACAGGCCTTGCTGAAAGTAAATCAACATGGTTTCTGAAAAGGCAAACCATGTCTTACTAACTTGTTAGAATTCTTTGAGGGTGCAAATAAACATATAGATAAAGGAGACCCAATTGATATCTTGACGTTCAAAAGACTTTTGACAAAGTTCCTCACCAAAGGCTCCTAAAAAAGCTCTTCAGCCATGGAATATAGAGGACAGGTCTTGTCCTGGATTGGTAACTGGCTAAATTGTAGGAAAGAAAGGGTGGCAATAGTCGAGTTCTGGTGGGGAGCCTACAGGAGGAAGAGAGGAGAGCTCTGCCACCGAGAACAACGGTAGAATATCTTTCAGTTTAGCCAGGTTTGTCCCATGGTTTCTACATACATCAATGGGTTCCTTAATACCAGAGGCTTCCATCCAAAGATATTTCACCAGAAGAGCCCTCCACTCCTCCACCCGAAACAGAATACCATACGAAAACAGACTAACCATCCTGGATCTCAAAAGCTTAGAACTGCGGCGCCTAAAACACGATTTAAGTATTGCCCACAAAATCATTCGCTGTAATGTCCTTCCGGCCAACGACTACTTCAGCTTCAACCGCAACAACACAAGAGCATGCAACAGCTTCAAACTCAATGTTAATCGCTCCAAACTTGACTTTAACAATCGAGTCATCGAAGCATGGAACTCATTACCGGACTCAATAGTGTCAACCCCCAACCCCCAACATTTCTCCCTCAGACTCTCCACGATTGACCTCTCCAGGTTCCTAAGAGGCCAGTAAGGGGCGTACATAAGTGCACTGATGTGCCTTTCATCCCCTGTCCAATTGTCTTTCCTTTCCCTTTTATCATATACATTCTTTCCTTCCCACCCAATTCTCTTCCTCTTTACTTCCTATCTTTACTTCCTATCTTTTATATATCACTTAATGTCTATTCTCTTTCATATGTATAGTATATTGGACAAAGAATAAATAAATAAATAAATAAATAAATAAATAAATAAATAAATAAATAAATAAATCCATGTGTCTGTTGAGTGGGAAGCTCTGGAAAAAAGCTGTGTTTAAGATCCTCACAGCTGACACGGTGACAGAAGAAATGGCGGCCCCCACCAGATGAAAAGGGGGAGAGGCATGAAAGGAAGAATTATGCTGAACTGTGAAGTAGTCAGGTAAGAGGACAGGAGGGGAGAGAAGAGAACTGCAAGACTTTTGCCTAAGGCTAAGAGGCTAAGGCTAAGAGGCTAAAAAGCTGACAATTGTAAATTGTAAATTGACACCAGGTTTAATGAATTTTAAAGGATGTTTTAAAGAACACTCGATCTATATTAGATTTAGAATATTACATAGCTATCTGAGAGTTTTCTCCTTTCCTAGAAGGGACTGTTTACAGCAAAGACACTACCCTAGAACTTTACCATCCCTCTGTATCAAAAGGAGAGAGGATGTTATAGAATTTATACATGGTATGCTTGTATGTATGAGTGGTTCTTTAAATTGGGGTTTTTAAGATTGTTTTTAATATTAGATTTGTTTACATTGTCTTTTTATATTGTTGTTAGCCGCCCCGAGTCTTCAGAGAGGGGCGGCATACAAATCTAATAAATAAATAAATAAATGTGTGTGTGTGTGTATACATACACACACACACATATATATACATATACATACATACATACGTACGTACATACGTACGTACATACATACATACATACATACATACATATATCTCTATATATAATTTTTATCCTGTGCTAACTGAATTTTAGATTAGGCTAAATTGGGTGGGCTTTAGTTAGTTTAACTGGGGTGGGATTTTTTATGATATATGGATGGGGATGAGGAATATTGTTAACTGTTTTAACTTTCATATTAATTTTTATTATTTGTTTTTTAACTAAATTATTGGATTTTTTAAAGAATGGATGATTGGGACTGGATGGAGGGTATGTATGATATGAATGAGTGTGATATTATGAATGGGAAGGTCAGCCCATCTGGTGGCATAGAGGTGGGAGGGTTGGGGGAGCCTATCTCTGGGGTGGTGGAGGGCCAAAAATTCTGGTGCTGCTGGGGAGAGGCAGATATGGCGAGAGCCATAGGGCAGGCCACTCTCGGGGAATGAGGGATTGCTGCCTGGAGGCTGTTAGGATGTGGATGGGTGTCAATAGGCTCAAACTCAACCCTGGCAAAACAGAGTGGCTGTGGGTTTTGCCTCCCAAGGACAATTCCATCTGTCCGTCCATTACCCGGGGGGGATTATTGACCTCCTCAGAGTGGGTCCGCAACTTGGGCATCCTCCTTGATCCACAGCTGACTTTAGAACATCAACTTTTGGCTGTGGCGAGGAGGGTGTTTGCCCAGGTTCACCTGGTGCACCAGTTGTGGTCCTATTTGGACAGGGAGTTTCTGCTTAGAGTCACTCACACACTTATCACCTCGAGGTTCGACTACTGCAACGTTACCTCTGAAAAGTATTCAGAAACTTCAGACCGTGCACCAGGTGAACCTGAGCAAACGGCCTCCTTGCCACAGCTGAAACATGGTGCTCTAATGTTAGCTGTGGATCGAGGAGACTGCCCAAGTTGAGGTCTCTCTCCAGGGGTTCAATAACTCCCCCCCAGGGTAATGGATGGACAGATGGAATTGTCGTTGGGGGGCAAAACCCACAGCCACTCCATCGTGTCAGGGTTGAGTTTGAGCCTATTGACACCCATCCAGACCCTAACAGCCTCCAGGCACCAACACATCACTTCCACCACTTCACTGACTGGACATGGGGTGGAGATGTACAACTGGGTATCATCAGCGTACTGATGATACCTCACCCCATGCCCTTGGATGATCTCACCCAGCAATTTCATGTAGATATTGAATAGCAGGGGGAGAGACACCCCACAATGGAGAGACCTAGCAGTCAACCTCTGACCCCCACTAACACTGACTGCAACCAACAGGAGAGGCAGGAGGAGAACCATAGAAAACGGTGCCTCCCACTCCCAACCCCTCCAGCCAACACAGAAGGATACCAAGGTTGATAGTATCGAAAGTCGCTGAGAGGTCAAAAAGCACCAGGACAGAGGACAAGCCCCTGTCCCGGGCCCACCAGAGATCATCCATCAGTGCAACCAAAGTAGTTTCCATGCTGTAGTCAGGCCTGAATCCCAACTGTTGAGGGCCTAGATAATCGGCTTCTTCCAAGGACCTCTGGAGCTGGAGCAACATCACCTTCTCAACAACCTTCCCCATAAAGGGAAGATTGGAGACTGGGTGATAGTTGTTAAGCATGGCTGGGTCCATGGAAGGTTGCTTGAATAGGGGGCACACAAGTGCCTCCTTGTAGGGAGCCAGGAAGGACCCCCCAGATAAGCATTGTCAATCTCCTGGACCCAGCTCCGTGTCATCTCCCTCACAGCTCCAATAGCCTTTTCCACTTCATCAGGTGTCACCAGGTCAAACTTCTCCCAGACTGGTGGACAAGGACGGGCCCCAGTCACCTGGACTAACTCATTGTCAGCTGACATTGCGATCCAATCGGAGTCAAGGCTCATCCAAATCTGAGCGACTTTATCAACGAAAACGAGTTAAATTCCTTGGCACTACTCTGCAAGGGCTCCCCAACCATCCCCCCTCAGAGGGAGCGGGTCACCCTAAACAGAGTGGTGGGGTGGAATTCCGCTGATGCAATCAAGGTGGCATAATATGCGCATTTGTAAGTCTTAATGTGAGCTCTTACAAGTGTTTGATCAAACTCAGATTTGCTGTTCCTCCACCACTTCTCCAGATGTCTCTTCTGGCGTTTCAACTCCCGGAGTTCCTTGGTAAACCAAGGAGCTCTCCAGGTCTAGTGCCACAGAGAGGTTGCAACGGCACAATCCGGTCAAGAGCCTCTGTTGCAGCCTTATTCCAGGCCACGACAAGGGGCTCTGCCAAATTGTGCACAAGTGAATCTGGTAAAACCCCAAGTGCCATCTGAAAGCCCTCAGGGTCCATTAGGCATCTTGGGTGGAACCAGGGCCGCTGATAGGCCAGTATTACTGCTACTGGCATCAGGGGCCCGGCCAAATTGAAAAATGGGAGGGGGCGGTTTTGGCTCGGCACCGTGTGCCGGCCCCCTGGCACACGCACAGTCATTGTGCCCAGTGAGCAGCGCCGAGCTCCAGCTCCTCACACAGGCGCAGTATTACCCGTATTGAAGCCGGCGAGCGGGTAGTACTGCACGGTGCAATTGGCAAGAGCGCGGAGCTCAAGGCTTTTTGCCGTGGGAGGTGCATTGGAGGTCACCAGGCTCACTGGAGAAGGAATGTTAGAGGCAGCCCAGTTTGGAAGAGAACAGGGGAGGATGTGGTGGCGTGTGTGAACTGGGACTTGTCGCTGAGGAGAATCCGGCAGGAGGAGCTCTGCACAAGGCTGAGACGAGGAGGTGGCGGCAGAGCGGGAGAAAGGAGGAGAGGAGCAGAGGGGTGAGGTATCCACTGGCAGCTGGCCGGAGGAGTTTTCTCCCCCTTCAGCTGGACGGCGCGGTGTGGAGGTGCTGCTCATCCACACGCGGCTGCGCTCTTGGCTAAAGCGGGAACTTTATGGCCCCGGAAAAGTGGGACTGGGCAGAGCAAGCACGCTTTGGCGCCAACAACCCCCCTCCAGCCGGCATGAGGCGCGCTGGGCGAAGAGCGGGCGAAGGGGGAGAAGAGCAGATGCTAGGTGAGCAGGAAGGCAAAATGCCACGTGGTGGAGTTGAAGAACGAAGTGGGGGGGCACCTCAGAATGTGAATAGGGGTAAGTCGCTTGAGGAACGGGGCAGTTTGAAGGTCGACGGTGCCGACTGTGAGCCGAGAGACATAGAGAGGCAGCGACGCACCCCTCAAAGCGCCAACCATGCCATTTGCTAGCTATTTGGGGTTGAGGGGAGGAATTCGGCTCGGGAAGGGTAACGAGTTGGGACTGTTTTACAGATCCCACATCGCAAAAAACTATGACAAATCGTCATCCCCCTTTCTGAACTTGGTGCCCCCACAATTATATCTTTCCCTTCAACGAGGGGGCTGTGCTGGGTGCCGGTTCTAAGCAACTTCGGTTCAACCATCACCGGTTTCTAAATTTGTTATGTTGGGCGGGGGGGGGGGAACTGTTTACAGTTCACTGTGCTTTCCTTTATGATGTCATATTTGCACTATAGTAATAAACATACTTGACCAAAAGATTTAACAAAATGACTCATATTATTAATCTGTCAAACAAGTGTACCTTGTTGTAGTGGCAGGGTTTAAATTTTTTTTGTGAAAGGTAAATTTAATACATAATTAGTATGTCACAAAATAAAGTAGTTTTAAAATGGCGCCCCCCCCCCCAGACACTTAGGCTGTATGGGGCCCCAAAATTCCTGATGGCGGCCCTGGGCGGAACCACCTAGTTGATTATGCCTCCCTGTGAGGGAGGATTGAAGACTCGAAGTTGAGCCATAGTAGAAAATGGTCTGACCATGACAAAGGCAGAACATCTAAGCCCCTTAGTCTCAGACTATTGCTCAATTGCTCCAAGAGAAATATCATGTCGGGTGTGTGCCCCCCCTTGTGAGTTGGAACCTGTACTACTTGAGTCAGGTCCATGGCTGTCATGGTGGCCATGAACTCCTGTGCCAGCCTGGAAGATTCACCGAGTGACAGTAGATTAAAGTCCCCCAAGACAATACGTCTGGGGTACTCTACCACCAGCCCGGCTACCTCCTCGGCAACACAGGCAGGGCTGTTGACATGCAGCTGGGAGGCAGGTACATGAGGAACAAGCCCACCTGAACCCCTAGGTCCAACTTCACAAAGAGGGACTCACAATCTGCAATCTCGGGAGCAATGAGTCTACGTAGGCAAAAAGCTGGGGGAGATGTCTTAGTTCCCTCATGCCTGGCGATACAGGTGGGTCTTGAGTAACTTGTGAAAGACAAGGAGGGTGGGGGCCGTTCTAACCTCTGGGGGGAGTTGGTTCCAGAGGGCCAGGGCCACCACAGAGAAGGCTCTTCCCCTGGGGCCCACCAAATGACATTGTTTGGTCAACGGGACCCAGAAAAGGCCAACTCTGTGGGACCTTATCGGCCGCTGGGATTCATGCGGTAGAAGGCGGTTACGGAGGTATTCTGGTCCAATGCCATGTAGGGCTTTAAAGGTCATTACCAACACTTTGAATTGTGACCGGAAACTGATCGGCAGCCAGTGCAGACCACGGAGTGTTGTAAAAACGTGGGCGAATATGCAAAGCCCCATGATAGCTCTCGCGGCCGCATTCTGCACGATCTGAAATTTCCGAACACTTTTCAAAGGTAGCCCCATGTAGAGAGTGTTGCAGTAATGGAACCACGAGGTGATTAGGGCATGAACGACTGTGAGCAATGACTCCCTGTCCAAGTAGGGCCGTAACTGGTCCACCAGGCAAACCTGGGAAAACGCCCTCCTCGCCACAGCCGAAAGTTGATGTTCCAATGTTAGCTGTGGATTGAGGAGGACGCCCAAGTTGCGAACCCTCTCTGAGGGGGTCAATAATTCCTCCCCCAGGGTAATGGACGGACAGATGGAATTGTCCTTGGGAGGCAAAACCTACAGCCACTCCGTCTTGTCTGGATTGAGTTTGAGCTTGTTGATACCCATCCAGACACCAACAGCCTCCAGGCACCGGCACATCACTTCCACTGCTTCGTTGACTGGACATGGGGTGGGGGATGTATAACTGGGTATCATCAGCATATTGATGATACCTCCCATCATGTCCTTGGATGATCTCACCCAGCGGTTTCATGTAGATATTAAATAGCAGGGGGGAGAGGACTGACCCCTGAGGCACACCACAAGGGAGAGACCTAGAGGTCGACCTCTGACCCCCCACTAACACTGACTGTGACCGACCGGAGAGGTAGGAGAACCACTGAAGAACAGTGCCTCCCATTCCCAACCCCACCAGCCGGCGAAGAAGGATACCATGGTCAATGGTATCAAAAGCCGCTGAGAGGTCAAGAAGCACCAGGACAGACTGACTGCTGAGGGCCTAGATAATCAGCTTCTTCCAAGGACCATTGGAGTTGGAGCGCCACCACCTTCTCAACAACCTTCCCCATAAAGGGAAGGTTGGAGACTGGATGGTAGTTGCTGAGCACGGCTGGGTCCAGGGAAGGCTTCTTGAGGAGGGGGTGCAAAAGTGCCTCCTTATAAGGAGCTGGGAGGGACCACCTCCCCAAGGAGGCATTGACAATCTCCTGGACCCAGCTCCGTGTCACCTGTTGGCCAGCCGAAACCAACCAAGAGGGACATGGATCCAGTAAACAGGTGGCGGAACTCACAGCTCCAATGGCCTTGTCAACTTCATCAGGTGTCACCAAGTCAAACTCCTCCCAGACGGATGGGCAAAGACATTTAGCCCCAGTCACCTCAACTGACTCATTGTCAGCCAATACTGCTATACAATTGGAGTCGAGGTCCGCCTGGATCCGAGTGACTTTATCAGCGAAAATGAGTTAAATTCCTCAGCACTGCCCTGCAAGGCCTCCCCAACTCCCCCTTGATTTACCTTAAACAGGGCGGCCGGGTGGGATTCCGCTGATGCAATCAAGGCGGCATGGTACGCGCATCTTGCCACCTTGAGCGCCACTTTGTTGGTCTTAATAAAAGCTCTTACAAGTGTTCAATCGGATTCGGACTTACTCTTTCTCCATTGCTTCTCTAGACGTCTCTTCTGGCATTTCAACACCCGGAGCTCCTCGTTGAACTATGGAGCTCTACAGGGTGTAGTGCCACAGAGAGGTCGCAGTGGCGCAATTCGGTCAAGAGCCTCCGCTGCAGCCTTGTTCCAGGCCTCAGCAAGAGATTCTGCTGAGCTGTGGACGAGTGAATCTGGCAGAACTCCAAGTGCCCTCTGAAAGCCTTATGGGTTGATCAGGCGTCTGGGGCGGAACCTCCTAATCGATTCTGCCTCCCTGTGGGAGAGGATTGGAGCCAGGAAATAAAGCCACAGTAGAAAATGGTCTGACCATGACAAAGGCAAAGTTTCGAAGCCCCTTAGTCTCAGACCATTACTCAATTGCTCTGAGAGGAATACCATGTCGGGTGTGTTTCCCCCCTCATGAGTCGGACCCTGAACTACTTGGGTCAGGTCCATGGTTGTCATGGTGGCCATGAACTCCTGTGCCAGTCCAGAGAAACCACCGAGTGATGGCAGATTGAAGTCCCCCAGGACAATGCGTCTGGGGAAATCCACTGCCAACCCGACCACCTCCTTGAGCAGCACAGGCAGGGCTGTTGACACACAGCTGGGAGGCAGTACATGAGTAACAAGTCCACATGAACCCCTAATTCCAACTTCACAAGGAGGGACTCACAACCCGCAATCTCAGTGGCAATGAGTCTATGCAGGCAAAGGTTCTCCTTGGCTACAATAGCCACTCCTCCCCACCTTCCCTGGGGTCGAGGCTGATGCCATACCTGAAACCCAGCTGGGCATATTTCCGAGAGAGGAACTCCTCCCTCTGGGCCCAGCCAGATTTCAGTCACACATGCCAGATCGGCCTCCTCATCCAGGATCAAATCCCGGATGAGGAGAGCTTTGTTTACAACCGATCTGGCATTGAGTAGCAGCAGCTTGAGCCCAGGGCTCGGATTACACTTGTCACCAATACCCCGGGTTGAGCTCACGGGACCGGAACAGGGGATTGCTTCCTCCAGGATGGCTAGCCCCATGTCTCCCGTCATATCTATCTCTCCCTAAGTTCTGGAAGAGTTCATCATGAGTGTCCAAATGACCAAGTCTCTGGGTAAAATGACCACTTTAGTGCCGGACGCTGCCTCACTCCAAACCAGCACTCCCAGTTCGTGTCCGTAAAGCTTGATTGTTATTACATCGGACTCCTCTGTCTTCCCGGGTGACATTTCGGGCTCTCTTCACTCTACGTTGTCCATGGTTCCGCACAGTCTTCTGACAGGTTACCGACAGCCTCGATGCAACTTGTTATATTTCCCACAGCCTTGGCCTCGGCCACCTCTTCCTCCTCCGCCAAGGTTTTTTCTATCGGCAATGGCCACTCCGGCTTCTTGCATTGGCCCCCATTCTCATAGTCCCTCTGACGCCACACCATTCGGCTCCACAGCATCCTGGACTGTCTGGCTCGGTGGCTAAATTCGGCTGTCTGGCTCACTTCTCAATTTCTGTCCCTTGATCTCTCAATTCCAGATTTTCTTAAAAGTATGGCAGGCAGCTCTGTTCTAAGTAGCAGCCACCATTTTCTGAGCCCCAGCTGATCGATTTGCAATATCTCCATGGCGAAAAGTGATTGAAAAATGCCACGGAGAGGAAGGGCATTGGGATCTTCCCTGGCAGAGAGTTCTCACCTCTCTGAGATTGTGAAAAAGACTGCTGGACTTAGTTCAAAATCCCCTATATTTCCGATGTTCTGCCATAATCCGGCGGAGCAGCAGTCTCCTCCCTCCTTCTTGCTGCCCCACAGGAACCGGAAAAAAAGAAGGAACCAGAAAAAAAGAAACTGATTGTTGGGAGCTCCAGAAGGATCTCTCGACATTGAGTGAGTGGGCAACAAAGTGGCAAATGCTTTCTAACCTAAACAAGTGCAAAATTATGCATATCAGGGCAAAGAACCTCAATTATACCTACCAATTGATGGGGACCAAGCTTTCTGAAACAACCCAAGAAAGGGATCTTGGAGTTTTGAGGGACAGCTCAATGAAAATGTCAATCCAGTGTGCAGCAGCAGTAAAAAAAAAACAAATTCCATGCTTGGCATGATTAGGAAAGGAATCGAAAATAAGTTGGAAAGTGTTATATTGCCTCTGTACAAATCAATGGTGAGACCACACTATGTACAGTTCTGGTCACCGTACCTCAAGAAGGATATAATGGAACTGGAAAAGGTGCAAAAAAGGGGCAACTAATATGATCAAGGAACTGGTATGATCCAGGAAATGGAGCACCTCCCTTATAACACCTGGTTACAATGTCTTGGTCTCTTTAGCCTTTAAGGGGTGACTTGATCAAAGTGTATAAAATCATGCATGAGATAGAATACTAGGACGAGGGGGTACTCCCTAAAGCTCATAGGTAGGAAAGTGAGGACAAATAAAGGGAAATATTTCTTCACCCAGGGGGTCATTGGTTTATGGAATTCACTTTCAGAAGAGGTCATGACAGCTGTCAGCCTTGATAGCTTCAAGGATTAGACAGATTCATGGATGCCAAGTGTATCAGTGGTTATTGAAACGGATGTCCATGTGCCACCTCTATGTTGGTTGAGGCAGGCAGGATTCCCTTGAGTACCATTTGTTGGGGGTCAAGGGAAAGGGAGGCTTTTGCCTTCTGTTTCTGCTCAAGGTCCCCATGTGGGCCACTGTGTGACACAGAATGCTGGACTCGATGGGCTTTGGCCAGATTCAGCATGGCTCTTCTTATGTTCTTATGTAGAGACTAAAAGGATATTTTAATATCTTCCTCCACATTGATCATAAAGGATTCTTGCCCAAAAGACATTTAAGGAAAAATTTAAGAATAATAATGAATGTAATTGAATACTATGAAAAGCATAATGTGAAAAGTTGGCATTAATATTCCTAGATGCCCACAACGTGTTTGATAATGTAAATTGGAATTTTATATTAGATCAATTGAAATACATGGAATTCGGAACAAATTTTATAAGAGTGATTGAAGCAATGTATTCTGAACAGTTAGCCAAAGTGATAATAAACAGAGAATCAACATCAAAAATTGACATCCAGAAAGGTACATGGCAAGATTGCCCCTTATTTCCCTTACTTTTTATTTTGACATTAGAAACATTGGTGAGAATAATTAGAAACAATAAACAGATAAAAGTATTACAAGAAAAAAAGAGAAATATTTAAATTACAAGCTTTTTCTGACAATCTCGTCTTTATTTTAGAAGACCCATTAAAATTGGGTCAGCGTTTATTGGAGATATTAGATATATATGAAGAAGTGGCAGGACTTAAAATAAACAAGGACAAAACCAAAATGATTGTTAAAAATATGCAAGAAGAGCAGAAGAAGGAATTAATGAAAAAATTAAACATTCAAATTACAAAATCGATAAAATATTTGGGAATCAATCTAACTGCCAGAAACATAACTCTAAAAAAGGATAATTTTTGTGAGTCAGGGTGGTGCAGCAGGTAGAGCGCAATACTGCAGGCCACTGAAGTTGGCTGTAGATCTGTAGGTCAGCGGTTCAAATCTCACTACCTGCTCAAGGTTGACTCAGCCTTCCAGCCTTCCGAGGTGGGTAAAATGAGGACCCGGATTGTGGGGGCAATAGGCTGGCTCTGTTAAGAAGTGCTATTGCTAACATGTTGTAAGCCACCCTGAGTAAGGAGAAGGGCAGCATAAAAATCGAATAAATAAATAAATAAACAATGATATACTAAACGCAAAAATTAAAAGAGATTTAGACAATTGGGCAAGGCTGTAACTTTCCTTTATGAGAAGAACTGCAGCAATCAAAATGAACATATTACCAAAAATTGTGTCCTTATTTCAGACAATTCCGATTAAATTGAATCAGGAATACTTTATAAATTTAAATAGACTGATGAATAAATTTATCTGAGAACATAAAAGATCCAGAATAAGACTCAAATATTTACAAGAATCAAATGATAAAGATGGTTTTGGGTTACCAGATTGGTGAAGATGTTGGAGATGCAATAAGGAATTTGGATCATATTATCACATGTGGTGGAGTTGTGACAAAGTTAAGAGATACTGTGGGGGGGATTCAAACATGGTTAGAAGAAATATTAGAGAAAAAAATAGAAAATAAACATGATTTTTTTTTTGCTAGGTATAGCCTGTGAAAATTTGGAAAAAAACAATTATTTCTAATCCTCCTTATGACGACAGCAGGAAAAATAGTACATGCACAACATTGGAAAAACAGAAATTTGCCTATTGAAGAAGATATAATTGAAAAAATCACAATGTGTGCAGAAATGGATAGTTTAACTAAAGAAATAAAAAATATAGATGAGCAAGAGTATACTAACTATTGGAGTAGGTTTTATCACTGGATGGAAAAAGTAAAAAAAGTAAAACCAGAGAGTTAATAAATGCTAGTATTTGATAACACAGAACTGCCAATACAATACTCAGTTTGTGGATTCCTTTTCCCCAAGTGCATTATTTTACATTTTGAAACAATAAACTGCAGTTTCCATTGCATTTGACCATTTATCTAGTATTATTGCTTTGACCATTTACCATATTACAGATGCCTCCAGGAATATCAACCCTATTGCACACTTTAGACTCATCAGCAAATAGGCAAACCTTCCCTACCAAACCTTCCCCTATGTCACTCACAAACATATTAAAAAGAATAGGATTTCCAGTTGTGACGTCACACTGTTGCTGGGGGATTCCTGGTTCCTCCAGGATTCCTTCGGCGTTTCAAGAGCTACAATTGCCAAATCGGGCGACCGCGGCCCCGTAGAGTCCACAGTTTTGAAGCGGAAACTCCAGCACACCTGTGGGTGGCCGGTGGGCCCCTCAGGGAGTGGGGAACCCCTCCTGATCGTCTCTTGAAGAGATCTGCCTCTTTGGCAGATCCAGAAGCGCGGCGTTCCAATTTCATTAGGGGAAGCTGCAGAAACAATGGAGCACTTCTTGGGATTATAAGTGAAAGTGGTATTTGGAATTTGAGAGTTGAAGAAGTAACCCCTTTGTGATTTGAGAACTGTTTCGGGGTTGTTTTTGGTAAGATCTTAAGCGAATAAGAGGCGGCGATTTCAATTCTTCACAGAAATATCGCTGCAATGACTCTGCAATAAATAGCTGGAACAGACGTAAATAATATATTTTTCATTGGATCCCAGCTCTATTTTCTTATCACCCCACTGTCGGTTGCTGAGTACTGATCACAAAGGGAGAAAGACTTTAGAATGTGCTGATATGGAATCATATCAGAGGTGTTACTCAGACCAGTTCAGGCAAACCTCTAGTGGTAATTTGATCTGGTTCACCAAACTGGTAAATATCATCCCTGGCTGGCCCCGTCCATGCCCACCCAGTTGCCCGGTCACCACTTGCCCTTCTGGCTGCTCACCTCTTCCAGCTGCTTGCCACTTGCCATACCCACCCACCCCACCCTATATATGTTACCATCATTACATGGCCCAGTTAATTGCCTTGCCAGTTGCCTCACCCAGTCTGTCAGATCACCAAATTCTTCTGGATTTGGTGATCTGGCAAATCACCCTTTGCCCTGGGCTGCCCACCACAGCCAGGTTGGAGAACACACCATTCCTCAGCTCCAGTCTTGCTCTAGAGCCACCACCTCCTCATGGCCCATTCTCCCTTAAGCATGTCATGTCACCACATTTCCCCTCCTTCAGAGGACTCCACCCCTTAATCTCCCCACTTCCTCTCCCACAACTGCCTCTTTCTTTGTCCCACACAGGGCCGGTACTACTGGGAGTCCCGTCACGGGCCCGGCGAAATTGAACAATTAGGGGGGCCCGCAGTCAGCAGCTCCTTGCACATGCGCAGACTGTCACTTCAGCAAAGTAAAAGGCCGGGCCTTTTACTTTGCTGAGGTGAGGCAGACCCATGGCTCCTCCCCGCTCCGCCCCTGCTGAGCGCGGCACTTTCAAAGTGCATGGCAGTTATGCCTCTGCGCCCGTCTGAATTGGCTTCTCCCCAGTGTGAAGACCGGGCTGGACTGGGGCCCGGGGGAAAGCACCGCGCCGTTCCCTGAGCCACCTAGCCCTGGCGCCAGAGAGAGAACAGCCGGCATCAGAAGAGGACAAGTACGGCCAGGAACCAGCAGGCGCTGAGCGGGAGGTGATAAGCTGGCAGGAGAAGTTGGAACGGGCCTGTCGTTTCCCCCGGATTCGCTGGCGGTGAGTCGAGGCTGCCCAGCCAGTTGGACGGGTTGGGCCTAGCCTGGGAAGCCCGAGCTTGTCAGGGCCAGTAAAAGCAGCAGTCGCCTCCCTTTTTTCCCCTCACTCTCTCTCTCTCCCCCCCTTCCCCCTTCCTCCCACCCTCTCCCCCGAGCTTCAGTTCCTGAAGGGGGAGAGGAAAAGGCTCCTCTGGGCTCCAACGGGAGGCAGAGAGGCACTTCGGAGCCCCTATTTCCCTGGAGGGGAAATCACTGAGTGTCTTGGGGAGACGGGATCCCCCGCGCCCAGGAGGGAGGGAACAGCCCTTACTCCGAGGATCCGGCCTCCTCCTCCTCCGGGCCCTGGAGTCATGGACCTGACGCAGCAGTATGCGTAACTGCTCGACCCTCCTGAACCCCCCAGTAGGTAGCTGAAAGCCGGGGACCCCAAACCGGAGCCTGAGAGCGGTGGCTCTGGGGCCAAGAGGGGGGGGGTCTGGAGCCCGGCAGTTGCTAGCCCTGGCTTTTGAGGCGCCCGACTTTGCCCAGACGCCGCCGACGCCGCAGCCCAAGGTGCGCCGCCTCTCCCTCCCCTTGAGCGGGGTTCCCAGCGCTGCTTCTCCCAACTGCTGCGCTTCCCCTTCTGTTGGGAAACCCCTGCTCGCTCTCTCGCTCCCCCCGTTTGCCCTTCTCTGCTTCTGCAAGTTTCTCAGCATGCCTGCCCTCTTTTCCAGGCTCCTTCTCCCCTTTCTTCCTTTGTCCCTTCCCCCTCCCTCTTCTTTCCCTCTCCCTCCCTCCTTCCCTCCTTCCTTTTTTCCTCTCCCTCCCTGCTTCCTTCTTTCCCTCCCTCCCTCCCTTCTTCCTTCCTTCTCTCTCCCTCCTTCCCTTCCTTCCTTCTTTCCTTCTTTCCCTCCCTCCTTCCCTCCCTCCTTCCCTCCCTCCTTCCCTTCCTTCTTTCCCTCCATCCCTCCTTACTTCTCTCTCCCTCCCTCCTTCCCTCCTTCCTTTTTTCCCTCTCCCTCCCTCCTCCCTTCTTTCCCTCCCTCCTTCCTTCCCTCCCTCCTTCCTTCCCTCCCTCCTTCCTTCTTTCCCTCCCTCCCTCCCTTCTTCCTTCCTTCCTTCTCTCTCTCTCCTTCCCTTCCTTCCTTCTTTCCCTCTCTCCCTCCCTCCTTCCCTCCCTCCCTTCCTTCAGTCCTTCCTCTCTTACTCTCCCCTTTCATAGGTTTCCTTCCTTCCTTCCTCTGTTCCTGTCCCTTCCCCCTTTCTTTCTTTCTTTCTTTCCTTCCCTCCCTCCATTTCTTGCTTTCCTTCTCCTTCCTCCCTTCTTTCCTCCCTCACTCCCTTCTTTCACTCCTTCCTCTCTTCCTCTCCCCTTTCACACGTTTAAATGGGCTTGGGACCAAGTTGCATGGCAGACCAGTTGTTTCTAACTGTTCAGTTTGGTCCAGCAAGTTGCCCATGCCATGGTTCCCATCAGTCTAGTTTTGTTGGGCGTACTTATTTTTTATTTATTTTATTTCTTGTATTTGTATGCCCCCCTCCCCGAAGACTCAGGGCCATAGTTCCCTCTAAGCTGAGCAGTGAGCAATCGCTCACTTAAAAATCATCATCAACTCAGAGTTTTCCAAACCTGCCCAGAAGCCGAGAGGGAAAGAGTGAGAGGGAAGGAGAGAGAGAGGAACAGAGGAAGAGAGAGAAACAGATAGAAAAAAGAGAGGAAGGAAGAGAGAAAGAAAATCAAAATCTAGTTTGAAACTAGCTCAACTATTTAAGTGGCATTTTGATATTGATAGAGTTGCCCTATTATGAGCTCACTGTTATAGACACACAGTACAGTATTTTATTTTGAAATTCTCTGAGGCAAAACAGGGTGGGTTTTTTGTTTGTTTGTTTGTTTGTTTATTTATTTATTTATTTATTTATTATTTCTGTGCCGCCCAGTCCCGAAGGGACTGCCGCTCAGACACTATACTTTCCCCCCCCCCAAAAAAAATTCGAGGGAACACTGCTCAGGGCGGCTAATACCGTGTTTCCCCGATAATAAGGCAGTGTCTTACTATCTTTTTACCCCCAAAAGCCCCACTGTGTCTTACTTTGGGGGTATGTCTTACATTGTCCCAGGCACCCGGGGCCGGCTCGTCTTCGGGCTTCGGCCCGGGCGAGGCCTCTTCTCCTCCGGGCGGGCGGCGTTAGGCGGAGTTGCGTGGCGTCGGGCCTGGCCTCCATCCCTCCTGCGCCGCGGCGGGGCCGGTCCGCGATGCGCGTCCTGGGGGCGCCCGGCTGGCCGGCTCCGGAGGCTGCGGCTCCTCCCGCTGCTGCCCAACGCCGAGGATGCCCCGCGCCCAGCCCGGCTACGGCAGCAGGCAGGCAGGCAGCCCCAGGCGCGGCGGGGAGAGCAAAGGCGGCTTCGGCCCGGGCGAGGCCTCTTCTCCTCCGGGCGGGCGGCGTTGCGCGGCAGGCGCGGCTGCCTGGAGGAGAAGAGGCCTCGCCCGGGCCGAAGCCGCCTTTGCTCTCCCCGCCGCGCCTGGGGCTGCCTGCTCTCCCCGCCGCGCCGAAGCCGCCTTTGGTCTCCCCGCCGCGCCTGGGGCTGCCTGCCTGCCTGCTGCCGTAGCCGGGCTGGGCGCGGGGCATCCTCGGCATTGGGCAGCAGGCAGGCAGGCAGCCCCAGGCGTGGCGGGGAGAGCAAAGGCGGCTTCGGCCCGGGCGAGGCCTCTTCTCCTCCGGGCGGGCGGCGTTAGGCGGCGTTGCGCGGCAGGCGCGGCTGCCTGGAGGAGAAGAGGCCTCGCCTGGGCCGAAGCCGCCTTTGCTCTCCCCGCCGCGCCTGGGGCTGCCTGCCTGCCTGCTGCCCAATGCCGAGGATGCCCCGCGCCCAGCCCGGCTACGGCAGCAGGCAGGCAGGCAGCCCCAGGCGCGGCGGGGAGACCAAAGGCGGCGGCGGAAGTAGCGGACGCCTCCCTCGCTTTTAGTACCGTGTTTCTCCGAAAGGAAGACATATGTCTTACTTTCGGGGTATGACTTATATTAGCCGACCCCCCTGAAACCCCCCATATGTCTTACAATCGGGGGGGGTGGTCTTACTATCGGGGAAACACGGTAGCAATAACAAGACAGCATACAATAATAATCCAATACTAAAAACAATTAAAAACTCATTATTATAAAAACCAAACATACATACAGACATACCATGCATAAAATTGTAAGGGCCTAGGGGGAAAGAGTATCTCAATTTCTCCATGCCTGGCAGCAGAGGTGGGTTTTAAGTAGCTTACAAAAGGCAAGGAGGGTGGGGGCAATTCTAATCTCTGGGGGGGAGTTGGTTCCAGAGGGCCGGGGCCGCCACAGAGAAGGTTCTTCCCCTGGGTCCCGCCAAGCGGTGTTGTTTCTTTCTCCTGGACGAGTCCACACAATCGGCTTAACCCAGTTCCTGAAATAGCCTATGGCAGTGCTTCCCAACCTTGACAACTTGAAGATATCTGGACTTCAACTCCCAGAATTCCCCAGCCAGCATTTGCTGGCTGGGGAATTCTGGGAGTTAAAGTCCAGATATCTTCAAGTTGCCAAGGTTGGGAAACACTGGCCTATGGGACCGCCTCGCTTGGCGTGAAGCGGGAAATGATCCCCGGGGGATGGAGTGGCTTGGCGACTTAAAATAGTTTTAAAATGGCAGGGGTGGGGCTCAGACACTTAGGCTGTATGGGGCCCCAAAATTCCTGATGGTGTCCCTGGTCCCACAGCTATGACCTTATATGTTTGTTTGTTTGTTTGTTCAATTTGTAGGTCACTTTTCTCCTGAGACTCAGGGCTGGTTGCCAAGGAAGGCAAGCCAGGGCTGAGCCATTGCCACTGGGCTCCCCACCAGCCCTATCTCATCTCCTTGTTGCAAAATGCCTGTAGCCACAGCCTCTTTTTTTCAGTGCACCAAAAAAAAAGAGGTGGTGGCTGCAGGCTTCTTACAGTAAATATTACAACCTCAGCTTCTGCTTCGTTTCTCAAACACATCACTGCTGTCACAGCCCTGTTCTGTGCACTGGCCATGCATGTACACCCCTTTGCCCGGTTCCAACCTTGCCCCAGAGCCATGGCCTGCGTGCCATCCACTCTCCCTTGAACATGAGGCATCACCTCATTTCCCCTCCTTCAGAGGCCACAGCCCTTAATCTCCCCACAACCACCTCTCTCTTTGTCCCATGGCTGCAACTTTACCTTCCTCCTATGGCTGGCTGCCAAGGAAGGTTGCCTCTGGGCTCCCTGCCACCCTTCATCTCAACCCCTCCCCCTTGTCAGGAGATGCCTACAGCCGCAGCCTGGGAGGAAGGTAAGGTCATGGCCACAGGAGGCAGCCATGGGGGGAGGAAGCAGAGAGATTAAGGGATGTGTCGCACTTAAGTAAGAGTGATGTTAAGAGTGGGTGATGTTAAGGAAAAATGTATTATATCATAGTAATAGTATCATTTTTTCCTACTGAGTTCTGTGGATGTGGCTTGATGGGGGGCATGTGATTGAGTGATCTTAGCCATCTAGATGTCACTCACAGCAAGGTACCACCCCTCTGTCAAGACCCGCCCACTAAGCCATGCCCACAGAAATGATAGGGGGAAAATTTGAATACCACCACTGAATCTTATATATTACATTTTAAAGAACCAGCCTGGTAGAGAGAACAATGTTTACAAAAAAGGAGAGTACTCCTACTGATGTTAGTTAGTTTAATGAAATGTCTGCAAGAAAACAATCAAGATCACAGAGCACCAACAACCCTTCAGCACAATGTTTATCTTTCATGTTTTAACTAAATAGAAAGCTGCCATATCTTTCCAGGTTACTATCATTTTTGTATCTGTGTTATCCATGGTTGAAATTTAATACAAATTTTGATGGTTGCCACTGTTATCTGTACTACAGTCACTATAAAAATATATTTTAAATAATTTCATTGCTTTCTTAAAATGTTTTTAATCAATAGAAATCTATATATTATTAAATAAATGAATAAATAAATAAATAAAAAATATTACATTGTGCTTTCTAGCTCAAAGTATCAAAATAGCAGCAGTACTGAAATACGATTCAAAGACCAAATTTAAGGATTGCACGATCAATTGGATGCAGAATCTCTACAAGGCAACTGGTAAGCAACAAAAATGGGAGCATCAATAGAAGACAAGCATAAAATTTACTTATATAATAATATAGACAATATAATAAGAAAAAAATGATATAAGATCTCCTTCCACCGGTACATCAATTCAATGCTGATTATTAATATGAACAATATATATTCAAAATATTGTTACAAATATATAAATTAAATTTGAATATTTTACCAAACCTGGTGGCAACTGTTCTGGAAGATGATTTAATATAGCACAAAACAGGTCCTAAATGAAGACTTTGTTTGTTTGTTTTGTCAAGTATGTATTGGTGGTATACAAAGATATAACTATGTTTATATACATGATGCTAGTAAGAGAGAAACATTAGAACAGGGGAGGGAAGGCACGCTAGTGCACTTATGCACACTCCTTACTGACCTCTTAGGAATTGGGAGAAGTCAACAGTGGATAGTCTAAGGGTGAAGGTTGAGGGTTAGGTGATGATACTAGAGTCTGGTAGTGAGTTTAAGTTTGTAACTGTTGTGTGCGCATGTGTTGTAGTGTTTGAAGCTGAAGCGGTCTTTGACAAGAAGGACATTGTAGCAGATGAATTTATGGGCTATACTTAGGTCATGTTTAAGGTGACATAATTCTAAGCTTTCTAAACCTAGGATTGTAAATCTAGTTGTGTAGGGTATTCTGTTGCAAGTGAAGGAGTGGAGAGCTCTTCTAGTAAAGTATCTCTGGTCATTTTCTAGAGTGTTTATGTCCAAAATGTGGTGTGGATTCCAGACAGATGAGCTATATTCAAGGATTGGTCTGGTGAAAGTTTTGTATGCTCTATTTAGTAGTGTGAGATTACCGGAGCAGAAGCTACATAAGATTAGGTTAACAACTCTTGAAGCCTTTTTGGTGCTGTTGCAGTGGGCTTTGGCACTTAGATCATTTGATATGAGTATTCCAAGGTCTTTTATGGAGTGAGGGTTATTTGTAAGGTCTTGTTTGTTCAGCTTGTATTTAGTGTTCTAATTATTTTTGCCAATGTGTAGGGCAGAGCATTTTTTTGTTGAGATTGTATAAGTCATCGGCAGAGTTTGCCAGTCAAGAGTTAAAAGATTGGCATCTATGAGTTCATAGTTGGCTTTTTTAAAGTTGTATTTGGGTATTGTATTATTAGGGTGATTCTTGGAGTGGCATAGGTTGAGGCTGAAGTTAACTATGCTGTGGTTTTTCTTTTTCCTTTTCTGTGGTTTTTCCTTTCCTTTTCTACAAGTTATTTTTTTGTAAGTATTATTAACATTATATACAATCTCCAATGTTATAATTTGCCCACAGACAAAGCACTGTTCTGTTTAGCATAATTGTCTGGAAATTGCTGTGTGCTGAATGGTCCTGGAAGGGAAGCTTGCAATGAATACTTAAGGGTATGCTTTAAGCAATATATCATGATTCTGTTTGTTTGTTTGTTTGTTTGTTTGTTTGTTTGCTTGCTTGCTTGTCAAACATGTATAGGACGGTAGTAGCTTGTATAGACATAGCATTAGTATAAAGTAATGATAAAAGAGGACAATAGGACATTAGAAAAGAGACAGTAGGCACAGTGGGTCCGCTTATTCATGACCCTTACAGACCTCTTAAAAATGGGGAGAGATCGATTGTAGACAATCTAAGGTTTAAGTTTTTGGGATTTGGGGAAGAAAACAGGTAGTGCATTCAAGTATTCATCACTCTATTTCTGTAGTCGTATTTTCTGCAGTCATGTTTAAAGTGGTTTATATTTAGTTTGAATATATTGCATGCTTGTGTATTGCAGCAGTTGAAGGTGAAGTAGTCATTAACAGAAAGGACATTTTGGTATATGATTTTTATGAACTACATTTAGATCAGATCAGAGGCAACATAGTTGTAAACTGTCTAATCCCAGTATTTCAAGTCTGGTGGACTTTTCTTGTGAAATATTTCTGGACTCTCTCAATTGTATTAATGTCTGATATGCAGTGCAGGTTCCAGACAGGTGAGCTGTATTCCAGAATTGGTCCAATAAATATTTTGTAAGCTCTGGTTAGCAATGTAATATTGCCAGAGAAGAAGCTACATAAGATTAGATTAACAACTCTTAGTGCTTTTTTGGCAATGTTATTATAGTGGGTTCTACCATCTAGGTCATTGGATATGAGTACTCCAAGGTCTTTGACAGAGTGAGGGTCATTTACAAGTTTGTTTCCTCCAAGTTTATATTTTGCATTCTAATTCTTTTTGCCAAGGTGTAAAACAGAGCATTTGTTGGTTGAGATTTGAAGTTGTCAGTTATTTGACCATTCTGCTACATGGTCAAGGTCTTTTTGAAGGGTAGAAGCATTTTTGGTGGTATTAAATAGTTTAACATAATCAGCAAAGAGAACACAGTTGCTTATAATATGATCACAAAGATTGTTTATGTAGAGTATGAAGAGTATTGGTCCTAGAACACTGACTTGAGAGATATCAGGGTTGACAAGAACAAGATTTGATATGTTGTAATCTACAACAACAAAGCCCACAACCTTCTTAATGACAGGAGTGCTTACCAACCTCTTGATAAAGACCCCATGGTATCATTCAAAAACCAAATTAATAAAATGATGGACAAACTTAAGAGACAAGGCAAATTGGATGAGGAAGTGATAAGAAGGATCCGTCCGAAAGATTCAGCCATGGCACGATTCTATGGCTTACCCAAAATTCATAAGGCGGAGGTACCCTTACGCCCCATTGTTTCTCTCCGTGGTACCCCTACATTTGGTTTGGCCAAATGGCTACATGGCCAAATACAATGTCTGATTGAAGGGACCCCCACCACCGTATGTTCGGCTACAGACTTTTTAGAACAGCTTAAAGGGGTGGTGGTGGAGGAAGATGAGGTAATGGTATCATTTGACGTTATTTCACTATTTACTTCTATCCCCCAGGATCTAGCAATTCAAACTATTAACAATTTATTGGCAACAACAGAACCAAGACATTGTAAGGCCCCCAGCACGGATGACCTCATCCAGTTATTGAAATTCTGCCTAAAAACATACTTTACATTCAACGGCCAGATATACGAACAAGTAAAGGGCACACCGATGGGATCCCCAATTTGGGGCGTGATTGCAGAAGCAGTTCTCCAGCAATTGGAAAGAGAAGCCATGGAAATATACAAACCCAAGTTCTGGACACGCTACGTCGATGACACGTTTACCATCATTAAACAACGTGATAAAATTAGGTTCATGGGAATTCTCAACTCCATATATCCGGATATTCAGTTCACGATGGAGGAGGAGGCCAATGGTAAACTGGCCTTTCTGGATGTACAGATCAACCGGAACCCAGATGGAAGCATCGACACGGAGGTATACCGGAAGACCACCAGCACGGACCGCATGTTACACAACGAAAGCAATCACCCCAACGCACATAAAGTCAGCTGTATACGGACATTATTTAACAGAATCAATACTCACTGTAGCACACGGGCAGCCAAACAAAAAGAACGAGCGTATCTTTACCAAACTTTTATACGTCATGGCTACTCGAGAGCTTTTATTCAACGGTGCACCACACCCAGACCCCGACAACCTACTGAAAGCGCAAACGAAACATCAGCGTGGAGGGTACTCCCGTACATACAAGGGGTATCCGAAACAGCCGCACGCATACTGGCACCCCATGGGGTCAAAGTAGCGCACAGGCCGGATCAAACTTTGAGAAAATCAGTAATGCGCCCGAAGGAAACCTTAGTGAAGGAGGAGTCCTCCTCAGTAATTTACCGTATAAACTGCAATAATTGTGCGCACCACTATGTGGGTGAAACGGCTAAAAGATTGAGAACTCGTATACACGAACACAAATTGGCGGTCCGACGTCAGGAACAACGCTCCCAGATTTGGACACACATGGAGGAGCAGGATCATGGCTTCGATTTCCAGGGAACTGAGATTCTGGCGCGAGATGAAACCAAGGGAGGTCGCCTCCTAAAAGAAGCCTGGTTCTCCAACGAAAATTCTTTAAATAGACATATTGATATGCCATCAGCATACCAGGCTTTAAGGCACCAACAACGACTTAAAGGAGATAGGTCATTAGGATTGGATAAAGCCCCTAACAGAATTCTCCAGGCCAGGCATAGAAACCAGCTAAATGAGGGTGGAGCAACCCCTAGTGGGAAACAAGGGAACATACTGGAGCAACACGGAGGTAGAGGGGGAGGGGCACAATGCAGGTTTAACGCAGGGGACAAGGGGGGATTAGAACAGTGCAGACCTAGGACGAGGGCATGGGCAAAAAAATTGCAAGAGCAGACATGTACCACCATAGAAAGTAACAACGGTAATGGGTGGAAGGAAGTAATATCAAATACCTCTAAAGCATTGCCTCGTAACTCCACCTCCTCCCTTGGGGAGGGAAACAGGCAACAGACACGAGTAAAAGCGGTAGTTCCCCCTTTAACCAGCATGATTAAGCCTACAATTAGGCTTGCTGCAGAGGGGAGGGAAGGGTGTGGCCCAGTGACGCGGGCTATGAGCAGACTGAGTAATGCTTTATAAATGTGATTGTCTCCCATGGCATTTTAAAACTCTGACGAAGTTAGCAGCACGCTAACGAAAGCTAAGTTGTTTTATTAAAGTTTTTATGTTCCGGTGATCGAGATGGCTGCTGCCTCATCATTCACATATATATATATATATATATATATGTGTGTGTGTGTGTGTGTGTGTGTGTGTGTGTCTCAAATGTCTTTTTAGCTGGAATTTTAAAATTAAGGGAGACTAGGATGGTCCCATTTTGGCCTTGTTCTGGCCTCATCAGCTAGCCACACCCTTCCTTACTTGGATTTGATCCGGTGGACTCTGCCTTGTAATGCAGAGAATTAGCAGTTGAGCTATCAGATCAGATCCCTTCCAGGTGTGTACCAGGGAGGGGCTATATGTTTTTTTATGTCAGATCACCCTGGTATATTTGAAGGAACGTCACAGCTCCTTTTTGCCTCTAGGCCCAACCCAGGGCCATTTCAAGGCAGTTAATTTATTTATAGCCGACAACTATATTCTGTATGTGTCAAATGTCTTTTTAGCTGGAATTTTAAAATTAAGGGAGACTAGGATGGTCCCATTTCGGCCTTGTTCTGGCCTCATCAGCTAGCCACACCCTTCCTTACTGGGATTTGATCTGGTGGACTCTGCCTTGTAAGGCAGAGAATTAGCAGTTGAGCTATCAGATCAGATCCCTTCCAGGTGTGTACCAGGGAGGGGCTATATGTTTTTTTATGTCAGATCACCCTGGTATATTTGAAGGAACGTCACAGCTCCTTTTTGCCTCTAGGCCCAACCCAGGGCCATTTCAAGGCAGTTAATTTATTTATAGCCGACAACTATATTCTGTATGTGTCAAATGTCTTTTTAGCTGGAATTTTAAAATTAAGGGAGACTAGGATGGTCCCATTTCGGCCTTGTTCTGGCCTCATCAGCTAGCCACACCCTTCCTTACTGGGATTTGATCTGGTGGACTCTGCCTTGTAAGGCAGAGAATTAGCAGTTGAGCTATCAGATCAGATCCCTTCCAGCTGTGTACCAGGGAGGGGCTATATGTTTTTTTATGTCAGATCACCCTGGTATATTTTAAGGAACGTCACAGCTCCTTTTTGCCTCTAGGCCCAACCCAGGGCCATTTCAAGGCAGTTAATTTATTTATAGCCGACAACTATATTCTGTATGTGTCAAATGTTTTTTTAACTGGAATTTTAAAATTAAGGTAGACTAGGATGGTCCCATTTCGGCCTTGTTCTGGCCTCATCAGCTAGCTACACCCTTCCTTACTGGGATTTGATTCGGTGGACTCTGCCTTGTAAGGCAGAGAATTAGCAGTTGAGCTATCAAATCAGATCCCTTCCAGCTGTGTACCAGGGAGGGGCTATATGTTTTTTTTATGTCAGATCACCCTGGATGGTCCCATTTCGGCCTTGTTCTGGCTTCATCAGCTGTGACATTCCTTCAAATATACCAGGGTGATCCGACATAAAAAAACATATAGCCCCTCCCTGGTACACACCTGGAAGGGATCTGATCTGATAGCTCAACTGCTAATTCTCTGCCTTACAAGGCAGAGTCCACCGGATCAAATCCCAGTAAGGAAGGGTGTGGCTAGCTGATGAGGCCAGAACAAGGCCGAAATGGGACCATCCTAGTCTCCCTTAATTTTAAAATTCCAGCTAAAAAAACATTTGACACATACAGAATATAGTTGTCGGCTATAAATAAATTAACTGCCTTGAAATGGCCCTGGGTTGGGCCTAGAGGCAAAAAGGAGCTGTGACGTTCCTTCAAATATACCAGGGTGATCCGACATAAACACACACACTGTTCTGAGTTTTGGTTTTGCCCCGTGTAATATTTTGAGTGTCAATGCGACATTTCGGTGAAATCACATTCACCATCATCAGGCTGAAGTTGTAAGCTTCATGCTGCTGTAAATATATATATATTATTTGGATTGAAAAGTTGAAAAGTTGAAAACTTAAAAAAACAACAACAACAAGAGATCTAAGGACAGTATGGTTGCCATCTATTGGTAGAGACTGTATTCGTAAGAAAGTTTTTGAGTTGGAATTTTTTGTTTACTTAGACTCGTGAAATGAAAAATGCTATCTGGATTGATTAAACCTGTTTTTGCTTCTGCACACACAAAAAGGCCCTTGTTGGCTTTTTTGTAGGCTGTTTGTTTAAGCAGCTGGACAAAATTAGCCATTTCTTATGTAAAGGAGAAGGATATGGAGGAATTAAGAGAAATAAGAGACTTGTTGGATGAGCTTTGCATGGAGATTTCTGAGGACGTTAAAGGTTTCCACCATGAAATGAGATTAATAATTGACATTGGAGTTGGAATTGGAATAGGATTACAAATTGGAGATGGTAAGGAGGACATTGACAACTGTTATAATGGACAATGAATTTGGAATTGGAATAGAAAAAGCAGAAGAACATGAAGTGGGAATAGAAGATGTACCAGAACAAGATGGACTTGAAACGTATAAAGAGACTATTACTGAATATGGAAAATAAAACTAATTTTGGGATTAAGGATGAATTAATTGGGGGATATATTACAAGAGAAATCTGGGGGTAAAATTATACAAACTTCTGAAAAAGGTTTGGTGGATGAAGATATCAATGCCCATGTCTTAAATGATATTAAGTTAATCACTGTTAAGGGAAGATATAAGCAAGGTTATCAGATTTTGCCAATTTCAAAAGGAATGGAAATTAAAGAGTGTGAATTTGCAAAGAGGCGATTTTTAAAGGGGACTTTGTATTTAAAGAAGAGGTGGGTGAAGAAGAAGAGTAAAATGAAAATGAAAAATAAAAAGAAGTGGTATAAAAAGATGGGAGAAAAGATATTAAATATAGACAAGGAAAAGGGCTTTTTGAAAATGGTTGATTGTATTTATAATATTTTATAATACTTTATAATAGTTTTTTTTTTATTTTAGTAGTTATTTTTTTATTCATTTAGCAGTACTAGTAGATTTATTAATTTTGATAAAATGTATAACTAAATGAAGTAAATAAGTAAATGGAATATATTAAGGTGACTTAAGTAGGTTTAATTTAGACTTCTAAGGTTTATTCAATTTGGACTAGTGTGTTAAATGGGGTTTGCAGATTTGAAAATCAAAGTATTTGTTTTTATTGCTTCAAGAGTTTTGATGAAATATAATAATGGCATAATAATAATGAATTTAAATGTTTGTTGCTGGCATTTGTTTGTTTTTTAAATTAATAAAGATTTATCTGGATGACAAAATTAGAAAGAAGGGAATAAGAGGTATGTGATGCTAACTGAAATTAAGTAGATGGGATTTAAGAATATATAATTTGATTATATAAGATTTACTAATCCAAAACTATTTAATTGTAACAAAAGAGAAGGTATATTGTTTTTTGTATTTTATGATGTGGAGGGAAAAATAAAAAAAATACTCAGAAAAAAAAAGAACAAGATCCACATTTAATGTTTTGGGTTGAGTTTGAACAGCTGACCAATAGCAACCTGACTCAAAGTTCTCAGTTCTGTTTGTTTTAGTTTATAGGCAGCTGGTTGTTATTTTTTATTTGTCTCTTAGAATTTTACTGTCAACCCTGACAGAAGACACAGCTGTAATAAACCAAACTCATCAGCAAAGGGAGTGATTTGGATACAGACTTGAGAATTATCCCAAATGTTCTTCTGACTTTGATATATGGTTTTGAGCATCATCAGAATAAGGAAGTTCTCTCACAATTTAAATCTTTCAACTGTGTAAAATGCTGAGAAAACGCATGCCACGAGGAGGCTCTTCTTGGGTTTTTTCATCCTAGAGTTCACATCACATATTAAATAGCCTTTTTTCAGTGGCAAAGGGTTTCTGCATGAAGAATGTCTTTGGACTAGAAAATGGAAATTATATATTTCAAAATTCAAGACTTTTCACATGATCATAATGTTACAGACAACTTCTAGGTATTTGATGCCATTAACTAATAGAGAAAAACAACATTTTGGTGGTTTAAGAGCATACATGTACCATTTCCTGCTCACTTGTAGTAAAGTGAAGAAACATCATAAAATTGTTGTAACTATTTGATGTGTTGATAGAAGCAGGATTTTCTATTTTCGTTTTGACTAATAAAGGATTTTGAAGAAATGGCGACCCCTTTATATTTAAAAAAATGTTTTGTTTTTTTTTGGGGGGGGTGTTAATTTTTTTTAAAATTTTTCTTCTCCAATCATGTGTACAGAAAAAAAGATGCCATTAATTTTAAGTTACATTTCAGTATGTCATTTTTGCAATTTTGGTATACATAGATTAACCAATGCTATCTCCTTACCATTTGACACCTGAACAAAAAATAATTATTTCAATTCCTTATATGATAAGAAAGAAAAAAACCTGTTAGCCAATATACATTTTAGGCTGTTACTATTCTTAATCACATCAAATTAATTAGATCATAATGTTTCAATTTTCTCAAAATCTCCTCCATATCAATTTTCATGTATACTTTAAACCCTCTTCCATAATAAATGCTCTTTAGAATAAAAGAAAAGAAGAAAAAGAACATTAAGGAAAAAGAAAAGAAGCAAAAATTTCCAATTACCTCCTGCCCCAAGGAATGTGGAGGTGGAGGTGGGGGAAACATCCACATGTCACAGGCCTATTTTGCTCCCGATAGAGTCAACTAGTGAATTATCCGATGACGAAGGAAATCTGCCCTATTCTAATTTTAACACTTTCAATCCATCATCATGCCCTATTCTAAAAAGAAAAAAAAGTCATTGTATAGCCAGTGTAATCATCTTCCCTACACTAATTATAACATTTTCAATCCAATAAAACCATCATACCCTATTCTATAGAAAAAAAACAAACTGTAAACCCAGTAAAATCATCTGCCCTGCTCCAATTATGACACTTTCAATCTAATGGAAACATCATACCCTATTCTAAAAAACCAAAAAAATAAGTCACTGTAAACCTAGTGGAATCATCTGCCCTATTCTGATTATAACACTTTCAGTCCAATAAAATCAACATACCCCATTCTGAAAAAAAAGGAAGAAAAAGAAAAAAGAGAGGGAAAATCATTAAATTAAATTTAATAATCATATTCCAAATTAAAAGTATAATCAATATTTCTAGGTACCATTATTCCCTTTTCTTTAACTTTTAAAAAAATATCAGCATATATCATTACAAATATTTTCTATTTCCATGCTTTTTTTTGTATTCATCATAGTTTATCTTCTTATAGTTCATTTACTTATATAATTCCATAGTCCCTCTTAATCTATATATTTGAACCAACAACAATATTCATCAAATTAATCATTAATCATTAATATTAATCATCCTACCAGACCTAAACATTTTCAATTCAATTTCATTTTTAATAATATAATTTCATTATTTTAAAATTTTTCTCATCGAAATAATTTTATACATCTCAAAAAGTAACTTAGTCAATCATTACTTCATATGCTACTCAATTAAAATCTTAATCATTACATTAATCATTAAGGCTAATCAACGCTACCACCCTACCCATTTTCAATTTCTCTTTTGACAATAATATTTCATTATTTCAAATTTTTTCCCATCAAGAAAATTTCATAAGTCTCAAATGTTTTAGTTAAACATTCAATTCTACTCAATGAAAATCTAAATCTTTAATTAATTCCCCCTCCATTAAAACAATTTGTTCTTAAAAAATTCATTACATTTTCCTTATAATAAAGTCCAATTCATAGACCCTTATTAGCTACTGTCAATGTGGTGAAAGGGTGATGGGAAAGACCACCAAAGCCTGCACAAAACGCCTGTGAGAGCAATTGGGATCAGTGATACGATACAGCTAACATTTTGGTTCCCAATAAAACATACTTTCATAATTGTGGGTCCCTGCCGAAACAGGGTGTTAACAGCATGTTAATCACTTACTACAAATCCACCAATTGGGTACCAACCTAATGGTGCAGCGGCCCTCAAGAACAAAATTTACCTAATCTCCTCTATATATGCCCAGTTAAGCTCATATCATCATTATTGCAAATTGGTTTGATATTCCATTAAAGGAAGGGTCTATTTCATGATTGTCCACCTTCTGCAGCTGGCTATGCTCCTATCATGGTCTGAACCTGTGCAGTCTGCCCTGAAAGATTAGATTAGATTAGATTTATTGGATTTATATGCCGCCCCTCTCCGCAAACTCGGGGCGGCTCACAACAATAACAAAAAACAGTACATAATAACAAATCCAATACCCACCAATCTAATTACAATTTAAAATCAATAAATTTATAAAACAGTCCCAAAATATATAAAAGCAGGCACACAGTCAATCAATCAAATGGCAAAACAACATGGGCAAGGGGGAAATGCTTTAGTTCCCCCATGCCTGACGGCAGAGGTGGGTCTTGAGTAGTTTACGAAAGACAAGGAGGGTGGGGGCAGTTCTAATCTCAGGGGGGAGCTGGTTCCAGAGGGTCGGGGCCCCCACAGAGAAGGCTCTTCCCCTGGGTCCCGCCAGACGGCATTGTTTAGTCGACGGGACCCAGAGAAGGTCAACTCTGTGGGACCGAACCGGTCGCTGGGATTCGTGCGACAGGAGGCGGTCCCAAAGATATTCTGGTCCGGTGCCATGAAGGGCTTTATAGGTCATAACCAACACTTTGAATTGTGACCGGAAACTGATCGGCAACCAATGCAGACTGCGGAGTGTTGGAGTGATATGGGCATACTTAGAGAAGCCCATAATTGCTCTTGCAGCTGCATTCTGCACGATCTGAAGTTTCCGAACACTTTTCAAAGGTAGCCCCATGTAGAGAGCGTTACAGTAGTCGAGCCTCGAGGTGATGAGGGCATGAGTGACTGTGAGCAATGACTCCCGGTCCAAATAGGGCCGCAACTGTCGCACCAGGCGAACCTGGGCGAAGGCTATAGACCACAAGATCTCATCTTATATTATGTGTACAGGCCTGTGGAATGACCCAAGATCCCCTGCCCGGCCCCATGCTGAAGAGAGTGGGGGGGCAAACACATGGGAATAATATCAAATCCAGGCGTAAATGCCTAAGGAAGAGACTCCATGCCAGGAAGTGAATAACAGAACCAAAAATCAGTCTAAGACCTCAATTATACCAAACATCGAACCTGATTTATTTAAAAGATTAAATCATCACCTAACTGATACAACTCAATAATAATTCATCATGTATGAGGTATAGCTCATAAGGGATCTTCCCTTCCTTAATTATCCTCATCAGTTATAGGTCAGTAAATAATTCCTGATTGTTCCTGATTGTTAAGTAATAATTATTAAGCTGCCTTGGAAAAGGTGGGTGATATAGCATTACATGATAAACAGTAGATAACCAAGAAGGCCAATTACATCCAGTAAAATGATGCTTGCATTCAAACCATGTGGATTAGTTTCTCCTATTTCTGTGTTCCATATTGGCAATCTATGATATTATTCATTTATAGCATGTAAATCTATGTATTAAAAATGCCAATAATTATTAACTTGCAATTTAGAGGGGTTAAAGGTCAGGGCCCTTGCAAAGCCTCAGAGCCTCCTGAATTATATTCCCAATAACCCAGGGGGACCAAATAAATAGGAGAATAATGCCTAGGCGGATGCTCCCGGATGAAGAAGCTGAGTATAATAAACCTCCCCTTAGTCTATAACAGATGCATGTCCATGTGATAAGAAACCCCTAATATGAGAAAAGTGGGAAACCCTCAGTTCCCTCTCATAAATACCTGGGCTATGCCTTGGCCGTAATAATGAATTAAATTTTTATATTCTAGACTTTTTCTATGTTGTCATGTGCTTGATTCCAATTGAATGGATTAACTCTTTATTAATGAATTTATCTATAATCAATAATTTCCAATTCATAGGGTATACTGATAAATAGAATGACTTATAGATCCCTTAATTCATCAATAAGTGTGAGAAACCAGGAGTAACTCATGTTTAGACAATTGGTCTAAAAAACAGATGCATAAACTGGTGATAGAACCCTTAAATATGAGGAAGGTGGGAAACCCTCAGCTCCCTATTGTAAGTGCCTGGGCTATATTTTAGATGTAATAATGAATTAGTATACACATTCCTGACTCCCTGTGTTGGCATCTGTTTGATTGGCTTAACAATTCATTAATGTATTTATCTAATAAATATTTCCTAATTCATACGTACAACCAAATAATAGAATGATTTATTAATCAATAAATCTGGAATAACTCATGATTAAAGCAATAATCATAAATTAATCAACCCAGTGAATGTAAGTTGATTAAAACTGTCGGTGCAATCAGGAGGGGTGGCTGCCCAATTTTGCCCCGAGAACTTTGTAGGCAAGGGGCAACCCAACTATGGCAAATAGCTGCACTCCACATGGGTGTCGGAAAGAGGATTCTTACCGGCAGAGTGCTCAGCCTGTTAAAACTGAAGTAAGGCTTTCCGGAGGTCGATGGATATTAAAGCACAAGCATTCATTTTAAAATGAATCAAACTTTTTTTATTAGAAAAGTAGAAAAATAAGTTTTAGCCTGAGCGGCTGAAAAGTGTGTCTTACATCTCTAAAGACAAAGACCAGAATATGTCTGCCAGCTTCTCTTCCTGCTAGGAGGAGGAAGTGAGCAAAGCACTATTACATCATAGAGAGGGAGGAGCTACATTAATAAACAGAGTTAACTGTCTAACTACAGGATGTTTCTTAATGTCTTTGGAGGCTGTCAATCCACAGCGTGACAATGGGCACCCAGGCACACCAATGCAGTGGGCACCAAAAGGAAAGGATGGGGGGACTAGCAAAATGTTGTTCAAACGGCCCCCGCACCTTCAATCCCACCTTTACCACTCTCAAAAACTTCCTGTGCGGCCCAAACAAGGCCCAAGGCACACGGGAATAAGGCCGATAACAAAGGGGGGGGGGCGAATTGACCTCTCCAGGCCTTCAACCCTTCCACGCTCACTCCAAACCTTCAAGTGCAGCCTGAACAAAGCTGCGAAAAACAGGGGGGGCAAATCATATGCGCGTCGCCCCAGATCTCTCGAACATTCAGTTCCCCCTCTCACTCCCAACCTCCAGCGTAGCCTGCAACAAGGCCCATGCCATGTGAGAAAGCATTATAAAGCTGCCTTGACGCCAGATGATAACGTCCTGAGATTCAAGGCCCGCGCCTCATGGAGTCCTTAGGAAGCGGACACCGAGCATGTCCACTTCTTCTTGAACTGAGGAAGAATGCTTGGGCACTGCCCCATTTATAGGGCTCGCCCCCAGCCAGTGAAGGCTATACGCAAAAAGTGCGAAGCCAGGGCTGTGATCTCGCGATACTTTGTGAGATCGCGGCTAGCTGGGACTGTGTTGTGCCAGGTTCTTCCTAGCCCCGGTGCAATTTCAGGCAGCCATTAAATTGCCTGCCTGTGCATTTTTATGACTCTTTGGATTTTGAGCAGAAATACATTGTAATAGTCATCTACAGTGATACAGCTGGAGAATATTGTATTCCAATCAAGAGATGAGAAGTCATAGCTGGCCTTTTTAAAGTTGAAATTGGTTATTCTGCTTTTGGGGTTGTTTATGAGGCAAAAGTTGATTGTGCTGTGGTCACTATTAGAAAAGGGTTCTGTTACTTGGAGTCCATAAATTGAGTGTAAACTGTTACAGAAGATGAGGTCTAGGTAGTTGTTGAGTCTGGTGTTGTCAGTAATTAGTTGCACTAGTCCTAGACTAGTTGATAGCATTGTAGAGGGTTGAGTGAATGGGTTCATTTGTGCATTCATTTAGGGAGCAGTTAATATGTGGTAGGTTTAGATTGCCAAGAAATATGAGGGGATGTTGGTAGGAGGTTGCCCATGTTAGTAGTGAGGTTAACTTGTTCGCAGATGAGATGTTGTAGTCAGGAGCTCTATAGCATAGAAGGAAGTGGAGTGTGGTGTCTGAAGTTAGTTCACAGATGATAGTTTCAGGGAGGTAAATTTCTTGATTAACTTGGATTTGCTTTAGGTTGAGTGATTTCTTGTAGAAGATTGCAACTCTACCTCCTCTATGGTTTCACAATCAGATCGGAAAATGTGGTAATCATTTGTAGTGATAATTGAGTCAGGGAGGGATGCAGTTAACCATGTTTCACTTCTAAAAATGATGTCAAATTTGGCGGGTTTTGGTAAGAGAAGGAGTTTGAGTATTTTGTTAGCAATGCTTCTTGAGTTTATTAGTTTACATTTACTGTTAGAAGTTATTGATGATGAGGAAGTAAAGGGAATTGGTTTTGGTTGGACATGGGTAGGTAGTTAGGATAGTTTTGAACAATAGTTGCTGGGGGGGGGGTTGAGGTTTATGGTGGATTATTCTTGGTTGATGGTGAATTGTATGCTGGGATGGTTTTGAAGGATGGAGTTTGGAGGGTTGGATGATACGGTGTGGGTTTTGGTTTTCATGCAGCCAACTCGATGTATATATTGGTTTGTCCTTGGTCTTAATGCTTTTGAGTTTTGCACGAAGTTCTATGTTGTGTGTGTTTCCTGTCAGCCTTTAAAATTTTCACATTCAGAAGATGGAGATGATATGGAAGCTGTCAATTACACTGATTTAAGAGATTTGGGGAAGGCTAGTGAGGGAAGTGAAACAGATCAGCCATCAGATGAAAGCATGCAAACTCATGTTTCTTCTGACAATTTGAGCTAAGAAGATAGTCCTTGGTTAAATCCAAAGTTCAGAAGGTTACATAAAAGAAAAGAAGAAATTGGGGGGGGGGGGGAGAGAAGTTTTAATATGCTATTCAGAGTGTGTAAATTAATTAATTAAGTACATCGCATCCGGAATTGAACAGAAGAGACAGATTGCTTTTCTTCAAATTGCTAGAGAAAATGGTGGCGTATATCGTCTCTCCAGATAAGTAAATTTTATATTGCATGATAAACTGTTTTTAAGCAGTGTGAACCTTGACTCAGAGATAAGATGTTTTTGAAGTAGACAGCTTATTATTTAGATAGTTTATAACTTCGTAATTTAGCCTGCGAGAGTTGGAATGCATTTCTGTGCCAGAGCTGAGATGATGCTATTTTGAGAATTACCAGCTTGTGAAGCTCTTATTATTGAAGCAACTAGCCTGACCCCAGTCCAGATCTTGAGATTGGATTCTTTGCAATATAGATAAGTCCAGTCTTGCACAAAGTTTTTTGGGGTTGGAGTCATTTTGATTAATGGAATTTATAGTATTGATGAATTTATGTTTGCTAATTTCATTTTTGCAAATGACTCTGCAGAATTGAGGGGCTGCTGAGCCGTCTCTGTATTTGAATTTGGGACCATCTCTGGACACTTCGATGATTTCATCCATAGGGAATGCTGGTGCAATGATATTGCGGATCTTATTGATATCAAGTTCATTAGTGATTTCCAGGCCAAATAGGATGGCATTGTTACATTTTTGTCCCCTCTCAAGGGTGTCTTTGATTAGTAGGGATATGTTATTTGGGTGGTTGGTGGATTGATGAGGAGGTGGTTCATGTGGTTGCTCATATGGTGGACGTAGTGGATGATGGGTTATTGGTTGAGGTGGGGTTTGTTGATGGTTTATTGGATGAGGTAGAGGTTGTTGATGATCAATTGAATTTCTGTTTGCCTGTGTTGTGATTTTGTTGTCCAAGGATGTGAAGCATACTTGTATTTGTGCTACAATTCTTGCTTCCATGGACTCAATGTATTCTTTTTGTGAGGAAAGGGTTGTTTTGTGGTTGTGAAATTTATTGGACATGGTGATTAGTTCATTAAACTTGGGTAGGCAGGTTGAGCAAAAATGAGTAAAAGTGGGAGCTTTTTGAAGGAAGTTGTTTATGTTTTTGTTTATTTCCAGGTAGGAGTTGTGGGCATAATTAGAGCATATTTGGCATTTGTTACATTATTTTATGTCAAAGGTAGGTTTGTTGCATTTGTAGCAAAAATATCTTTGGTAGAGGTATCTTCCATTTGGGGATGTTTATAAGTGGAGGTTTTTGATTTTTTGTTTGGCATGGTTGATGACAGGGGAATGTAAATAGCTTGGATTAGGGATGAAGAGGATAGGTACAGGGTTCAGTTGAGAATGGACTTGCTGGCTTTGGGGATTACTACGTGAATCCCAGTTATTAGGTTATTTGAGGTTCAAAGTAGCATCAGTTTTAGGCATAGCTTGCATTTAGTGAAGGACAGAAGCAAAGGCTGGTTTTTAAATTGCAGTAGAGAAGCAAAAACTGACTTTAAAATTGCAGTTGCATTGGCTGGCTGCTAAAAACCTTGGCTTTTAAAACACACAATACGTTCGGGGGGGGGGTTTCACTTATTTTCTAAACTCTTGGCAGGGTTTATGACTTCCTGCTCTCTGAGCCTCTTTACAATCTGGTTGTCATGGTGATCTCTGGAATTTTTACAATGCCTCATGGTTGATGCAAAAGGAAGGTTGCATTCTCTAACAACCACTTTAACTTTACCTAAGCTGGGGTGGCAGAAGGTCAAAATATCCTGGTCTTGCTGGGGAGAGGCAGGTATGGCGGAAGCCATGGAGCTAGCCGTTCCAGGAGAAGGAGGGATCGCTGCTTAGTAGCGATCCCTTCTTCCGGCTCCATGAGTTTAACTCAAGGCACTGGTGATGAGTGTAATTCTGTCCCTGGGCTCAAGCTGTTGCTACTCAATGCCATGTCGGAGGTAAATAAAGCTCTCCTCATCCGGGATATGATCCTGGATGAGGAGGCCGACCTTTCTTGTGTGACCGAAACCTGGCTGGGCCCGGAGGGAGGAGTTCCTCTCTCTGAAATTTGCCCAGCTGGGTTTCGGATATGGCATCAGCCTCAACCCCAGGGAAGGGGGGGGAGGAGTGGCTATTATAGCCAGGGAGAGACTTTGCCTGCGTAGACTCATTGCTCCAGAGATCACAGGTTGCGAGTCCCTCCTGGTGAAGTTGGACTTAGGGTTCAGGTGGGCTTGTTACTCACATACCTGCCTCCCAGCTGCGTGTCAACAGCCCTGCCTGTGCTGCTGGAGGAGGTAGCCGGGCTGGTGGTGGGGTTCTCCAGGCTTATGGTCTTGGGGGACCTTAACCTGCCGTCGCTTGGTGAAACCTCTGGGCTAGCACAGGAATTCATGGCCACCATGACAGCCATGGACCTGACTCAAGTAGTGCAGGGTACAACTCATGAGGGGGGGCATGCACCCGACATGGTATTCCTCTCTGAGCAATTGAGTAATGATCTGAGACTAAGGGGCTTAGAAGCATTGCCTTTGTCATGGTCAGACCATTTTCTACTGCAGCTTGATTTCCTGGCTCCAAAGCCTGCTGGATCAGCCCTTCCCCAGAATTCGCGAATCCGTAGACTTAGGCTCAATTGTGGTGGCTCAATAGTGTTAAACTCTCATGATAGAAAAGATACAGGTTAAAGGAGTAACCATAGTTAGAAATAAAATACAGGGAGGGAAGTGACTGCTGTACCCGCTCATCGTACGAGAAGAGGCGTTCAGGTAAGCAATCAATGCCTATTCTCCATACTGAGAGAGCAAGTCCAGCAGTCACATGGGACATACCCAATAGATGAGTCCCTAGGGAGGGATTAGTTTGCTATCGTGAGAGATAACGGATTGGAGGACTCTTCTGCTGAAGGCAGCATCCGCCGAAGCATAAGAGTCAATTTTGTAATGCCTTATGAAAGAGTTTGGAGAGGCCCAAGTGGCTGCTTTGCAGACTTCTTCCAATGGAGCTTGAGTTGCCCATGCGGCAGATGTGGCTGCACTTCTTGTGGAATGTGCTGTGATACTTCTAGGTATGGTGAGGGAAGCTGACTCATAAGCCTTTGAGATAGTCCCTCGGATCCAATGGCCTATTACGGTTGAGGATACCTTGGACCCCATGGATCTGGGATGGTAGGCCATGAATAGAGATTCAGACCTTCGAATGGGTCTTGTCTGTTGGATGTAGATTCTCAGCGCTCTGGTGAGATCTAGGGTGTGCCATCTGACCGCAAGATGATGGTTCTGGTTGGAACAAAATGAAGGCAACACAATGTCCTGGGATCTGTGAAACATAGAACTGACCTTGGGTAGAAAGGTGGGGTCCAAATGCAGGACTACTTTGTCCGAATGGAACTGGCATAGATCCTGCCTAATTGAAAGGGCTGCCAATTCTGAGATGCGTCGGCAGATGTTATCGCCACCAAGAATGCAACCTTGTAAGATAGGTACCTGAAGGACGCTGATCCTAAGGGTTTGTATAGTGCCTGAGTAAGGGAATGGAGAACCTGCGGTAAGTCCCAGGATGTGTATCTGTGAACTCTGGGGGGTCTGAGGTTCGAAATACCTCTAAAAAATTCTTGAATTTCCGGAAAAGAGCAGAGTGGTTGTCTGCGAGGCCTTGCTAAGACCAAAGTTAGGGCTGCCAGATGGCGACGGATCGTGTTGGATGGAAGGCCTTGCTGGAACCCTTTCATGAGGAATACTACTATCCTGTGGATGGGAATACACAGGGGGCATAGATCCTCCTGTGAGCACCATTGATGGAATTTGGACCAGGTATGGTCTTAAATCCTGTTGGTGGACACTCTTCTGGCTTTTAGGATTATTTCTATAGTGTCTGGGTCGTATCCTCGCAGGTCTAAGTCACGCTGGATAATAGCCAAGCGGTGAGGTGGAACCACTCCAGATCTGGATGGAGAGAGGTGCCCTGCTGCAACATATCCTCTGAAACGGGGAGTTGCCAGGGGTCCTGGACGGACAGGTGTTGTAGGTCCACGAACCAGGGCCCGCATGGCCAGTGAGGGGCTATCAGAATCACCTGGGCTTTCTCGAAGATGATCTTGTGGATCACATCTGGGAGAATTGGAATGGGGGGGAAGGCATAAAGCAGCCCTCGAGGCCAAGGGATTCTGAGTGCATTGATCACCTCTGCTCCCGGGGATGGGAACCTGGAGAAGAATCGAGGGAGTTGAGACTCTCCTCAATGTACAAGCGGATTGGCTCTAGACCCAGGAGAGTGGAGCCTTCATCCGGCTCTGTTTCAGCAAATCTGCCTCAGGTTCGGTCACCCATCGCTAGACCTATTTGCGACTGAGGCCAATGCTCAACTCCTTCGACTGAAGATGCCTCTCTGCCCAGAGATCCAACTTCAGGGCTTCTCTCATCAGGGCCTTGGACCTGGTATCCCCATGTCTGCAAATATGTTGATTGATGATGTGCGGTTTGAATTGTTTGGGGGCCAAAGACACTGCTCTCAATTCCAGCCAGTTGATAGGTCTGGAAGCCTATTCCACTGACCACGTGCCTTGGGCTATCAGGCCCTGGGCATGGGCTCCCCAGCCTGATAAGCTGGCATCCGTGGTGATGGTGAATTGGTCTGGACACCTGAAAGGAGATCCCTTGTCCAGAGCAGAGGAGGTCCACCACGTAAGGGATCTTAAAACTGTGGATGGGACAGTGATGAGGCGTGTCGAGTTGCTGTTCCCCAATATCTGGAACAGTAACAGAAGCCATTGGAGATCCCTGGCATGAAGACGGGCCCAGGGGATAATGCCAATGCAGGATACCAACTTTCCCAGTAGGGAAGACGGGGTAACGATGGAAGTCCTTCTCTGAGATCGTATTTGGGAAATGAGCTCCTTAATGCAGACTTTTCTCTCAGTAGAGAGAAAAACCTGAGACAGATCTGAGTTAATGATGGCCCCCAGGTATTGAATAGAAGTAGATGGATGGAGCTGACTCTTTTTGAGATTAATGGAGAAACCATGATCCTATAGGATAGACATGGTAATGTTGAGGTCTGAGCAGGTGCCCTCTTTAGAGGCCCCATTAATTAATATGTCATCCAAATAGCATAAAATATGAATGGGCGTGGTTCGAATGTGAGCCGCCAGGGCTCCTAGGAGCTTAGTAAAGACTCAAGGAGCCAAGGAGATGGAGGACAAAGAATGCATCTTGAATTTACTATATTTAATAAACTGGCTCTCCATCCTCCAGATGTCTTAGGGACCATGAAGAGGATGGAGTAGAAGCCCAGACCTCTTTTGGAAAATGGAACAGGTTGGATAGCCCTGATAGACAACAAATGTTGAATAGCTTCCTCCATTTGGATACGAGATGTAGAAGACCTGGGGGATGGGCATGAGATAAAATGTTTAGGAGGTATGGAAATAAACTCCAACTGAAGGCCTCATTCCACAGTAGCAATAACCCAGGGGTCCTTACAGGAATGGCGCCATCTGGAGGAGAACCAAGCCAGGCGCTCCCCTATGGGAGTGGAATGAAGCTCACTATCTGGGCTTTCTGGAAGCTCTGGTCGAGGAGGAACCTCTTTGGTATTGGGGTTTCTGTCAGCTTGGGAGCGAAAACGAGGGGAATACTGACTTGAGTTTCTTTGTAAAGCAAACCCTTGATCCTGTTGATGATTTGGACGTCGAAAGGATTGAGTTTTGATGGCCTTCTTGTTGGTGGGCCCGAAAACTTTCTTTTTGTCAGCAGTTTCAGTGAGAAGGGGGTCCAGGAGGTTGCCAAACAGGCAACCCATGGCCAGCTGCCATTTTTGCCTCACTCCCGCCTGCCAAGGGCGCAGCCATGGAAGCCTTCTGGCCATTGTTGAGGCTGATACTGACCTGGCTGCAAATCTTGATGACTGCAGGGTAGCATCAGCTACATATTGGGTCGCTGCAAAAACTTTGTTAAAATCCTGTTGGCCTCGTAGATCATCAGGGGGGATGTGCTGGTGGAGCTGTTGATGCCATAAAAGCATAGCTCTAGAAAAGATAGCCCAGGTATCCATGAAGAAACATCTTTTGATCATTTGCTCTAGGCGTTTGTCTTCACGTTTTAGCATTGCAGCTGCAGAGTGTAGAGTCTTAACAGGTTCATCAGGTTTAGGGCAGACAAGAAGATCTTCAAAAGAAGGGGAAAGCTTATATAATTTCTTGTCTTTGGTTGTGGGATTGAAACCAAAGGCTGGGTGGTCCCACTGCTTGAACAGAGCATCTTTAAACAATTTGGGCATTGGAATGACCTCTTTGTCTTCCTGTTCCTCCATGAAGTATGGTAGATTTTCCTCAGGAGGATCTGTGGAAGGAGCAGACTGTTTATCTTGCCCGGCTAAGCCTGTAGAAACTTTTGCTTTAAATAGAAGAGATTTGAAGAGTTGAAATGAAAAGATCGCAGCCAGGGTTGGAATCTTAATTTGAGATTCCTCATCTTCGGGTCATCATTATCCTCTGTGTCCACGTCCTCGTTCTCATCCTGGGAAGAATCCGAATCCTCATTAATTGGAACTCTGTAGGATGAGAGGGAACTCACGGGCCGGGGCGCGCGTGGAAGGGGACGAGAGTGAGAAGGCACATTGATAGGTATCAATGGCTTTAGGAAAGGCAGAAAACATAAATTGAAACTCTGGAGGCAAATTAGTAATGGTTGCAGGTAAAGATGGAGATTCCCTGAAGGCCTGGGATGGGTCTGGCTTGGAGGGATCTTCCATAATGTCTGTCTCCTCTGGACCTAAGCCCCAAAAGTTAGGTTGGGGTCTGTTTAGGTTTGGCTCATCCAGAGAGAGCACAGGGACCCCAAAGGGAGGCAGGTTAGAAGCCTCTGGGGGGTCAGGGCTAATGTGCACTTGGGGCTGCACCTTTAAACATTTAGCTGATTTTTCATGGATTCTCTGCAAGGCTAGGTCCCTTCTCTTCTCAGCCCTGGTAGGTCTAGCCATTGTAGGGGCTCCTGAGGAAGAGGAGGAAGAGGCCTGGGGGATATTATCAATTTCATCACCAGTAGGCCTAACCTCTCTGGGACCTTTAGATGTGCCTCTCTTGGGAAACGAAGTCATGGCCTGAACAAATTACAGGGAAAAGACTTGAGCCAAAATCTGATGGGAGAAGCTTCTAGGGCAACGTTCCCAAGAAGAAGGGGGCCCTGCTCCTAGGCCCAGGAGTGTCTGCAACTCACAGTCAATCTGGTCGGTACCAGAATTCATGCCAGGGAGTGCAGAAGGGCAGGCTTCGCTAACCTTAATCAGAAAGTAAACCAAGGCACAGTGGTTTGGAGGCCTAGCCAGGGAGAAAGGGCCTGAGGGATTCAAAGCTTACGCCAGGGCCAAGTGGTGGACTTACTGGCGCCAGACGGGACGTGCATGGGCGATCTGCAAGGGCCGACAATTACTGGGTGCTGAGGGCCTTCACACCAAAATAAACCGCTCCGAGATTTTAAAAATGGAGGGGAGTCTAAAGTCCGGGGGACAATCAAGGGAAGCTTGCTACCAGTCCCACACCGCAGGAGGAAAAGGAGCCCTTTTTTTCCTTTTAAATTCAATCCTTAGCTTGCCAGTAAACCTCCTGGCCAAGTAGATTTACTAGTAAATGCAATCCAGCAGCAGCGTGAGCAGGGCATTTTGTATAAAAACTGCAGGAGCCATGCCGCAGCTTCTCTCTCGGCGCCGATCCCAGTAAAGCTGGGGCTCAACAAAGGCAAGCTCTAGATTAAAAGACAATAATGAATTTTACTTATCTGATAGAAAGAAGACGAGAGGAACGAGCCACCACGAGTCCTGCTGGATCGCAGGACCAAGCGAATTCTGGGGAAGGGGCGGATTCAGCAGGCTTTTTAAAGACTAGGCTCGGTCCTTGATGGATTGGACAGCGAGCAACCCACGTGACTGCTGGACCCGCTCTCTCAGTATGGAGAATGCCAACTAGCAGTGGAATATACTAAATATCTTGCTAAATATCGGTCTACTCACTAAAGTATACATTTGCTGATTCCTCAAGTTCAAAGTTTGGAGATGTAAATTAGCATATTATTTAGTGTTCAATTTTATAAGAGCTCTGTTTTAAGAGAATTGTCAGAGACAGTTTATTTACTATTTTGTTCAGGAAACTATTTTTACTGTCCAAAAGTAATATCAGTAAATCTGACTAAGCCCAACATTTATTACAAAAGAGAGTATCTCAGTATACCTTTTTGTGACAGTTTCCATCATTTTCCAACCATAGTTTATGGGGGGGAAGTTTCCTACTGTTTTGAGCCTGGAAATGAAATCTGTGGCATTTCACTATGATACTAAGCAGTATTCCAAGTGTAAGGCCACACTTGGAATACTGCATTCAGTTTGGGTCGCCATAATGCAAAAAGTATGTTGAGACTCTAGAAAAAGTGTAGAGAAGAAAGAAAAAATTGATTAGGGGACTAGAGGCTAAAACATATGAAGAATGGTTGCAGGAACTGGGCATGGCTAATTTAATGAAAAGAAGGACAAGGGGCGATATGATTGCAGTGTTTCAATCTCTCAGGGGTTGCCAGAAAGAAAAAGGAGTTACCCTATTCTCTAAAGCACATGAGGGTAAGACAAGAAGCAATGTGTGGAAACTAAACAAGGAGAGAAGCAACTTAGAACTAAGGAGAAAATTTCTGACAGTTAGAGCAATGAATGAATCCATAGAGCAGCCTGCCAGCAGAAGTTGTGAATGCTCCAACACTGGAAGTTTTAAAGAAAATGTTGGATACCCATTTGTCTGAAGTAGTGTAGGGTTTCCTGCCTAAGCAGGACTAGAAGACCTCCAAGATCCCTTCCAGCTCTGTTGTTATTATTATACAAGGCAGTTAGAAAATGTTTCACATTTTAAAATATCTGTACAAGCCATAAGAGGCATCTCTTTAGAGGAACATCTTCCCACCTTATAGACCAGACCTGGGCAAGGCGCGGCCCATGGGCTGCATCCGGCCCGCTTACTGTTTGTGACTGGCCTGCCTGCAGGCAAAAACCAAACGCCCCACAAGGTTTTCCACCCCCGCGCAGTGGAGACAATGCTATTTCTCTCTGTTGGGTGCTGTTTCAGCCGTCCAACAGCTGATCTGCCTCAGGGCAAACTTCTGCATCCTGCCAGTGCTGCCGGGGGGGGGGGGGGAAGCTAAGCACTCCACTGTGAGCTTTAAAGAAAAAGGCAGAGGGAGGGCAAGGCAAGAATTCCGGTTTGGGCTGCACTGCAGGAGTGTGTGTGTGTGTGTATCCTTTGGGGGAAAAGTGGTGGTTGCTCCCGTTGCTCGGTGATGGCGTTGCCCAAACCGGAGCTCTTGCCTCAGCCTCCCTCAGCCTTTCTTTTTAAAGCTCGTGCTCAGCCTCCACCCCTCACTCCCAGAGGCAAGAAAACGGCTCTTTGCCTGCCACCGCAGCTGCAACCCCCACTCGAAATTAAGGTGAGAGAAATGAGAGCAAAAAGGGAGGAGAAATAAATGAGAGAGAGAAGGGGGGAGAGGGAGAAATACACAGAAATGAGAGAGGCCTGGAGGGAAAGAATGAGAGAGAGGGAAAAGAGAGAGAGAAAGAAAGAAAAGGGAAAGAGAGAGAGGGAAAGAGAAGTGGAGAAGAAGAAAGGAGGGAGGGAAAGAAGGAAGGAGGAAGAATGAAATGAATTGAGGGACAGAGGAAGGAAGGACTTTGGGGGTGTGTGCATTTTTTTAATTTTTCTCTCAACATACTTTCAAACAATACAGTGTGTCATCTAATTTTCCATGAATAAAATGCGGTATTTGTTAGTAACTAATATCAATCATCAAAGGAGTTGCAAAAGTTTTTTTTTCTAATTTTATCATCCAGTTACATTTTCTTTTAATTAAATTCCCTCCTTAATGTTCCTTCAAAAATTACACCAATTATATTTCTCATTTATTAACTATTATGCCAAAGTGCTTCCTTCTTTCTTTATACATTTTTCTATAAACCAATAAAACCTTGTGTAGCCAATCAGAAGTTAACAAAAAAAATTAAAAACAAAGCAAAAACATATACGAATTTCAGACTCCCCCCCTCTAAATAGCACATTTACCTAATCCCAAATTTAAAAATTATTTCAACCCATCTCATATTTAGACAATTAATACTTATCTACATTTCTTACTTAATTATTAATCTTAAATTTCAGTCAATTTGAGAAAAGGAAAAAAAGGAAAAAATTCTAAATATTTTCTATTTTCAATCAATTAAAAATCATTAACATCATTAATCTCCCAAACAATTCTAAATTCCATTCCATTTATGCATTAATCGAAATCAGAATTACCTACTACATATCTTATTATAATCAATACTTCTAACTTTATTAAACAGATCAGCAATTCCTCAATTCATATTTATAAATATAAAAAATAATTAAAGTCTGACCCTCTAAAACCATCCCAATTTCTCATGCAGCCCCATGGCAAAATTAATTGCCCACCCCTGTTATAGACAGTACTTGCAGAAACTGAAAATAACTATAAACAACTTCTATATCTAGTATCTGTTGTGATTCCGTCCGAGGCCCCTCAGGGAACGGCTGGTCTTCTGTCAGTTTCCTGCTCAGAGGGGGAGGATGAGGAACAGGAGGTGCAGGCAGACGAGGAGGAGGAATCTCAGGCTGAGGAAGAGGGGGAACAGCCAGAGGCCCCCGAGAGGGAGCTCTCCCCAGCAAGCAGCCTGGATTCCTTAGAGGAAAATGCACAAGCAATAATCGATCTGCGACAGAGAAGAGCAACACAAAGAAGGGACCAATTAGCTAGGTACTTTCAGCACTAAAGAGGCAACAGCTGGGTTTGGGTGTGGTGCTCTCTGGAAAGGCTAAAAGGCAGACCCACCCTTCCTGGCTTGTGGAGTATTATCTTTGAGAGTCCTGGGACCTGGCTGTGCTCTTTGGCGTCTTGGAATTCTGGTTTGTGACTTTGAATACTGAAACCTTGGGGGGAAAAGGTGGGGGGTCTTATTCTCTACAGTGGTGGGTGTGCCAGCAAGAAGGCTGCTGTATTGTCTGGACATCAGGACTCTGCTGTAAAGTCTCATAACCTGCCTGTGGGGAAGAACAGGTTTTCTCTGTGTTTACATTTCAAGCTATAAAGTACTTTTGCTTTTACCAGCGTGTCTGGCTGTTTTTTCCAGTTGGTGCTGAGGTCTGGGGGCACCCAGACAGAACAGTATCCATGTGCTCTAGTTCAGGAAACTGACTCGAACTATACTGTATAGTTCCAGATAGATTGGTTTGACATGCCTTGATTGTTAATGAATTATCTATTTTCAGTCTCTCTAGAACTTTCAGCTGACTTGCACCTTAAGGAGGTTGTTTTGATTTTTTTTTGTTCTTTGCGAAAGCAAAATCAGCATCATTTAGCAGTAATTAAAAGCGCCTTCAATGAGACTTTAAAAATACCAATTAGAAAAAGGCATACTTTTAAACATTTGTACAGAAATAAGTTGCTGGATATATTTTTTAAACTGAAAATATGACATCTGTATAATACATTTACAATAAAATTAGAAGGGAATTTGTCATTATCCTGCATAGAAACATTAAATATGACCAATTGCTTTCGGTTACATACACAGCCTTGTATATCCTCCACAAAAAGCCTGGATAGCAGATTATCAGATGATAGCACTGCTAAGTATCAAAATGCCACTTAAATAGTTGAGCTAGTTTCAAACTAGATTTTGCTCTCTCTCTTCCTCCCTTCCTCTCTCTTTCTCTTTCTTTCTCTCTCTCTCCCTCCTTCCCTCCCTCTCACTCTCTCTCTTCTTCCCTCCTTCCCTTTCTTTCTATTACTCTCTTTCTCCCTCCCTCCCTTTCTTTCTTTCTTTCTTTCTTCCTCTCTCTTTTCTCTCTCTTTCTCTCTCTCCTCCCTCTCCCTCTCTCATTCTCTCTCTCTTCCTCCCTCCCTCCCTTTCTCTCTCTTTCTTTCCTTCCTTCCCTCACTCTTTCTTTCTTTTTCTCTCTCTCTCCCTTCCTCTCTCTATCTTTTTTCTTTGTGTGGAGTCAGTCAGAGTGCAACAGCCAGCCAAGCCCCTGGATGGGCTTCCTTCCCAGGGGGATCCGGGGATGGCAGGCCGAGGCTCTCTGTGCCTCTTCCTTCCCAGGCCATGTGGGGGCTGTGGCTCCAGAGGCTGTGGCACCCCCACCGAGGAGAGAGAGCAGCTACAGGGGGACCCTCTCCTGGCACCTCTCCACTGCAGTCTGCAAGGCAGGCAGGTGGGTGTTGTGGCACAGATGCCGGTCTTTGGAGGGGCAGATTGGGCACCACCATTTGCAGCCACTGGGCAGAGAGAAATGGCACCTGGCTCCACTCCCAGGGCAGGAGAGGTGAGGAGCAGCAGTGACTGCAAAGTTGGAGAGTCTTGGAAGGGGGCGAGAGGAAAAAGAATCTTTTTGTGGCCATGAGTGTGTGTGCGAGAGAGGGGGGAGAGAGAGAGAAAGAGAGAGAGAGAGAAATCCCCCTTTTTATTGCATCCAGGTAAAGGGAGCTTTATTTGTCCCTCTTGCCCACCTTAGTCACTTCTCTGCTCTTCCACAGACCCGGCACTCCCGCCGTGGTGGTCCTCCTGCCTGATAGCTCAAGCATTACTATGCAGTGTTGGAAAATGCTGTGCAGCAGTTTGTTGTTGCGTGAATGGCTGCGCGGCCACGCAACTTAGAGGGAACAGTAGTGGGGATATCAGAGGTTGAGTTGCTAGTTCTCTGTGGTAGGGGCAGTGGTTGAGGTGGTTTTGATGGAGTATAAACAGGTGGTGGTGGAGTGGTATAGGCTATTTGGTTTGATGGGCTTGCATTTTTCAGTGCTTGAATATTTTTCTCCATGGATGCAAGATGTGGTTCAAAGTTTTCACTGTATGCTTGTTGGGTCTTTGTGGTTGCTTCTAAGGTATGGATATTGTCAGACATGGTAATCAGATTATCCAGTTATAGAGAGCAGGATGAACATATACAGTGAACCCTCGAGTTTCGCGTCCTCAAGGATCGCGAAAGGGCTATTTCGCGAGTTTTCAACCCGGAAGTAAACTCCACCATCTACGCATGCGTGCCCTTCCACGCATGCGTAGATGGTGGAGTTTCCCCGCCGGGCAGAGGCTTCCCTGGGTCTTCCCCCTCTTGCCCCCGTAAGACCCCAGCGGCGGCGCGAGCAACGGCGTGGGCGGGCGGGCGGCACGCGCGGGGACACCCCAGCTCGGCTCCCCAGCTGGGAAGCGGCCCCAGCAACAGCGTGGGCGGGCGGGCGGTGCCCGCACGCTTGGGGACATCGCAGCTCGCTCCCCAGCTGGGGAGCCGAGCTAGGGAGTCCGGACCGCGCGCGCGTTGCTGGGGAAAGCGCGCGCGCTTGGGGAATCCCTAGCTCCGCTTCCCAGCTGGGGAGCGGAGCTAGGGATTCCCCAAGCGCGCGCGCTTTCCCCAGCAACGCGCGCGCGGTCCGGACTCCCTAGCTCGGCTCCCCAGCTGGGAAGCGGCCCCAGCAACAGCGTGGGCGGGCGGGCGGTGCCCGCGCGCTTGGGGACATCGCAGCTCGCTCCCCAGCTGGGGAGCCGAGCTAGGGAGTCCCGACCGCGCGCGCGTTGCTGGGGAAAGCGCGCGCGCTTGGGGAATCCCTAGCTCCGCTTCCCAGCTGGGGAGCGGAGCTAGGGATTCCCCAAGCGCGCGCGCTTTCCCCAGCAACGCGCGCGCGGTCCGGACTCCCTAGCTCGGCTCCCCAGCTGGGAAGCGGCCCCAGCAACAGCGTGGGCGGGCGGGCGGTGCCCGCGCGCTTGGGGACATCGCAGCTCGCTCCCCAGCTGGGGAGCCGAGCTAGGGAGTCCCGACCGCGCGCGCGTTGCTGGGGAAAGCGCGCGCGCTTGGGGAATCCCTAGCTCCGCTTCCCAGCTGGGGAGCGGAGCTAGGGATTCCCCAAGCGCGCGCGCTTTCCCCAGCAACGCGCGCGCGGTCCGGACTCCCTAGCTCGGCTCCCCAGCTGGGAAGCGGCCCCAGCAACAGCGTGGGCGGGCGGGCGGTGCCCGCGCGCTTGGGGACATCGCAGCTCGCTCCCCAGCTGGGGAGCCGAGCTAGGGATTCCCCAAGCGCGCGCGCTTTCCCCAGCAACGCGCGCGCGGTCCGGACTCCCTAGCTCGGCTCCCCAGCTGGGAAGCGGCCCCAGCAACAGCGTGGGCGGGCGGGCGGTGCCCGCGCGCTTGGGGACATCGCAGCTCGCTCCCCAGCTGGGGAGCCGAGCTAGGGAGTCCCGACCGCGCGCGCGTTGCTGGGGAAAGCGCGCGCGCTTGGGGAATCCCTAGCTCCGCTTCCCAGCTGGGGAGCGGAGCTAGGGATTCCCCAAGCGCGCGCGCTTTCCCCAGCAACGCGCGGGCGGTCGGGACTCCCTAGCTCGGCTCCCCAGCTGGGAAGCGGCCCCAGCAACAGCGTGAGCAATGGGGTGGGCGGGCGCGAGCAACGGGGTGGGCGGGCGAAGGGCGGGCGGCAGTGGAAGCAAAAACACCATCTGCGCAAGCGCAGATGGTGTTTTTACTTCCGCACCGCTACTTCGCTAAAAATCGATCATCGCGTGGGGTCCTGGAACGGAACCCTCGCGATGATCGAGGGTTCACTGTATGGAAATGAAGAATTTTCATGTAGAAAGGTGGCTATCTGTTTTGTTATATTGAGGCAGGTGTGATGAGCTGATTTGATGCAGATGTGGCATTTCTTGTAACCTTCATGATAATTGATGGTGGTATTGCATTTAAAACATGTACAGTGGTCCCTCATGATACGAACCCCTCATGATATGCCTCTTCTTACAAACTTTTTTCACCTTACGAACCTGCTGCCGCCGATCACAAAAATCCGCCCGGCTGTCACCTTCTGAAACAGCCAGGTGCTTCTCAGCCTTCTACCGAACCTGAATGCCGGCAGAGGAGGAAAAAAAAGCAGGCGACCCCTCAGTCATGCTGCTTCCCATGGCTGCAATGAGGAAGGGCACCCCTCGGCTTCTTTCTGCAGCAGCAGCAGGAGGCGGAGGCAGGCACGGAGGGCTCCAGCTTCACAAAGCCAGAGTTGGTCCTGAATCCTTGTGTGCGCCAGCAAGGCTACTGTTCCTCCCCCGCGGAGCTTCCAATGCCTGGCCGGAGAAGGCTCGTTTCTCTTGCTCACTCACTCGCTCTCCAGCCTGCTACAAGGACGCCATGGGAGAAAGTACTGACATTGGGCTTTTTTCTCTGGGGGATAGAAGAGACATATCCCTTCCCCCAGTGTCCAGAGAATGAAAAAGGCTCCCTTGGATTCAGAAACCAGAGGAAATACGCTGGGGAAAGGGAAAGGACTCTCTAAGCCCCCAGAGAAAAGAATCCCTTCCTTTGATCTGGGCAGCCTCAATCCAAGAGATCGTTTTCCATTTTCTCTGAGGGCTTAGAGAGTTCCTTCTCTTCCTCCAGCGTCCAGAGAATGAAAAACGCTCCCTTGGATTGAGGCTTCTCAGATCCAAAGGAGGGATTCTTTTCTATGGGGACTTAGAGAGTTCTTTCCCTTCCTCCAGTGTCCAGAGAATGAAAAACGCTCCCTTGGATTCAGAAACCAGAGGAAATATGCTGGGGAAAGGGAAAGGACTCTCTAAGCCCCCAGAGAAAAGAATCCCTTCCTTTGATCTGGGCAGCCTCAATCCAAGAGATCATTTTCCATTTTCTCTGAAGGCTTAGAGAGTTCCTTCTCTTCCACCAGCATCCAGAGAGTGAAAAACGCTCCCTTGGATTCAGAAACCAGAGGAAATACGCTGGAGAAAGGGAAAGGACTCTCTAAGCCCCCAGAGAAAAGAATCCCTTCCTTTGATCCGGGCAGCCTCAATCCAAGAGATCGTTTTCCATTTTCACTGAGGGCTTAGAGAGTTCTTTCACTTCCTCCAGCGTCCAGAGAATGGAAAATGCTCCCTTGGATTCAGGCTGTCCGGATCGAAGGGAAGGCTTCTTTTCTCTGGGGGCTGGGAGAGACCTCGATTCATTCTTTCCCTCGGGAGAGAGCCCGGCAGACAGGAGGCAGCGAGGAAAGAAGACAGTGGGCCACCCTCAGAAGAAATGGCTGAGGCAAAGTCCGGAGGTGGGGTTTCGAGGACATCAGTGTTTTTGCAATGCTGCAATTTTGCTGAGGCTCCCCTCGCTGGGAAACCCCACCTCCAGACTTCCGTTGCCAGCAAAGCGCCCGTTTTTGCAATGCTGGGAATTCCCGTGCTGGAATTTCCCTGCAGCATTGCAAAAATGCAGAAGTGGGGTTTCCCATGGAGGGGAGCCTCAGGGGAATTCCACCAGTGTGAAAACGGGCACTTCAGCTGGCAAAAGGGGTGAATTTTGGGCTTGCACGCATTAATCGCTATTCCATTGATTCCTATGGGAAACAATGTTTCATCTTACGAACCTTTCACCTTACGAACCTCCTCCCGGCACCAATTAAGTTCGTAAGATGAGGTATTACTGTACTAGGGTCGTTTGGGTTGCTGGTTTTTTTCCTGATTTTTGCTTGATGGCTTTTGGCTTTTTTGCCTGGCATGTTCAGGGATAGTTTGACTGTATGGTGAAAAATACTCAAATCCAATAAATTATTATTATTATTATTATTATTATTATTATTATTATTATTATTATTCAAGTAATTAGTAATTCATTAAAATCATTAAAATTATCATTGAACAATTGGTGATGAAGTGAAGCGGTGGAGTAGGATGATAGTTTTGAAGTACAGTGGTACCTCAAGATACGAACCCCTCATCTTACGAACAACTCGAGATACGAACCCGGGGTTCAGAAAAAATTTGCCTCTTCTTATGAACTTTTTTCGTGTTATGAACGCCAAACCCGAACTTCTGGGTTCGGCGTTCGAGTTGTTGCTGGGAAGTCCCCCGGCTGTTTTAAAAGGTGACAGCCGGGCGGCGGGGCTTCCCAGCAGCCTCCGAACGCCGAACCCGGAAGTTCGGGTTTGGCGTTCGTAACACGAAAAAAGTTCGTAAGAAGAGGCAAATTTTTTCGGAACCGTTCGGAGGCTGCTGGGAAGCCGCGCGGCTGTTTTAAAAGGTGACAGCCAGGCTGGGGGGCTTCCCAGCAGCCTCCAAATGCCGAATGCGGAAGTTCGGGTTTGGTGTTCAGCTTCGGGAAGTTGCTGGGAAGCCACGCAGCTGTTTAAAAGGTCACAGCTGGGCTGGAGGGCTTCCCAGCAACCTCCCGAACCCCGAACTTTTGCCGAACCTCTGGGTTCGGGGTTCGGGAAGTTGCTGGGAAGCCCCGACAGCCCGGCTGTCACCTTTTAAAACAGCCGCGCGGCTTCCCAGCAGCCTCCGAACACCGAACGCGGAAGTTCGGGTTTGGCGTTCGGCTTCAGGAGACGCCTGGGAAGCTGCCCGGCTATTTTAAAAGGTCACAGCCGGGCTGGGGGGCTTCCCAGCAACCTCCCGAACCCCAAACTTTTGCAGAACTTCCGGGTTCGGGGTTTGGGAAGTTGCTGGGAAGCCCCCCAGCCCGGCTGTCACCTTTTAAAACAGCCGCGCGGCTTCCCAGCAGCCTCCGAATGCCGAACGCGGAAGTTTGGGTTTGGTGTTCGGCTTCGGGAGACGCCTGGGAAGCTGCCTGGCTGTTTTAAAAGGTGACAGCCGGGCTGGGGGGCTTCCCAGCAACCTCCCGAACCCAGAACTTTTGCCAAATGTCCGGGTTCGGGGTTCGGGAGGTTGCTGGGAAGCCCCCCAGCCCGGCTGTCACCTTTTAAAACAGCCACGTGGCTTTCCAGCAGACTCCGAACGCCGAACACGGAAGTTCGGGTTTGGCGTTCGGCTTCGGGAAGCTGCTGGGAAGCCACGCGGATGTTTTAAAAGGTGACAGCCAGGCTGGGGGGCTTCCCAGCAACCTCCCGAACCCCGAACCCGGAAGTTCGGCAAAAGTTCGGGGTTTGGGAGGCTGCTGGGAAGCCCCCCAGCCCAGCTGTCACCTTTTAAAACAGCCGGGCGGCTTCCCAGCAGCCTCCCGAAGCCAAACGCCAAACCCGAACTTCCGCGTTCGGCATTCGGAGGCTGCTGGGAAGCCCCGCCGCCCGGCTGTCACCTTTTAAAACAGCCTGGGATTTGGCCTTCGGCATTCGGGAGGTCGCTGAGAAGCCCCCAGGCTGTTTTAAAAGGTGACAGCCTGACGGCAGCGTTTTTTTTGCGGGTTTATTTTTGGGTTGCCCGGATTAATTGACTTTACATTGTTTCCTATGGGAAACAATGTTTCGTCTTACGAACCTTTCGTCTTACGAACCTCCCCCTGGAACCAATTAGGTTCGTAAGACGAGGTATGACTGTAATTGACTTTTACTTTGAAACAGGTTGAAATACTTGTTGGTTCAGGAGGGTCATTAAGTTTTAGTCACTAAGTAGCAGAGATCCATTTGTTATTCAAAAGCAAAAGACCTGGGAAGAGTGAAGCTTTGCAATTCTATGCTACTTGCTTGCATGCTGGATTTATTATCTTCACTGGATTATTGTTTTGCCTGTGAATGTTTTTTTATTTATTTTGTTGATTAAGCTATGGAGCAACCTCTCTCCAGTCAGAGGGTTTTAATGTTAGAAGAGGTTTGATATTTAGAAAGGTTTAGAAAGGTTGAAGCCCCTGGGAAATTTATTGCTTTATTGGGGCTAGGAATGTTAATTGCTCTCCTTTTGAGTATGAATTTCTGAGAAGGATGGGAGAAGGAAAAGCCTTTCTTTTAATAGTGATGGAAGAAGGAAAATATCTCTTCATTTACAAGGTAGCTTCTCCATTGTCAAAATATCTGAGAGAACACAGGGAGCGTTCAATTAGGGAGTCCTTGTTCGCTCATCTCTATCTTTGCGATTCCGTTTCATTCACCCCCTTCTGAGTCACGATGGTATTGGTGATTCAATCTCCAGCCAGTCTTTTATGAAATCCTCACTGTGCTTCCCAGTGGCGGAACGTTCCGATTATCCAGTGATATCCCTGAGTCACACTCCAGTGTCACAGGGGCTCCCAGCAATCTTTACAAGCCACACAGAGACTCTTGATCTCTCTGGGGCTTCTTGGCAATCTCTTTCGAGCCCTGTTGTGATATACTCAAGAGTTTCTTCCAGGTAGGAATAGGGGGTGAGACCCTCACCCTCTTAACTGGTCACCACCATGTTGGAAGTCTCCCATCTTGCCTGCCTTTAAAAAAAAATTAAGCAATAATTCCTCCTCCTCCAATTCATCCTCACATTAGCATTTTCTGCTCAGAGGATATTTTAAGGGCACTACATGAATATCCCCCAGGCATGGTCAGAATGAAGGCCCTTGCCCAGAGTTATGTTTGGTGGCCAAATATGGATAAACAAATTAAGAACTGGGTAGCTAGAGCACTGCTGTTCTTCTCGCATTTACTATACACTTGTTACCCTCCGGGTCTTTTTAGACCCGGAGCATAAAAAGGTTGGTTCTAGCTACTGGAATGGTCTTTTTGAATACTTTTTTCACTAGTATACTAACTTGAACATTTCTGAACACAATGATATGAAAATTGAAATAAAAAATTAATGCTTATTTTTTAATTTTGCTTATAATAGCCTGCTCCCCCATTTTTGTGAAATTTTGTTTTTGTAGCAAAACTAGGCTTTTATTCAAGTAGACTTATACTTGAGTATAAGCTGAGCAAAATTATAAGTATAAGCCTAATTGAATATAAGCCTAATTTTGCTACTGGAGCTGCAGTTCCAGTAGCAAACTTTTGCTCAGTTTATTGTTATTGCTATTGCTATTGCTATTGCTATTGCTATTGTTATTGTTATTTATTAGATTTGTATGCCGAAGACTCGGGGCGGCTCACAACAATGATAAAAGTCTTCGGAGAGGGGCGGCATACAAATCCAAATAATAAATAAATAAATAAATAAATAAATAAAAACAATATTATAGTGGCACAAATCTAATATTAAAAGAAATAACTAAAACCCTATCATATTAAAACCAGACAACACATACATACCAAACATAAATTATAAGGAGCCTGGGGGAAAGATGTCTCAAATTCCCCATGCCTGGTAGTATAGGTGGGTCTTGAGTAGTTTACGAAAGACAAGGAGGGTGGGAGCAGTTCTAATCTCTGGGGGGAGTTGTTTCCAGAGGGCTGGGGCCACCACAGAGAAGGCTCTTCCCCTGGGCCCGCCAGACGACATTGTTTAGTCGACGGGACCCGGAGAAGGCCAACTCTGTGGGACCTTATCGGTTGCTGGGATTCATGCGGTAGCAGGTGGTTCCAGAGGTACTCTGGTCCAATGCCATGTAGGGCTTTAAAGGTCATAACCAACACTTTGAATTGTGACTGGAAATTGATTGGCAGCCAGTGCAGGCCATGGAGTGTTGTAGACACGTGGGCGAATCTGGGAAGCCCCACAATGGCTCTCGTGGCCGCATTCTGAACAATCTTAAGTTTCCGAACACTTTTCAAAGGTAGCCCCATGTAGAGAGCATTGCAGTAATTGAACCTCGAGGTGATGAGGGCATGAGTGACTGTGAGCAATGACTCCCTGTCCAAATAGGGCCGCAACTGGTGCACCAGGCGAACCTGGGCAAACGCCCTCCTCGCCACAGCCGAAAGATGATGTTCCAATGTCAGCTGTGGATTGAGGAGGACGCCCAAGTCAATTCCCCCCCCCAGGGTGATGGATGGACAGATGGAACTGTCCTTGAGAGGCAAGTCCCACAGCCACTCCGTCTTGTCTGGGTTGAGTTTGAATTTGTTGACACCCATTCAGGCCCCAACAGCCTCCAGGCACTGGCACATCACTTCCACTGCTTCATTGACTGGACATGGGGTGGAGATGTACAACTGGGTATCATCCGCATATTGATGATACCTCACCCCATGCCCTTGGATGATCTCACCCAGCAGTTTCATGTAGATATTAAATAGCAGTGGGGAGAGGACCGACCCCTGAGGCAGCCCACAAGGGAGAGAACTGGAGGTCGACCTCTGACCCCCCACTAACACCGACTGTGACCGACTGGAGAGGTAGAAGGAGAACCACTGGAGAACAGTGCCTCCCACTCCCAGCCCCTCCAGTCGGCGCAGAAGGATACCATGGTCGATGGTATCAAAAGCCGCTTAGAGATCAAGAAGCACCAGGACAGAGGACAAGCCCCTGTCCCGGGCCCGCCAGAGATCATCCATCAATGCGACCAAAGCAGTTTCCATGCTGTAGCCGGGCCTGAAACCAGACTGCTGAGGACCTAGATAATTGGCTTCTTCCAAGGACCACTGGAGTTGGAGCGCCACCACCTTCTCAACAACCTGGACTGGACAGTAGTTATTCAGCACGGCTGGGTCCAGGGAAGGCTTCTTGAGGAGGGGGCGCACAAGTGCCTCCTTATAAAGGGCCAGAAAGGACCCCCTCTCCAAGGAGATGTTGACAATCTCCTGGACCCAGCTCCGTGTCACCTCTCGGCTGGCTGAAACCAGCCAAGAGGGACACGGATCCAGTAAACAGGTGGCAGAACTCACAGCTCCAATGGCCTTGTCCACTTCATCAGGTGTCACCAAGTCAAACTCCTCCCAGACAGATGGACAAAGACGTTTAGCCCCAGTCACCTCGACTGACTCATTGTCAGCCGATACTGCTATGCAATTGGAGTCGAGTTCCACCCAGATCCGAGCAACTTTATCAGTGAAAAACGAGTTAAATTCCTCGGCACTTATCTGCAAGGGTTCCCCAACTACCCCCTGATTTAGAAGGGAGCGAGTCACCCTAAACAGAGCAGCTGGGCAGGATTCCGCTGATGCAATCAAGGCGGCATGGTACGTGCATCTTGCTGCCTTGAGCACCACTTTGTAGGTCTTAACAAAAGCGCTTACAAGTGTTCGATCGGATTCAGACTTTCCCTTCTCCATCGCTTCTCTAGATGTCTCTTCTGGCGTTTCAACTCCCGGAGCTCCTCATTGAACATGAGGCTCTATGGGGTCTAGTGCCACAGAGAGGTCACAGTTGGCACAATTCAGTCAAGAGCCTCTGCTGAAGCCTTGTTTCAGGCCTCAGCAAGAGACTCTGCCGAGCTGTGGACTCAAGTATAAGCCTAATCTATATAGAAAATGAAATAATTGCCAAAGATGGTCAAAAAATTTGGAAATGGCAGGCCAAGCGATATATAAATTGAAATTATCGCACAAAGCCAGTGGGGGGGGGAGGCCCTTTTCTGAGCAAAATAAACAAATAAGCATCAATTTTTTCATTTCAATTTTCATTTCAGAAATGTTCAAATTAGCATACAAAGGCCAAAGGTATTAAAAGAAATTAAAACAAGAAGGGGACCTGGTCTGGTGCCTGTTTTGGGGTTTTGGCACACCCCACAGGCGTCATCTAAGAGCCTCCACCAGCAGTGGAGTGGAAGCAGTTATTTACTGTGACCTGCACTTTGTCCGGAAGAGAGATTTTTTTAACGAACTGTGTTATGATAAAGGAACTTTCTGACTAATTGGGGTAAGCAGCTAAACTGAAACCAGAACTTTTTAACTTGCACATTAAGGAGAATAAGGAAGCAATTCTAAAACCCATTTGAATAAAAATTTGACAGTTTGAGGCTTTGAAATTGGATTTAAAAGATAAAAAAAACTTTAAAAGAACTTTAAAAGCACTCTTAAATAGTTAAATGGAATCATTTTGGTTTAAATGATCTTTAGTTGCTGTTTAATAACAAATAGGTTGAGCCATCTGTTGGTCAAAGCTTATGAGAACATTTATTTATTTGTTAGAGAATTTGTTATTTAAGCACTGGCCTTGGGAAAGAGAATCTATCTGGATTATTGACATTTTTTCTGCAAAGGAGGGCTTGCAAAACCTTGTAGCAGCCTGAACTTTGTTTGAACTGTTCTGCAAAATATAACTAGGCTGTTGGGAAGAGCTTGGAACATCTGGAGATATGAGACCTGAGGAAATGGAAATGGAAATTCAAGAGATAAGAGAATTGTGTAAAAATTTATTTGATGACCTCAAAAAATTGAGAGGAATGATGAATCGATTTTTCCAAACTACTAAGGATCTTACAATTGAAGCTAATCGAAAATTACACGATGTGGCAGAATTAAAGGAGACATTTGAAGACGGAAATATTATAATTATGGATTTTCAGATTGAGGAAACAACAAGCGAACTAAGCAATGATAAGAATGAAATTCTACTACTTATTGGACATGACATTAAATACTTTGATTATCAAATTTTGAGTGATGACATAACAAATTTTTTAAAGAATTCCCTGGATATGGAAAAGGCAGATGATCACAGATTTTACTATGAGCACATTGAGACAAGCACAAATATAAATGGGGAAAGATGTGGTCAAAAGCACTGGAATTTTCAGAATAAAAGAAGAGTTAAAAATAAAATTGATTGGTTGGGATTAGTAAGGAAGCAAAGGAGACAGAATCAAAAATGAAAGAGAAGGAAATTTGGATTTATACAAGAGATTTGGGGTTATGAGAAGGGTTGCGATTATGAAAATGGTTGATTAGATTTATATTAATTTCTAATTATTAGCTTCTATTAAATGCCTTATTTAGGATTTGATGTGTGGATTTTATGGAAATTTTAGGTTTATTGACTATATTAAAATAGGTTTAACTGAATTAAATAAAATGTATTAAGTATGCTTAGAATTTTGGGAAATATTTGATTTGTTGAATATATTAAAATAGGTTCAAACTATTTTAATGAATATATTAAGGAAATATTAGGTTGGTTCATTATATTAAAATAAGCTTAATTAGTTTTATTGAAATGTACAAATAAAGCAAATTGAATATGATAAGTAAAATTGGAATTTAAGAATAGAGATATTTTTACAGAAGTATAATAATAAAGTTGAATTTGATAAGTAAAATTGGCATATAAGAACAGAGATGGTTTTGAAAGATTCATAAAAATGGAATTAATGAACAATAGATGATTTGTGATGTATTGGAAAAAAAAATGCATGAAATTAGTTATATTTTTATTTTTTTAGTTTTTTCAATGTTTGTGATTTGATATAGGGGTTTTTAGATTTAAGTAAAATGTGTAAGTAAAAGAGAAATAGGAGGCACTGTGGCCTATCACTTAATTAGAATGTTAGAAATATTATTTGCCAGTATATATTTGAGGGAACATTAATGAAGAGAGGTAATACATGATGATTGTGATTGCTGGACAACAAGATTAGATAATTATTTTTTTTTTGCAATAAGGGAAAAAAGATTTATAGAGAAATTAATATTTTTGTATTTTATTGGGGGGGGGGTGTTATACAAGAGTTACTAACAAAATACTGCATTTTATTGTACTGGAATTGGAAGATATTTGACATTGTACCAAAACATATGAAGGAAAAAATGTATACTATTTTTTTTAAATTGGAAGCCTTATATATATATAAAGTGAAATAATTGCACACAGCCGTGGGGGGGGGGATTTTCTCAGCAAAATAAACAAATAAGCATCTGCGAGACTGCCTTCTGCTGCACGAATCCCAGCAGCCGGTTAGGTCCCACAGAATTGGTCTTCTCCAGGTCCCGTCGACTAAACAATGTCATCTGGTGAGACCCAGGGGAAGAGCCTTCTCTGTGGCGGCTCTGACCCTCTGGAATCAACTCCCCCCAGAGATTAGGACTGCCCCCACCCTCCTTGCCTTTCGTAAACTCCTTAAAACCCACCTCTGTCGTCAGGCTTGGGGGAACTGAGACATCCCCCCCTTGCCTATGTAATTTTGTGCATGATATGACTGTGTGTATGTATTTTATCTATTTGGGGTTTTTTTTGTTTTTTGTTTGTCTTTTTAGACTTTTTAATGTAAAACTGTTATTCTAGATTTTAATTATTAGATTTGTTACCATGTATTGTTTTTATCACTGTTGTGAGCTGCCCCAAGTCTACGGAGAGGGGCGGCATACAAATCTAATAAATAATAATAAAATAATAATAATCATCATCATTTTTTTCATTTCAATTTTCATTTCATTATGTTTTGAAATGTTCAAATTAGTATGCAAATGCCAAAGATGGTAAAAAAAGGCCAGACTTTGCAGCCTAATCTGGATGGAAATGAACAAAATTTCATAAAAACGGGGGAGCAGGCTATTATGAGCAAAATAACAAATAAGCATTAACTTTTTCATGTCAATTTTCATATCATTGTGTTCAGAAATGTTCAAATCAGTATGCAAAGGCCAAAGATGGCAAAAACGGACAGATTTTGTAGCCTAATCTGGATGGAAATGAACAAAATGTCATAAAAATTGGGGGGGGGGGGCTTTTATGAGCAAAATAAACAAATAAGCATAAATTTTTTCATTTCAATTTTCATTTCATTCTGTTCAGAAATGTTCAAATTATTATGCAAAGGCCAAAGATGGTCAAAAAGGTCAGATTTTGCAGCCTAATCTACAGTATATAAAATGAACAAAATTGCACAATAATGGGGGGGGGGTGTTTATGACCAAAATAAACAAATAAGCATTCATTTTTTCATTTCAGTTTTCATATCATTGTATTCAGAAATGTTCAAATTAGTATGCAAAGGGCAAAGGTATTCAATTTTTTTTAAAATTGGAAACCTTACATATATATAAAGTGAAATAATTGCACACAGCTGTGGGGGGGAGGTCCTTTTCTGAGCAAAATAAACAAAAGCATCATTTTTCCATTTCAATTTTCCTTTCATTATGTTCAGAAATGTTGAAATTAGTATGCAAAGGCCAAAGATGTTCAAATAAGTAATATTTTGCAGCCGAATCTAGATGAAAATGAACAAAATGTCATAAAAATGGGGGAGCAGGCTAGTATGAGCAAAATAACAAATAAGCATTAACTTTTTCATTTCCATTTTCATATCATTGTGTTCAGAAATGTTCAAATCAGTATACAGTACTAGCAAAAAAGTATTCAAAAAGACCATTCCAGTAGCTAGAACCAACCTTTTTATACTCCAGGTCTAAAAGGACCCAGAGGGTAACAAGTGTCATTATTTTTGCCCAGCAAAAACTAAACACCCCCCCCAAAAAACCCACCACCCTTAAAAAGAACCCCTCAAATGAGACAAAGTCATGGAATTTCAAGTTTCAGACATGCAAGGAAATTTTTTTACAGAGTCTCAAAATCATTTCAGGTCTAAAAGGACCCGAGGGGAACAGCAGGGCCAGCTGCGTGCCATGACAGGAGTCTAGGTAAGCCCCTCCTAAAGCCCCAGTGCAAGAGTGGAAAAGACCAAGGGACATTCCATGGCCAAACCCTCTTTGTGGTAATCGATGCCTACTCCAAATAGTTGAGGAATCTTCTCATAGGGTCAACCACAGTAGAAGCAATCATAAGAGTTCTAAGAAGGCCAATTTGAGAGATCAGCATATCTTGACCACTCCTTTCCATCCAGCAATCAATGGCCATGTTGAAAGAATGGTGAGATCAGTCAAGGAAGCCCTTGGGCACCTAGGGTTTGGTGACTGGCAAGCCAGGATAGATACATTTCTTCTTGTCCAGCACATCACCCCAAGTGAAGCAACTGGGAGAAGCCCTACTGAACTGTTAATGGGTCAGCGGCTTTGACCAATACTAGATAGACTACATCCCAGTTACCCACAACAGCTCCCTCCAGAGATTCGCACTGCCCCCACCCTCTTTGCCTTTTGCAAGAGCCTCAAAACTCACTTAAGTCGCCAGGCATGGGGCAATAAGTTCAAGCCACGTTCCTCTGTTTACGAGATGTAATTTGTTGTTGTGAATGATTTGGCAGACTGATTTTATTATATATGGGATTTTAGTAGTAATTTCTAATTAATTCGATTTGTTCATGTGTTGTTTTTGTATCCTGTGAGCCACCCCAAGTCTTCAGAGAAGGGCGGCATACAAATCTAATAAATAATAATAATAACAACAACAACAACAACAAAAAGAGCATGTCACCTCCAAATACACCAGATCCTTTAACATTGGGGAACCTGGTGTTTGCAAAGAACTTTGCCAAGGGGTCTCTATATCTACCTGGAAAAATTATTGAAATCACCAGACCGTGGTCTTATGTAGTACAGCTAACCAAAGGGTGAAAATGGTGGTGGCACATAGACCAACTGCGCAGTCACTGCCAAGCAAATGCAGAAACCCAAGAATGGCCAAACAATAACTTCCAATTTGATCACCCTACAGCTGATCCAAACTGAGGGAGGCAGAGTACTTATTTGGTGACCTGAAGTGGCCTGAAGTTCCAATGATGACACAAATCAGTTATGGTGAAAACCTGAAAGCTCCCAGGAGCTTCCATGGGCAGAGCAAGAGACAGCAGCAGACCCAATCTCCCTGGCCACTGCCGCCACACCTATTGAGTTGTGCAGGTCCGAAAAGGTTTCCAAATGTCGTCTCTACTTACAGGAGTATAAGAACATGAGAACCTAAGAAGAGCCATGCTGAATCTAATAGGTATAAGGATTTTTATAGGTATAAGTTTCTTGTAAGTATAAGGATTTTATTCTATAATTAAGGAAATATTATTCTAGGTTTGCCATGTACTCATGAACCAACAAATTGGAGGGCTGTGCAAATGCCCATAAGCCTCAACTGATTTTTGAAATGTGCAAAATGTGCTAAACTAGAAGGGCAATGTTGCCCTTTGCCTGAAGCCCAACATTGAGAGGTTATTGGCGTTGGGGTATAAAGCCTTGGCTCTCAACATATAAAGAGAGGAAGACAGACTTTTAAATCATATCTCTTTTTCTTATAAATTAGAAGGGGATTAGAATGTCTCAGAAATGGAATAAAATTTCATTTTCCTTATTGTCCTCAAAGCAAAATTAACTTATCCTGGTTTACTATTAGTACACGAATTAAGTTTAGAAAAATGCTCAAGATTATTAACTACATTAAAGTAATAGAAATGAGCTTTTATTTTCAATTGCCAAGAGGGGTGGGACAGATGGGGGTTGGAGTCAAAGCTGGAGAAACTGCACATAAAATGTCTACTCCCTCATATGTAGCTTGGTATTCAGCCATGGAATGTAGTTTATGTTCTGGAGAAATAAGCAATTAAGCATGTAGCAAAGAATCTCTCCCCCCAAAGTTATCAGGCATGCTTGCCAAACAGTGTGTCCCACACAAATTCCTTGCTTCTGTTAAGAATATCATTGGATATGTTCTTTCTTTTTTCCTTTCTTTTCTCTTCCCCAACTTCAGTATAACTGACTCACATCACATCAGCATTTTCAGTGCCACATCAGTTTGTGATTAATTTTACATGGTAACTTACATCATTTCAGGACATGTATCATTTTGGAAAGTTGGCTTCCATTTAGGACTACTTGTCGTACCTAGGGAAGTGATGGCGAACCTATGGCATGGGTGCCATAGGTGGCACGAGGAGCCATATTTTCTGGCACGCAAGCTGCTGCCCTAGCTCAATTCCAACATGCATTTGTGTGCTGGCCAGCTGATTTTTGGCTCGCACAAGGCTCTGGGAGGGTGTTTTTACTTCAAGAGAATCTGGGGGGATGGGGAGGACATTTTTATCCTTCCCCAGCTCCAGGGAAGCCTATGAAGCCTGGGGAGGGTGAAACACCAGCCTATTGGGCCCACCAGAAGTTGGGAAACAGGCCGTTTATGGCCTCCAGAGGGCATTGAGAAGCTGTTTTTGCTCTCCCCAGGCATTGAATTATGGGTATGGGCACTCAAGCATGCGTGACAGCGCATGCACATGCTCTTTCAGCACCTGAGGGGAAAAAGGTTTGCCATCACTGACCTAGGGGAAATAATGTTCCCAGGATAATGTCCATGAAATATATACTTTTAAGGAAAAACGTATTGTCCAGCAAAACATTAAGAGCCTTTGAAGAAGCAATTTTTTGATTTGTCTTTTCCTTCTTCCTGGCCCATTTTATAGAACTGATGAGAGATCTTGGATGAAGTATGACCTTCTGGCAGATCTCCAACAACATTATATTTTCAATAAAAGAAGCCTAACTGTTCTCTCCCATCTTTCCTGCCTTTTTTTAAAAAAGAATTTTTTAAAGCAATAATTCCTCCTCCTCCAATTCATCCTCACATTAGCATTTTCTACTCAGATTGATGCAAGCTTTACTCAATATTCATGTTACTTTCAAAGAACAAGGGGATGAAAGAGAAGAGGAGCATGGTTTTAAATACTGCCTGGATCCCATGCATGTGCGGATGGGACTTCACTCTCTTGTGCAACTCAGTTCCAGGAGTTTGGGACTCCTGGATTAAAATAAATAAAATAAAAATTTAGAACCATTATTTGAAGGAATTTGAAACTCAAATGTAGCAGCAAAGTGTGTATAGATTTTTATTCCAGAAATGGCGTCTAGGTTCTTTTTTATATATGAAGTCATTTCATATATTGATGGTTAGTGCCCTTCTTAAGCTGCTATTTTTTAAGGAAGGGAAGCCATTACAAGGCACAAAGTATCGTGATGGGAGTTATGATCTATGAAATCAGCCAGGGAATTTTGTAGGTATAAAGGCTGAGTGAGCATTGATGCTTCTAGGCCATAATTTTAGTTTAATCTGAGTCATGTTAATGACACCCTAAACATCATGCAGTTTTCTTGGCAACATTCTTCAGAAGTAGTTTGCTATTGCCACTTTCTTCCTATGGGAGAGAGAGGGGGAGGAGAGAAGGAGGGAGGGGGAGAGAAAGAGAGAGAGAGACACACACACACACACACAGAGAGACCAAGACACACACACACACACAGAGAGAGAGAAAGAACCACACACCCGACATAACATCTGTTCTCAATAAAAAAATTCTTCCTAAGAAGATTCGTCTCATTTTCTCCTCCAACATCTTCTTTTCCCACCAAAGTCCCCCTGCTGGGAATCTATGAATAGCTCCTCTCCTCTTAACTAAGCTTCTTTTTTCATTTCCCCCTCTTTTGATCCACTACATCACAAAATAACTGGCTAACTGGCAATCTCCAGCTTGTCTTGCAGCCCTCCTGCTTTTGCTGGTGGATGGCGGCAGTGTGTGTATGAAAAGTGAGCGCTAAGTGGTGAAAGGTAGTGCTGTCCTGGAAAATCTACTCGGCCTCTCAGACCACCACCTGCCACTGCCTAGAGCTCAACTTTCACATACATACACACACACACACATACACCACAACTGCCCAAACCCACATAGGGAAACTTCCCGGGAGTTCCAAAATGCCTCTAACTTATTGACGAAGAATTTTCTATGTGTGTAACATATTTTTGTATTATCATAATAATATGTTACACTTTATCAGCAATAATTTACACATTAGCTATCCATCCATCCATCCATCCATCCATCCATCCATCCATCCATCCATCCTGTCAGGCCGAAGCCTTCATGTGGAGTTAGAGACTTCTGCCTGACACAACAGAAGGGGGGATGGGAGGGGTAGTGAGTAACAGGATTAACATTTTTTAAAAAATATGGAGAGGGGCGTCGTCAATGGCCACGTTGCCACAGGGCTTCCTTGCTCTCATGAGGGAAGCCCTGAATCCCTACCGTCCGGGGGTCCCGGTTCCTTTGAACTGGGCCCAATCCTTCCTACAGGGGAGATGCTGCAGGGGATGCTACCGGGGGCCTGGCAGGGGGCCGGCATACCCTCCAGGCGAACCGTCTCAGCCTCGCACTGGCGGTGGTGCAAGATCAGCCAGGCCGCCATGTCTGGTCGATGTAGCGGCGCAAGACAATGCAGAGATTTAAAAAGCCTGGAAATATCTGGAATGAGAATTGATCCTAAGCTTTGGTGAGGTGCAAAAATGCTTTAAGCGATGTGCTGGTGAATGCGGAGAGATGGAGAAGACCTTAAATGATAGTTCGTATCTTTTTTTCCTGGAAGCAGAAATGCTAATAACTGTTGCGGAAGTAGCTGTTCGGTTACAGGGCGATTAGCGGAAAGCTGTAAAATTGTAGCAATCGCCTGGAATTGTTGGTTTTACTTTTCTTTTTTCTCTTCAGGGATATTTAAAGATTTTAAAGATTTGGAGCTTCAATTTGGATTTTACAAGCAATTTTTACGAGGCATATTCATACCAGATGGTTCTACATTTGTTCTTTGCTGGAAGGATTGAAGCTGCCCATTATTCAGCTACACTGTGGAAAGAACATTGTACCCAGGTCTATTACGGATTAGAAGAAATTTTTTTTGAAGCTGGGAGGTGATATAGTTTGTTAAGGGTGACCCGCTCCCTTCTTAATCAGGGGCAAGTTAGGGAGCCCTTGCAGAGTAGTGCTGAGGACTTTAACACATTTTTTGCTGATAAAGTCGCTCGGATCCGGGCTCACAGCAATAATAAAAACAATGTACAGTAACAAATCTAATATTTAAAAATATCTTTAAAAACCCTTATTTAAAAGCAAAACAGACTCACAAACATACCATACATAAACTATATAGGCCTGGGGGAGATGTCTCAATTCCCCCATGCCTGATGGCAGAGGTGGGTTTTAAGGAGTTTACGAAAGGCAAGGAGGGTGGGGGAAATTCTAGGGGGAGCTGGTTCAAGAGGGTCAGGGCTGCCACAGAGAAGGCTTTTCCCTTGGGTCCTGCCAGACGACATTGTTTAGTCGACGGGACCCAGAGAAAGCCAACTTTGTGGGACCTAACTGGTTGCTGGGATTTGTGCAGCAGAAGGCGGTCCCAGAGATATTCTGGTCCGATGCCATGAAGGGCTTTATAGATCATAACCAACACTTTGAATTGTGACCGGAAACTGATCGGCAACCAATGCAGACTGCGGAGTGTTGGTGTGACATGGGCATACCTGGGGAAGCCCATGATTGCTCTCGCAGCTGCATTCTGCACGATCTGAAGTTTCCGAACACTCTTCAAAGGTAGCCCCATGTAGAGAGTATTATAGTAGTCGAACCTCGAGGTGATGAGGCCATGAGTGACTGTGAGCAATGACTCCTGGTCCAGGTGGGGATGCAACTGGCACACCAGGCAAACCTGGGCAAATGCCCCCCTCGCCACAGCTGAAAGATGGTTCTCTAATGTAAGCTGTGGATCGAGTAGGACGCCCAAGTTGCGGACCCTCTCTGAGGTGGTTAGTAAATCCCCCCTCAGGGTAATGGATGGACAGATGGAATTGTCCTTGGGAGGCAAAACCCACAGCCACTCCATCTTATCAGGGTTGAGTTTGAGTCTGTTAACACCCACTAAGACCCCAACAGCCTTCAGGCACTGGCACATCACTTCCACTGCTTTTGCCTTGGGCATCCTTCTTGATCCATAGCTGACTTTAGACCATCATCTCTCAGCTGTAACAAGGGGGGCGTTTTCCCAGGTTCGCCTGGTGCACCAGTTGCAGCCCTATTTGGACAGGGAGTTTTTGCTCACAGTCACTCATGCCTTTATCACCTCGAGGTTCAGCTACTGCAATGCTCTCTACATGGGGCTACCTTTGAAAAGTGTTCGGAAACTACAAATTGTGCAGAATGCAGCCGTGTGAGCTATAATTGGCCTACCAAGATATACCTATATCTCTCCAGCAATCTATGGACAGCATTGGCTGCCAATTGGTTTCTGGACCCAATTCAAAGTGTTGGTTATGACTTATAAAGCCCTATATGGCATAGCACCAGATTACCTGCGGGACTGCCTTCTGCTGCACGAATCCCAGTGTCCGGTTAGGTCCCATGGAGTTGGGCTTCTCCAGGTCCTGTCAACTAGACAATGTCGTTGGTGGTTCCTAGAGGAAGAGTTTCTCTGTGGGTGTCCCAGCCCTCTGTAGGCTACAGTATCCAATCCCTTCAGCTCTGCACCAGGGAAGGGTTACATATGTATATGTATATATACACATAGTAAAATACATGATGAAGGTTATAGAGGAGATACTCATAGTAAAATATATCTAAGAAAGAATAGAAAAGAAGATAAAGGAATAGAAGAAAGGTATAGGAGATATAGGAGAGCAAATCTTCCCTGGGGTCAGGCTGATGAGTCTGTAGTTTCCTGGATCTGTTTTTTCTTTTCCCTTTCTTGAAGATGGGAACTATATCAGCTCTTTTCCAGTTCTCTGGAAATTCCCTGGTGCTCCAGGATCTTTGAAAGATATAGTTCAGTGGTTCTGAGATCTCATCTGAAAGTTCCTTCAGAACCTTGGGGTGTAATCCAACTGGTCCTGGTGATTTGAATTCGTCTAGGGTGGACAGATGTTCTCTTACCATTTTCTTCCCTATTTTAACTTGTGTTCCTAATATATTTTTTTCTGGTGCAGTTTTTTGATAAGTTGTGCTGTTTTTTCCCCTCTGTGTAAAGACAGATGCAAAAAAATGTGTTGAGTAGCTCTGCTTTCTCCCTGCTGCTAGTCACCTTCTTGCTGTTTTCTCCCTGCAATTGACCAATTATTTCCTTGACTTTTTTCTTGTTTTTAATATGTTGGGAGAAGCTTTTTTGTTACTTTTTACTCTTGTTGCAAGCCGTTGTTCATTGTGAGCTTTAGCTTTCCTCACTTCATCTTTACAGGCTCGGGCTATTTGCTGATATTCTGCTTCGTTATTTCCCCTTCCTTCCACATTTTATGCTTGTCTTCTTTTGTCTTTCAGTTTATCAGAGAGTTCTTTATGCAGCCATGGTGATTTCTTTTGTGACCTATTATTTTTCTTCTTCATTGGTATTAAACTAGTCTGGGCTTTTATAATCTCACTTTCAATATTTGCCAGGCTTCTTGAGTTGTTTTCCCCTTGAGGATTTTCATCCATGGAATCTTTCCCAAGTTCTCTCTGAGTTTATTGAAATTAGCTGTCAGCCTGGAGCCATCATATGGGGTTAGACATTTCAGCTTGCCAAAGCATAAGGGGGGTTGAGAGGAGGAGTGAGTAGTCAGTGGGAAAATTACTAGACACAACCAAATATTTCTTTTTCCGTGCCAAGGTCACCTTTTGTTCTGCCTCAAATGAAGAGAAGAGGAAGTTGATAAGACCCTGCACACGGGCTGGTTCTCATGATGAACTTGTGGGTGTGGGGATGTAAGATCAACCTTAACCTAGGTGGGATTCTGGGAAGTATTCAGAATCAGAATGGCCACGGCATAACCAACATGATTCTGTTAATAAATCGAGATCTGATCGAGAGAATTGGACTGGGACTTGATTTATTTCTCAGGTGCTATTTGGAGCGCTGACATCAAATTCCGATTCTCATCTTCTTCAGTGGCCTGAGCTCCCATCCCTCTGCTCCCAGCCATGGGCAGAGGAGTAAACTCAGGAGAAAGGAAAGAAAAGGGTTAACTGAAAGGCCTGAGGAAGAGGGGCTTGGAATTTCCAGAATGCCTCCCCCAGATGGAGCAAAAAGAGTTGAAAGCATGGGAGGGGCACAGTGGAAGACAGCTGCTGGTTAAATGACAACCCCCCCCCTCAGGATTTGTCTCTTCTTGGAGCTGTGTGAGGCCAGGAACCTCTGACCAAAGGAATTGAGACCCAATTTGGTGCCTCCTGGTCGCTCGACTCAGATTGGAGATTGCTGAGAAACCAAGTTGTCAACCAGTCTGAGTTTGGGAGCCTGCAATCAGTGTCCAGGAGCCAGTCCTTGGCAGATGTCCCTGACTATTTTGGACACCTGACTGTAAGTGGAATAACCCCTAAACAAATCCCCCTGACCTGTGGAGGGGTCTTGAAAGCCCCAGGGGATTCCTGTACTGGGGAAGGAGATTCTGCAAAGGGAAGAAACCCTTTCTTTCCACATGGCTGTGAGTGAAACTCCTAAAGGTCCTCCAGCAGAATTGAAAACTACCTGGATGACTCTTCCTTCTGAGTCCAGGCTGGCACCCAGATCCAATTGGGGAGGCCCCAAGCATGGGAGACAAGAACCTGGGGAACGCCCTGATGTGAAGGGAGAACACAACGAAGTTCAGGTTCAGTGAACTTACCCGAATTTGGCGGAGGAGTTCAGGTACATTCGTCGAACCCGAACCCGAACAGCAGCAGTGCTGCTGCAGCGTCCTTTTCCTTAAAAATAAACAAAGAGGTGGGGAATCCCACGATAGGATTCCGGCGGTGGGGCTTTGACATCATGGAGAGTCCTTCCTGACCAGCCAAAATGGGGAGTTGAGGCAGAAATAAAGCCATGGGCCAGGAAAGAGTCTCTGTGATGTCAAAGCCCCACCACCGGAATCCCATCGTGGGATTCCCCACCTCCTTTTCATGTAGTGCTGCTGCAGCGTCTTTTCCCAAAAAAATAAAAGGAAGTAAAAGGAGGTGGGGAATCCCACGATGGGATTCTGGGGGTGGGGTTTTGACATTACAGAAACTCCTTCCTGGCCTGTGGCTTTATTTCTTCCTCAAATCCCCCTTTTAGCCAGTCAGGAAGGAGTCTCCGTGACATCAAAGCTCTGCCCCTGGAATCCCATCATGAGATTCCCCACTCTCCTCCCAGGTGGCGGTGCTTCGCAGTGTTCAAGCGAACACCAAACCTGAACCTGAACTTTTAAAAAAGTTGGGGTTCGGGTTTGGCATGCCGAGCACTGCAAAGTTCAGCATGAACCCGAATTGTGCAAGTTCGGTTTGCCCAACACTAGTGAAGATGCCTGGGATTGTGTATATTCTGGGGGTAGGATGGGCCCAGTGCCAGTGGGGCCCCTGTCTCCCCCCTGCCCAGGTATTGCAGCAGCGAAGCCTTTTTAGTGAAACCGTGAGAATGACTGTCATTGCTTTTCCTGTCCAGCCACCCCCCCACCAGCGGAATAGGATTGAGATGGGAGCCTCTGCCTCAGCAGGGGGGTGTCTACCAGAGGGGGGATTGAATCCTTTGTTTAACCCCCCTTTGCCTGCCATCGTGCCTGCTGCAGCCCCTCTAGATTGCCCCGCCTACCTTCCTTCCAGGCAAAATATGATGGGGATCTGAAGAAACTTAATTACTTTCTCTACAGAGTTGGGGCATTTGTAAGGCAACATGGCCATTTGTTTCCAACAGATCGCAAGCTGATTGAGGCCAATCCTGAGGGATTAAATGAAGGGGAGGCAGCAGAGTTTATAGCTGGATTATTTGATGAATCAGCTCCTGAGCTAAATGATGTGGTTGGGTTTATTGAGTTGATGAGAATGAGATTTCAAGATGTTGCAAGCCAGGTAGATACAGAGAAACAGATTGGCTTGCTGAAACAAGCAGGTTGACCAGTGAAGGAATTGGTGTGGGAATTCAGATGGGCTGCAGGAAAATTGAGAGAATGGCCTGAAAGACTTTTAGTCCATACTTTTAAAAATGCTCTTGATCCAGAATTAAGAAGGGCTCGTGAAATCCGGGGAATCCCTTGGGACATTCAGAATTGGTACGCCACGGCGATTACTTTAGATGAGGTGGTTCATTCTGAAAAGAGACCCCCCCCATCTGGGCCTCTTACAGACCTTCAGGACACCGCCCTTTCTCTCGCCAGCTGGGGCCTTCTTGTTAAGAGGCCATGAGGGGAATAAATTGCTACCGGTGCGGAAAACAAGGACACAGAGCATCTGAGTCCCTGGAACCATCCCTCTCTCTCTCCCAAAAGCCAAATCTCACCCAGTGCTAAGAAGAAGACCTAGAAGACTCTCAGAACTTGGGCATTGGGCTTTTCAAACAATGGAGCTGTTCCCTCCTGAGGATACTCCTAGGGGGAAAGAAGCCATCCCTTCAGGACCCAGCCCTGACTGGAACAAGGAACCTGTTGTAGAAGATGACTCAATGGTGAGTGAAACCATTCCCCCATTACTCCTTAAAGCGAAGTTTAAAGTAATCACCACAGGGGAGGAGGGGGAGGTAAAAGGCCTGCAAGACACAGGATGCCCCTGATGTCTAATCAGCAAAACAGTAGTGCAAAGATTAAAAATCCAAACCAGACCTTTAGCCAAACCCATCCATTTCCCATAAGTGGATGGTTTCCTCATAGGTGGAACTCTGGCCACGCCCCTGACAGAGCTAGTTGAGTTGCAAATAGGCCGACACCATGAGCTCCTGCAGTTCATAGTCGCCCCCATGACGTCAGAAGCCATCATCTTGGTTGGCTTGGTTAGACAAATGGACCGTCATTATAAAGTGGGAGGGGCAGCTCTCCCAAGGCATAGAATGTATGCAATGTCACCAAGGGAAATGGAAGAGCTGAGAAAATACATAACCAACCTCAGAAGGGGATTCATTCAGCCTGCAAACTCCAGGATAGCAGCCCCAGTTCTCTTTAAGGAGAAAAGGAATGGAGGCATTTGTCTGATAGCGGATTTTCGCAATCTAAATGCAGTGTGTACAACCTAAATGCAGTGTGTGTATAATGTGCGTACTGATCCCCTCCCCCTAATGAAGGATCTACACAATCATCTAGCAAAGGAGAAAATATTCACCAAGCTGGATTTAAGAGAGGCCTATTATCGCATCAGAATCAAGGAAGGGGATGAGTGGAAAACAGCTTTCAACTGCCCGTTGGGGAGTTTCCAATTCCATGTCATGCCGTTTGGCCTAAAAGGAGCCCCTGCGGTATTCATGCAGTACATCAATGAAATCTTAAACACCCACCTTTACAATGGCATCCTCGTGTATTTGTATGACATCCTTATCTATAGTCAGGATCTACCTGACCACATCAAATTGGTGAGGCAAGTCTTGAAGAAACTTTTGGCTGCTAAGCTCTATGTGAAACTCTCCAAGTGTGAATTTCACAAAACTTCAGTAGACTATGTGGGATAATAATAATAATAATAATAATAATAATAATAATAATAATAATAATAATATAATAATAATATAATAATAATAAAATAATAATAATAATAATATAATAATAATAATAATAATAATAATAATAATAATAATAATAATAATAATAATAATAATTTATTAGATTTGTATGCCACCCCTCTCCAAAGACTTGGAGCGGCTCACAACAATAATAAAAACAATGTTACAGTGGAACAAATCTAATATTAAAAGAGAAAAAACATATAAAACCCCATCATTTAAAACCAAACAACACATACATACCAAACATAAAATATAAAAGCCTGGGGGAGGTGTTTCAGTTCCCCCATGCCTGGTGATATAGGTGGGTCTTGAGTAATTTATGAAAGACAAGGAGAGTGGGGGCAGTTCTAATATCTGGGGGGAGTTGATTCCAGAGGGCCGGGGCTGCCACAGAGAAGGCTCTTCCCCTGGGAGCTGCCAAACGACATTGTATAGTCGACAGGACCCGGAGAAGGCCAACTCTGTGGGACCTTATCAGTCGCTGGGATTCATGCGGTAGCAGGCAGTTCCGGAGGTACTCTGGTCCAATGCCATGTAGGGCTTTAAAGGTCATAACCAACACTTTGAATTGTGACCGGAAACTGATCGGCAGCCAGTGCAGGCCATGGAGTGTTGTAGAAACGTGGGCGAATCTGGGAAGCCCCATGATGGCTCTTGCGGCCGCATTCTGCACGATCTGAAGTTTCCGAACACTTTTCAAAGGTAGCCCCATGTAGAGAGCGTTGCAGTAATCAAACCTCGAGGTGATGAGGGCATGAGCGCATCTCAAACAAAGGTATTGAGATGGACCCAGCTAAGGTGAAGACTGTGCTTGATTGGCAAGCTCCCCACACATGCAAACAATTGCAAAGTTTCTTAGGATTGGTAAACTTCTACTGACAGTTCATTCCAGCTTTCACTGAAGTGACTTTGCCCTTAACTGAACTCCTAAAAACTGGTTCCACCCCTACTAAGCCCAAACCTTCTCAGCCAATTAGATGGACAATGGAATGCCAAAAGGCTTTCAAAGGCCTAAAAATACTTTTTTTCAAGGAGCCAATCCTGCAACATCCAGACCCAATGCAAAAGTTTGTGATCCAGTCAGATGCCACTAATGTGGAAGTAGCGGCTGTGTTGATACAAGAGAATGGTGAAGGACAACGGTTGCCATGTGCATACCTTTCCAAAAAGCTGAACCCTACCAAAAGGAGATGGGCCATATGAGAGAAGGAAGCTTTTGCTATTCGAGTGGCATTGGAGGCATGGAGACATTTCCTAGAGGGTGGACCAATTCCTTTTGAGGTGTGGACTGATCATAAGAACCTTGAGGCATTAAAACCCCTTGGAAGCTTTTCCCCTAAGTACGATGGGCCTTCAAATGATTCAACTTCACACTGAAGCACATTCTGTCTGGAAAGAATCTTCTTGTGGATGTTTTGTCATATAAACCCCAGTACAACAGCAAAAGAGAGGAAGAAATCCACCCGATCGTCCCATGCTCCCCTTCATCTGTGGAACCTAAAGAGTGGGCTGCACCTGTCCACACTTGAGGCTAGACAAAAAGACAATCATCAACCAAAGAAAAGGAGTAGGAAACCAGATTGAAGTCTGCTTTGATGGCTGACAAGTGGTTCGACAACCACAAGGAAATCCTGACACTAATGGAAGTTTAGCTTGGAAGGGAACCAAATTATATGTGCTTGACAGCCTGTGAATAGAGATTCTCCAATGGAGTCATAACTCCAGACTAGGGGGTCACTTTGGGTTCCTGAAAACATTGCACCTAGTGTGGAGGCAGTTCTGGTGGCCTAGGATGCAAGCAGAAGTCGAAGAGTATGTGAAAAATTGTGCCATCTGTGCCACTAGGAAAAATAGGCCTGGAAGCCCTCCAGGGTTATTGGAGCAAGTCGCCAACCATACCAGGCCCTGGGAAGAAATTGCAATGGATTTTATCATGGAAATCCCCAAGAGCAAGGGGAACACTGTTATTTGGGCTGTCATTGATTTGTTTTCCAAACAAGCTCATTTCATCGCTTGTTCAGGACTGCCCACAGCCAGACATCTGGCTAAGTTATTACTAAAACACATTTACAGATTGCATGGAGTTCCTTGTAGGATTATAGCAGATTGAGGGGCCCAATTCACCACCAAGTTCTGAAGAGAATTCGTCCATACCATTGGTTCCACCCAAGGACTTAGCTCTGCATTCTACCCTGCTACTAATGGAGCAGCTGAGAGAGCTAACTTCCTAGTGGAACAGTACCTTCGGTGTTATGTGACTTACCAACAAACCAATTGGACTGAACTACTGCCTTTTGTGGAAGTAGCGTACAACAACTCCATACACAGCAGTATGGGACTAACTCCTTTCCTGGTCACCAGTGGACAAGATTTCGTTTCCATGTCGGAACTACCTATAGAATCTCCCTCGTCCATCATGTTGGTTGAGTGGATGGAGAAACTGAAGAGAGGATGGAAAGACGCCAAGAAAGTGCTGACAGAGGCAGCAAAGGCCTATAAGAATCAAGCAGACAAATACCAATCTCCTCAACCCCATTTTAAAGTGGGAGATAAAGTTTTCCTGTCAACCAAATACATTTGGCTAAGGCTACCTAGCAAAAAGCTAGGTCCAAAAATTTTATTCTGGCCTTTTTTTTTTGTCCAGATAAATTTCCTTATTTGTTTGTGCAGAGAATTGAAGAATGATTTATTTAAATTTGTTGGGGCTACTTGGAATAGGTAAAGGAACCTTGGGAGAATATTTGATTTTATGGCAAATATTTCCCCCATAAGGGATAGCTTCAGTTTGGACCATCTAGTAAGATCTTTTTGTATCTCTTTGAGCAATTGCTCATAATTGTCTTTTTTTATAGTAGTATAGTTTGAGGTCATCCATATCCCTAAGTATTTAATTTTTTTTGTGACTTTTATTTTAATTAAGTTTTCCAAAAAGAGTACCTGCTTTGGTATCATATTTTTAGTTAGAATTTGAGTTTTGGTCTTATTAATTTGTAGGCCAGATATTTCACCAAATTTATCTATTTCGCCAAATAAAGTAGGTGCTCTTTTTATTGGATCCTGAAGAATAAATACGATATCATCTGCGAAAGCTTGCAGTTTGTATTGTTCTTTTTTTACCGTAATGCCCTGAATTTGAGTGTTATTTCTTATAGTTTTCAGAAATGTTTCTATTGCTAAAATGAAAATAAGTGGAGCCGCACGCCTTTTGCCGCACGCCTTTTGTTATGGAAATTCTATCTGTAATATCGTTATTAAAGAGAATTCTGGCAGATTGGTTAGTGTAGATGGCTTTAATTAGGTTACAAAATTTGGAGCCGAAATTCATATATTCAATTTGCTTTATAAGATATTGCCACTGAAGACTATTGAATGCCTTTTTAAGGTCCATAAATATTAGTGCAACTGTTTTATCATAATGTTTATTATAATATTCGATAGTGTTCAGTATCATTCTTGTATTTGTTGCTATATTCCTTGATGTGAGGAATCCGTTTTGATCTGAGTGAATAATTTTGTTTAGTATCTTCTTTAGTCTGTCCGCAATTATTGATGTGAATATTTTGCAATCTGTGTTGAGTAGTGCTATAGGCCTATAGTACTCTAAAAGGTGTTTATTTTGGGTGTCTTTGGGAATGAGGGTTATGTAAGCTTCAGAAGTAGGGAGTTTTGCGTTAATGAGTGCATTGTTATAAATATCTAAGAATATAGGTGCGATTATTTCTAGATGCTGTTTATAAAATTCAGATGGAATTCCATCAGGGCCTGGAGTTTTATTGTTTTTTTGTTTAGTTATTGCGGCTTCAATTTCTGTAATGGTGATTAACTTATTTAAATAAGTTCTTTGATCATCTGTTATCAGTGTTTTTTGTTCATTTGTTTGTAAATAGTTCAATAATAAATCACCATCCAGATTTGAAGTTTTATAAAGTTGTTGGTAAAAGTCCTGAATAATTTGTTTTTTATCAGAGTTACCTGTTTTTAAGTGTCCAGAGAAATCTACTAAAGTATCTATATTCCTATTGAGTTTTTGGTGAGCTAGTTTAAGAGATAACCAACGGCCTGGTTTATTAGCGAATTCAAAGTATGTTTATTTCGCCATTTTGATTTTTTGTGCAATATGTTGTTGCGTTATTAAGTTTATTTCATGTTTAATTGTTTTTATTTCGAGTAAGATTGTATTATTTTTGGGGTCATTGTGTAATGTTTTTTCGGCAAGTTGAAGAGATGTATTTGGTTTATGTAATTGAGCATGTTTTTCTTTATTTTTATTTGCAGAGTAAGAAATATAAATGCCACGTATATAGGCTTTGGTAGCGTCCCATGCTATTTCATTGGGTATCTGACCGTTAAAATTAATTTTAATAAATGTGGGGAGATCGTTTTGTATTTTATGTTGAAATTCTTCTTGATTAATAATCGTTTGGTACATAGACCATCTATGGAAGGTATTATAATTGGTGTCTTTAAGTATTAACAATAAAGGGTTATGGTCTGCCCAAGTTGCATTTACTATTTGTATGTCGATAATTTGGTTTATAATTTCAAGATTGGACCAAGCCATGTCAATGTGTGAACACGTTTTTTTTGGGGGGGGGGGAGAAAAAAAGTGTGCTGTATAGTTTCTGGATGGTAGTATCTCCAAATGTCTTTTAAGGCAAATTCATAAATTGTTTGGTTAAAAGTTGAAGGTAAAATATTACGGGTATGATGTTTAGAATTGCCTTTGTGATCTTTATTTCTATCTAGTAGATAGTAGGTCCAAAAATTTTAAGCCCTTTCCCAATTGTAAAGGTAATCAACCTGGTCATGGTGCAGCTTGCATTGCCTAGAATCCTAGGCAGAATCCACCCCATATTCCACTGCAGCCTGCTTAAGCCTGTGATCGGGTCCAACATTAGGCCACATGCACAGTCACCCCCTCCCCCAGTAGTGATACAAGGGGAAACTCACTATGAAGTGAAATTTTTTTTAGATTCCAGTATTTTCCAAGGCAAGTTACAGTACCTGATTCATTGGAAGGGGTACCACCTGTCGGAAGCAACCTGGGTGCTCTTCCCACTGCTGCCTTTTCCTTGAGCAAGTGCCCATATGCCAGGGGCACCGACGTCTCTGAAACTTGCTTGCCCACTCGCTCCCATGCCAGAGCAGTCTCAGCCTTGTGGCTTTCTCCATCTCCAGCCCCATGCTGCCTGCCTTTCTGCCCTGCCTCCTCCTCCTCCTGCGGTTTTCACAAAAACTTTCCATGGAAAGGCAGCCGAGGGGAAAAGTCTGGCAGGTCCTGGGGGACTGCCCTTTCTCTTAGTGACCCTAGCAACCATGTTTCCTACTCAGTCCCCATGGGGAGAGGAAGCCACTTGGATCCCCTGAAGGAGAAAGCATGGAGCAGAGGCTCGGACAGTTTATACGCCGGGGGATGCAATGCACAGTATGGGAATATTTTATCTCTGAGGGAAAGCAATAATTGAGAAAGATGGAGTCGCAAAAGGTGTCGGGGGAAGCGGGCATTGGACACTGTCAATAATAGCCTGAAGCTGAGCGAGCTTTGGGGGGGACAGCTGTTTAGGTGGCCCTTGAAGCAATGGAAGTTTTTACACTTCGGTTATATTTTTGGCACCTCATGACTGACCTCTGAGAGAGAAAGAAACAAAGGAAGAGGGGCAAAATGGAATAAAAAAGTCTTCAAAATGAGGTTTTGTTTTTACACTTCGAGCACGGGGACACACACACACACACAGGGAGAAAGATTTGGAAGGGACTCTGTACTGTAGATCATCTGGCCCAGGGGTCTCCAACGTTGGCCACTTTATGACTTGTGGACTTCAACTCCCAGAGTTCCTCAGCCAACAAATGGGATTTGTAGTCCACAACTCTGACAAGTGGCCAAGGTTGAAGATCCCTGTTCTAGAAACACTCCTTTTAAGAATATCTCAGGTTTATCATCATCACCATCACCATATATTTCCATTCACTTCAATTGTGAAAATTGGAGTAGTCAAGAGAGGGGTCTTTGAAAACCTCATGCAACCTCAGCAGGGAACTGTAATTGTAAATGATTCTATCACTAGCCTTTTCTGTGACTAAAGGAACAACTAAAAACTTATTTATTTATCTATTTATTTATTTATTTATTTGTTTATTCATTTATTTATTTATTTGTTCGTTCATTCGTTCGTTCGTTCATTCGTTCATTCATTCATTCATTCATTCATTCATTCATTTATTACATTTGTATGCTGCCCCTCTCCGAGGACTCCGAGTGGCTTCCAACAAGAAATACAGTTTACAAATCCAATATTTAAAAACAAAACACATTAAGAAACCTTATTAAAAACAATAACACAATTCAACAAACCATGCATAAAATGGGACAGCCAGGGGAATTAATTTCCCCATGCCTGGCAACATAGGTGGTTTTTTAAGAGTTTGCAGAAGGCAAGGAGGGTGGGGGCAGTCCTAATCTCCGGGGTAAGCTGATTCCTGGGGCCTGCCAAATGACATTGTTTTGACGACGGAACCTGGAGAAGGCCAACTCTGTAGCATCTAATCAGTCACTGGGAATCGTGTGGCAGAAGGCAGTCTTGAAGGTATTCTGGTCCAATGCCATGTAGAGCTTTATAGGTCATAACCAACACTTTGAATTGTGACCGGAAACTGATTGGCAGCCAGTGCAGGCTGGTGAGTGTTGATGTAACATGGGCAGATCGAGGGAAGCCCATGACTGCTCTCACAGCCGTATTCTACACAATCTGGAGTTTCCGAACACTTTTCAAAGGTATCCCCATGTAGAGAGCATTGCAGTAATCGAGCCACAAGGTGATGAGGGCATGAGTGACTGTGAGCAGTGACTCCCGGTCCAAATAGGGTCGCAACTGGTGCACCAGACGAACCTGGGCAAACGCCCCCCTCGACACAGCTGAAAGATGGTGTTCTAATGTCAGGCACATCACTTCCACTGCTTCACTGACTGGACATGGGGTGGAGATGTACAACTGGGTATCATCAGTGTACTGATGACACCTCACCCCATGCCCTTGAATGATCTCTCCCAGCGGTTTCATATAGATATTGAATAGCAGGGGGAGAGGACTGACCCCTGAGGCACCCCACAAGGGAGAGACCTTGAGGTCGACCTCTGACCCTCCACTAACACTGACTGCGACCGACCGGAGAGGTAGAGGAGAACCACTGCAAAACAGTGCCTCCCACTCCCAACCTCTCCAGCCGGCACAGTAGGATACCATGGTCAATGGTATTGAAAGCCACTGAGAGGTTAAGAAGCACCAGGACAGAGGATAAACCTCTGTCCCGGGCCCGCCAAAGATCATCCATCAGCGCGACCAAAGCAGTTTCCGTGCTGTAGCCGGGCCTGAACCTTGACTGTTGTGGGCCTAGATAATCAGCTTCTTCCAAGGACTGCTGGAGCTGGACCACCACCACCTTCTCAACAACCTTCCCCATAAAGGGGAGGTTGAAGACTGGACAATAGTTACTAAGTACGGCTGGGTCCAGGGAAGGCTTCTTGAGGAGGGGGCGCATGAGTGCCTCCTTGTAGGGAGCTGGGAAGGACCCCTCCCCAAAGAAGCATTGAAAATCTCCTGGACCCAGCTCTGTGTTACATCTCTGCAGGCCGAAACCAGCCAACAGGAACACGGATCCAGTAAACAGGTGGCGGCACCAAACAGGTGGCGGCACCAATGGCCTTGTCCACTTCATCAGGTGTCCCCAGGTCAAACTCCTCCCAGACAGGTGGACAAGGATGGACCCCAGCCACCTTGACTGACTCATTGTTAGTCAACTCTGTTATCCAGTCAGAGTCAAGGTCCATCTGGATCCGAGTGATTTTATCAGCGAAAAGTGAGTTAAAATCCTTGGCACTGCTCTGGAAGGGCTACCCAACTCCGCCCTGGTTAAGGAGGGAGTGAATCACCCTAAACAGGGCGGCTGGGTGAGATTCCGCTGATGCAATCAGCTGATGTGAGTAAAGGTAATAACGTTGATGTGGTGGTGCATCTTGGCACAAATGATTTGTCCCAGAGAAATGTTAATGTAGTAAAAAGACATTTCCAATGTCTAAGCATGGAGCTGGACAAAATAACCGGTTTGTGGCCAGGAGGATAAAACAACTTGTATCAGAGAGTTTAATGTGTGGTTAAGGCAGTGGTGTAAAGCTGAAGGTTTTGGCTATGTAAGTCATGATGTCAATAGGTGGTCTAATAGGGAGTTGTTTAAGAGGGATGCTTTGCATCCATCATACGGAGGTACCCAGGTGCTCGGTGAGGAGTTCAGAACCTTTTTGGACCTGCATTTAAACTAGGTAAAGGGAACAGAGATGTAACTGATGTGGATGATTTCTGTCCCCAACCAATGAGGATAAATCAGTTTCTGGAAGCTTATGAAAAGGGAGCTGGAAATAAAATAGATGTAGTTGTTGATGATAAGGGGCAAACTAATAATGAAAATAATGTTCTTCGGGTAATGTGCACGAATGCTCGAAGCTTGAGCAACAAGCTCTGTGAATTAATGGCCATAATATCTAGAGATAATTTGGATCTGGTTGCCATAACTGAGACATGGTTTAAGGATTCTAATGAATGGGAAATATCCATACCAGATATACACTGTATAGGAAGGATAGAATAGAATAGAGAGAAGGGGAGGTGGAGTAGCCATTTATATTAAGGAAAGTCTAAAAACAACACTAGTTCAAAATACATGTAAAGATCTGGAGACTCTCTAGGTTTGCATGCAAAATAAAGACGGTTCTGTCATTAGAATTGGGGTGATCTATAGGCCTCCAGGGCAATCGGACCAGAATATCTCCGAGACCGCCTCCTGCCGCACGAATCCCAGCGACCGATTAGGTCCCACAGAGTGGGCCTTCTCCGGGTCCCGTCAACTAAACAATGTCGGTTGGCGGGTCCCAGGGGAAGAGCCTTCTCTGTGGCGGCACCGGCTCTCTGGAACCAACTCCCCCCGGAGATTAGAACTGCCCCTACTCTTCCTGCCTTCCGTAAACTCCTTAAGACCCACCTTTGCTGTCAGGCATGGGGAAATTAAGCATCTCCCCTGGGCACGTTTAATTTATACATGGTATGCTTGTGTGTGTGTCTGTTAGTATATGGGTTTTTTCTTAAATCTTTAAATATTTTAAATTAATTGGATTATTATGATTGTTTCACTTGTTGTGAGCCGCCCCGAGTCTTCGGAGAGGGGCGGCCTACAAATCCAAATTATAAATAAAATAAAATAAATAAATCTGATGAATATGACAACGAGATGGTTGATGAAATTACCCAAATGGCAGTAAAGGGAGATATTGTGTTTATGGGTGATTTCAACATGACTGATGTTGACTGGAATATCCCCAGTTCCCTTACATGCAAAAGTAAGAATATAGTAGAGGCCTTTACAGGAGCAGCTCTGACACAACTGGTTAAGACAACGACTGGAGGGGAGAATATTCTATATTTGGTCTCTACGAATGGGAATTGGGTTTCAGAGGTTAAGGTGGGAGAAAATTTAGGTTGCAGTGACCATCTATGTTTATGGTTTGATGTAAAAACTGATTGTGAGCAATCCTATACTGCAACCAAAGTATTGGCTTTCAGAAAAACAAATTTTAATGCAATGGGGGAATATTTAAATAATGAATTAAAGGGGAGGGATAAAATGGCAGGAGCGAGCATCCAGTGGACTGTATTAAAAAAGGCCACCTTAAAAGCCACTGGACTGTATGTAAGGCAAATAACTAAAGGTAAAAGGAAGAAGAAATCGCTATGGTTTAGCAATGATGTAAGGGCTATAGTCAATGAAAAAAAGGCTGCCTATAGGAGGTATAAAGAGTCTGGAAGTATAGCTGATAGAGAGGTGTATAAAATGAGACAGAAGGAGGTGAAACAGATAATATATGCTGCTAAAGCCTCAAAAGAGGAAGAAATTGCCAAATCTGTAAAGAAAGGAGATAAAACTTTCTTCAGATATATTAGTGATAGGAAGAAGAAAAACTGCAACATCACAAAGCTTAGTACCGGGAATAATACATGCATTGATGGGAATAAGGAGATTGCTGACTATTTCAATAGCTATTTCTGTTCAGTTTTCTCAAAAGACACGTTACAATATAATACTATAGATGGATATAGCATTGCTTCCAGCTGTACAGATTCAGCTCCAGTGATCTTAGAAGCCGATGTCTTAGAAGAACTTGAATGATTAAAGATAAATAAAGCAATGGGTCCAGATGGCATCCACCCCAGAGTTCTTAAAGAATTCAGATCTGTCATTGCTACCCCCCTGACTGATTTGCTTAACCAATCCCTGTTAACAGGAGATGTTCCTGAGGATTGGAGAATGGCCAGTGTTGTGCCTATCCACAATAAGGGCAGTAGAGAAGAAGCTGGTAACTACAGGCCAGTTAGCTTGACATCAGTTATAGTTAAAATGATGGAGACTCTACTCAAAAAGAGGATAAATCAGCACCTTAAAAATAATAACTTATTGGACCCAAATTAGCATGGCTTTACGGAAGGCAAATCATGTCAGAGTAATCTCATTGATTTCTTTGACTATGTCACAAAGGTGTTGGATGAAGGTGGTGACATGGATATTGCCTATCTGGACTTCAGCAAAGCCTTTGATACGGTTCCACATAAAAAACTGATAGATAAATTAGTGGAGATTGGACTTAATCCCTGGATAGTTCAGTGGTTTTGCAGCTGGCTGAAGCGTAGACATCAGAGGGTTATTGTTAATGGCGAGTATTCTGAGCAGAGACAGGTTACAAGCGGTATGCCACAAGGGTCTGTTCTGAGTCCTATTCTTTTTAATATCTTTGTGAGTGACATAGGGGAAAGTTTGGTAGGGAAGGTTTGTCTATTTGCCGATGACTCTAAATTGTGCAATAGGGTTGATATTCCTGGAGACATCTGTAATATGGTAAATGATTTAGTTTTACTAGATAAATGGTCAAAGCAACGGAAACTGCAGTTTAATGTTTTCAAATGTAAAATAATGCACTTGGGGAAAAGGAATCCTTAATCTGAGTATTGTATTGGCAGTTCTGTGTTAGCAAAAACATCAGAAGAGAAGGATTTAGGAGTAGTGATTTCTGACAGTCTCAAAATGGGTGAGCAGTGTGGTCGGGCAATAGGAAAAGCAAGTAGGATGCTTGGCTGCATAGCTAGAGGTATAACAAGCAGGAAGAGGGAGATTATGATCCCACTATATAGAGCGCTAGTGAGACCACATTTGGAATACTGTGTTCAGTTGTGGAGACCTCATCTACAAAAAGATATTGACAAAATTGAACGGGTCCAAATACGGGCTACAAGAATGGTGGAAGGTGTTAAGCATAAAACGTATCAGGAAAGACTTAATGAACTCAATCTGTATAGTCTGGAGGACAGAAGGAAAAGGCAGGACATGATTGAAACATTTAAATATGTCAAAGGGTTAAATAAGGTTCAGAAGGGAAATGTTTTTAATAGGAAAGTGAACACAAGAACAAGGAGACACAATCTGAAGTTAGTTGGGGGAAGATCAAAAGCAACATGAGAAAATATTATTTTACTGAAAGAGTAGTAGATCCTTGGAACAAATTTCCAGCAGACGTGGTTGGTAAATCCACAGTAACTGAATTTAAACATGGGATAAACATCTATCCATCCTAAGATAAAATACAAAAAATAGTATAAGAGCAAACTAGATGGATCATGAGGTCTTTTTCTGCCGTCAGTCTTCTATGTTTCTATATTTCTAATGTGGCATGATACGCGCATCTTGCCACCTTGAGCACTACTTTGTAAGTCTTAATGTGAGCTCTTACAAGTGTTTGATCAGATTCAGAGTTACTTTTCCTCCAACGCTTCTCTAGATGTCTCTTCTGGCGTTTCAACTCCCAAAGCTCCTTGGTAAACCAAGGAGCTCTACGGGGTCTAGTACTAGGGAGAGCCTCCGTCGCAGCCTTATTCCAGGCCATGGCAAGAGACTCTGCCGAACCGTGTTCAAATGTGTCTGGTATAACCCCAAGCACCTTCTGAAAGCCCTCTGGGTCTATTAGGCATCTGGAGCGGAACCTTCTAGTCGGTTCCGCCTCTCTGTGGGGGGAGGAATTGGAGCCAAGAAGTCAAGCCGCAGCAGAAAAGAATGAATTGTCCTCATTTGTTTTGTTTGTTTGTTTGAGTTAGGGGTTAGGAGTGCAAGGGTATCGAAATCTGGCAAGTTTAAGTCTTGTGGACTTTAATTCCCATTACTGAGCTAGCATGACTGGTGGAGGAATTCTGGGAACTGAAGTCCACAAGTCTTGAAGCTGTCAAGTTTGAAGTTTGTAAAAATGTACATGGTTTTAAAAAGTGTACATGGTTTTAAAAAGTATACATGGTTGTAAAAAGTATTCTGTTGCACTGCTATTTTATTAAACAATCTAATCCTACACCATTTGGTTCAGAATACTTTTTCCTTGTTTTCCTCCTTTAAAATCTTGGTGTGTCTTATACACTGGTGCGTCTTGTACACTGAAAAATATGGTATGTCACCTTAAACACGACCTAAGCATAGCCCATAAAATAATCTGGTACAATGTCCTTCCTGTCAATGACTATTTCAGCTTCAACCACATCAACACATGAGCACACAACAGATACAAACTTAAAAGTTATTGTTTTAAAACAAGTCCCTAGATGGATTAGGGAAAAAAGAAGACTCTATCAATTCCTCACATCAAAGCTAAACCGGCACAGAATTCCATTTAGATGGTTGGTTCCAGAAGGCCTCCTAGTCACCCTTCTTGGAAAAAAACCCTGAATAAGCACAGTAGAGGAGGCCAAAAATGTCCATGACCAGTACATCAAAGTGATAGAGACACAAGAAACAAGAGAAACAAGGAGAAAAGAAGGGGAGAGCAGAGAAGAGTTGACATCAGAAGAGAACTTGCAAGAACCAGAGATTAGATATAAATGGAATAACAATGACAGAGAAGGAGCAATTACAAGATCCCAGACAGGAGCAAGGGAACAGAGTTTAAAAAACAATCCTACATGATGAAGAAAGATTACTCTCTATAAACATAAATGGTATAAATGCACCTAAAAAATAGAAGTAAAATATGTTACAAATTAATGAAACATAATCCAGATATCACCTGTCTCCAAGAGGTACACATTAAAAAGACTCAACATCAAGTCTTAGAATGCCCAAAATTGGGGAAACTTTTTGTAGTTCTGACCCCAGTTAAAAAGCATGGGATTGCAATTTACGTCAAAACATGACTGAAACCCAAATTACTATATTCAGATAAGGAAGGAAGGATTCTGATTGTACAAATAAACAAAGGAACTACCCCCACAGTAATAGTTTCAATATACGTCCCCAACGCAAATCAAAGTAAATTCTATGCAAACATACATAAAATATTACTAGAAACAGAACCAGTAAAAGTAGTGATCGTTGGTGATTATAACTCAATAGTAACAATAGGAAAAAAATAGGAAAACACTGCTGCCTATCTTTACTCAAATGGCAGAAGAACTCCACTTGAAAGATACTTGGATACACTTTTATCCAGACAATAGATATTACACCTTTTTTTTCATATCCGCATAAATCATGGTCCAGGATAGATATGGTTGGGCCCATCAAGAACTTATAAAAAACTTAATAGAATCTGAGATACTGCCCAATACATGGGTAGACCATAATCCCATCTGGATTAAAAGGAGGGAACCAGAGAGAAATATTTAAAAAAAGATGGATATTAAATCAATCCATAATTAGAGAAAAGAAATATATAACAATGATGGAGAAAGAATTAGAAATCTTTTAAAAAATAAACGATAATGATAATACAACTGAAGCCAATCTATGGGATACCACCAAGGCCTACCTCAGAGGCCTATCCATAGCTTACCTAGCAGCAAGCAACAAAGAAAAGTGGAGTAAGATACAAGCCCTAACTCAAAAAATAAATGTATTGGAAAAAGAATTACATAAAAATCTGTGTGATAAAAAAATCTTAGAAGAATTAAATTTGATTAAACATAAAATTGTTCTCCAAAACCAAGAAGAATTGGCCCCAAAATTAAAAGCCTTAAAACAAAAAACCTTTGAATGTGTCAATAAGCCTGGAAGGTGGCTAGCATGGAAATTGGCAAACCAAAAATCTGAAAGATATATTGAAGCTCTGGTTGACCCACCAGGTGAAAGGCAAACAAACAAAGCATTTAAAAAAGCAACAGTGGAGCAATTTTATTCCAATTTGTACAATCAGGAAGAGGTAGAGGAAGAGAAAATTATAGATTATTTATAACAAACTAATGTACCAACAATTTCTGAAGAAGATAGGGGAAGATTAAATGCAAATATCACATTAACAAATTAAGGCCAGTCATGGGCAGACAGAAAAATAACAAATCCTTGGGTCCTGATGGAATCCCATTTGAATTATACAAAGCTGAACAAAACACTTTAGAATTAACTATGTTAGACCTATTTAATGACATAATGAAGGGAGGAAAGTTGCCAGAATCCTGGAAACATGCATATATAAGTCTAATACCCAAAAATGAAGTAGATAAATACCTCATTCAAATTATGGACCAATCACTCTCCTAAATACTGATTATAAAATTCTAGCAGCAATCATAGCAGAAGGTTAAAATTGGTACTAAATCAAATTATTCATACAGATCAAAGCAGCTTTCTACCTTATAGACAAATTAGAAATAATACTAGAACCATACTTAATACAATTGAATATTACGACCTACATATAGAAAAACAAGCAGCCTTAATATTTGTAGATGCAGAGAAAGCCTTTGATAAAGTTGTCTGGAAATATTTCACTTTGCAATTAAGAAAAATAAATTTTGGCGACAAACTTACAGGATTAATTATTGTGATATACAGCCATCAGAAAGCCAGGGTGATAGTCAACACAGACCTGACCAAAGAAATACAAATAAAGAAAGGAGTACGACAAGGGTGCCCTCTAGCCCCATTAACCTTTATATTGGCACTAGAAACATTATTAATTAATATAAGAAATAATAAAAAGATAAAAGGTCTATGGCTAAAAAAAGAGAAATTTAAAGTCCAAGCCTATGCCGATGATATGGTCTTTATCTTGGAGAACCCATTAGAAACTAGCAAACCCCTGCTAGAAGAGATTGAGGACTTTGGAACTGATGCTGGATTAAAAATAAATAAAAATAAAACTAAGATAATAGCTAAAAACATGACTCTTAAACAAGATTTGGAACTAGAAGACAAGTTAGGTATTAGTATTACAAAAAAGGTTAAATATCTAGCAATAATACTTTCCGCAAAATGTAGTTAAATACTAAAGGATAATTACCATAACCCTTTACAAACAAATAAGATAAACTTGGACAAATGGTCCAAACTCCAATTATCCCCTCTAGGTAAGATTGCTGTAATTAAAATGAATGTGTTACCCAAAATCCTATACCTCTTTCAAATGGTCTCTTTAGGTTAAATAAAACTTTTTTGATAAATTTTAAAAAAAGACACATCAATTTATATATAGTAAGAAAAAAACAAGAATCAAATATAAAAACATGCAAGACCATAAGATTAAAGGGGGAATGGGAGTTCCAAATTGGAAACTGTACTACCTAGCTGCTTCATTGTGTTGGGTGAAAGACTGGATAATTCTCAGGGGAAAGAGAACATTAGCACTAGAGGTCTTCAACCTCGAATTCAGATGGCACTCCTTTCTATTTGGGACCAAAAATAAATCTTATACTCATTTCAAACAGCATTTTATAAGGAAAAGTTTAATAGAATCCTGACTAACAATTCAAAAATCTCAATATTTACAAATTCCAAAATGGATGTCACCTAATGAAGCTATTACATACCCCAACACAATGCATATGAATAAAATAATAATATATGATCAAATACTAGATGAGAACAATTTGTTAATTGCAAAACAAGATCTGCAACAAAAAGGGATTCATCTAGACTGGATCCAATACTATCAGATCAAATCGAGATACAATGAAGATAGAAATAAACTGGGATTCTAAAAACCAAGTAACTTAGATAAAATCCTTTTTGGACCAAACGAAAAATTAATTTTCAAGATATATTAGCACCTTTTACAACAAGAATTAGTGGAGGAAGAAGTAAAGGGCCCCATGATAGCATGGGGCCAAAATTTCAGCTATACTATAAATTTAGATGAGTGGGAGAAACTATGGACATCTAACTATAAATTAATGTTATCTGTCACATACAGAGAAAACATGTACAAAATGTTTTACAGATGGCATTTGCCACCTACTCGATTAGCCAAAATGTATCCTAGACTATCCCTGAAGTGTTGGAAATGTAAAGAGAAAATAGGTACATACTACCATATGTTGTGGACATGTCCACTAGTCAAGGAATTTTGGAAGAAAGTTAAAGATACTATCAAACAAATAATAGGGGGAAACTGCAATTAAACCGGAACTCTTTCTCCTGGGAATAATTAAGCACAAAATTACAAAAAATGACAGACACTTAATACTACATACAACAACCGCAGCAAGAATCATATACGCCCAACATTGGAAGCAGGACACCCTACTGACTATGTTCAATTTGATATCAAAGGTCTATGAGGTTGTAGAGATGACTAATGTTACTCAAGAATTACAAGATAAAGATAACAAGGAATTTCACAATACCTGGGACAGGTGGTATGTCTGGATAAACAAAAAAAGTATATAAATACTTAAAATTTTGATTGAGCATACACATTAAAATGGAAACGGAGAAAAATGCTGTCAAATGTAAATATAGTTACTTTAATGAACTACTATACCACAGAACAAATATAGTTGAAACGAAAAGAAATATAGAGAAATAGTTACTGATAATTTACGGAGATTAACATGCATTAGTAAGTAGGAATTGAAATGGTTGCTGTTAAATATTCATGTAGTAGGGCAGACTTTCACTGTATACATACTATGCCCTGATTGGTTACTTGTTCTGGCAGGAACTTTGTTGCCATGTCAAGTTGTTGATTCCTGCCAGCTGTTCCCTATAAATAATTAAAGATGCGCGCTTTCCTCTTAGCACCATATTCACTGTGTATTTGACAGTCAAGTGCGGACAGCATCTATTTTGACAGAGCTCAATAAACAAGAGTTTTTCTCTACATTATTGCCTCTTCTGATTCATTTTACTGGCGACAAGATGTTCAACCTATGCTTTTATATCCTATTAAGATGGCAACACCGCAGTCTTCATCGGTAGCCAAGCCTCCAGAAATCTTTGATCCAGAATGCATGACATGGAAAGCCTATATGGCAAAATTTGACCTTTTTCTCGAGGCATCCGGCATGAAAGATGCAGAGAGCACAAGAAAACATGCCATTTTTCTAAATCACTGCGGCTCACAACTTTATGACTTGGCGGAGACCCTGACCGACCCTGAACCAGCCAACTCGGTTTCGTGGGACGTGCTGATCTCCAAGCTGGCTTCACACTTTAAACTGACGAAGCCAGCGAGAGATTATGGCACCAACTTTCCCAGATGGCACAAGCCGAGGGAGAGTCCATCAACCAGTTCGTGACCAGGCTACGCACCATCCTGTCACAATGTCAGTTCGAGAATCTGGAAGCTCGCTTAATCGACACTTTAATTTTTGGCATGTCACAATACGAAATAAACTCCTCATGGAAGAGGACCCCTCCTTGCAAGACATGATTAAAGCGGCTCAAACTGTTGAGGTTGCCGAAGCGGTGGCAGTGGATTTCCGAAAAAATGACAAAGTTTCTACCGTCTTCAACCTAAATGACTCCCTGCCATAGTTTTTATCTCCCACAGGAACTTCACAAGGACACTTGCCTACAGCTACGAAGTCCACAGATGAGAGCTCCGAGACTTCAACAGTTCCAGTACCTATGCCCAGGGTGCCGAGGAAACCACCCACGCTCACGATGCCCATTCCAAGATGCCTTCTGCCATTGTTGTGACAAGAGAAGGCACATCGCTGAAGCATGCAGAGCAATTCTCCAAGATGACTTCCAAAGGTCCCAACAACCCCCAAGACAACTACCTACAGCCTGGCAGGCTCGAGACAATCGCCAACTTTGGCCCCAAATGGCAGCGCTCCAGAGGAACCAACAAATGGCTCCTTGTGAAATGAATCGAGGTAATTCCAACCACAAATTAAACGCATACAACAAACCAGTCCCCCATAAATTGATGGTACCTTTGCTCCTTAATAATCAACCATGCCAGATGGAACTGGACACTGGATCCAGGTTTTCCATCATGCCCTGGCACAAACTCAAAGTGTACATGCCTAACTTGTCTAAAATAGAACTGCAGCCATTTTTGGCTGCCATTAAGGACTTCCAAGGGAACCCTATCTCTATTCTAGGGACAGTTCTTTTTCCAGTAACTTTTAAATCTGTGTCATGTAAATTACCTTTAACTGTTGTCACAGGGGCAACTCACATACTTATGGGCCTCGAATGGATGGGCCCTTTGGGGTTGGCAATTACTGGGTTGCATACTTTAAGGGTTGTGGAGTGCCCTAATTTCATAGCAGAATTTCCTGAGATATTTAAAGAGTCTTTAAATACCTATATAGAAAGATATAGGGGCCACCTATATCTTTCTCTTTGGATCCAACAATTCCTCCCATCAGATTAAAGCCATGAAGGGTTCCATTACCCCTTGTAGAAAAACTTGATCACCAACTAGACAAGTTAGTAAACCAAGGGATCTTAGTGCCAGTAGAATAAGCCCCATGGGCGACCCCAATAGTCATGCCTTTGAAATCTGATGGCTTCCTATGAGTTTGTGCTGATTATAAATCATCGATTAATAAGGCTTTACAACACAATTCATACCCCATTCCCATAGTACAACAACTGTTACACTCCCTGGGAAATGGGAAGTTTTTTGTGAAACTGGACCTTGCACAGGCTTATCAGCAATTGCCAGTTGATGAAGCCACCGTACTGGCCCAGACCATTGTGATGCACAGGAGGGCTTTTAAGTGCACCCTTCTTCAATTTGGGGTCAGTGTGGCATCGGGGTTGTTTCAAAGCTTCATGGAACGTTTATTGGTGGGCCTTAAAGGCACGGTGCCATATTTTGATGGCATCCTTATTTCTGCTGCACCAGAGAATCAGAGCAGTGCTTAGCAGATTACAGGAAAAGGGGGTAAAACTCGAAGCAGCAAAATGTGTCTGGGCGACAGTGTGGAATTCCTAGGATTTAAAATAGATGAGCAGGGCATACACCCCACAGAAGAGAAAATCAGGGCAATTCCGGAGGCCCCAGAACCTAGGAGCAAAGTTGAACTCCAGGCATTCTTAGGACTCCTAAATTTTTATTCTGTCTTTCTTAATCAGAAGGCTGTTGCAGCTGAACCATTGCACAGGCTACTGCAAAAGGGGGAACCTTGGAGATGGGGAATCCCAGAACAGATATCATTCAAACAAATAAAGCAATTATTGACCTCTCGTAGTGTGGTTGTGCAGTACATTACCCGTAAGGCTCACTTGTGACACCTCCCCATATGGGGTAGGATCAGTTTTGGCCCATATTTTGCCTAATGGTGTTGAAGCCCCCATAGCTTTCTTTTCTAGGACTCTCTCTATGGCTGAGAGAAACTACAGCCAGATAGACAGGGAAGCCTTGGCCCTTGTCGCAGGGGTCAAGAAATTTCATAATTACCTCCTAGACAGACACTTTGAATTAGTAACTGACCATAAGCCACTGTTAGGGTTGTTTGCAGAGAATAAGCCAACCCCTCCATTCATGTCCCCCAGGATGACTAGGTGGGCCATTTTCTTGACTGGCTATAATTATTCCCTTACGCACAAGGGAGGAACCTCCATTAACCATGTAGATGGGTTAAGCAGATGTCCCTTGGCCCAGCCAGTAGAAGACCCCGCTCCTGTTAGTGAAGTCTTACTGCTAGAATTGGCTGACCAGTCTATTATAACTGCCAGAGAGATAGCTCAAGAAACCCACAAGGATGCTATTTTACAAAGAGTAAGTTAATACATCCTTAAGGGCTGGCCAGTGAATAACCAAGACCCACTTACAAGGGAGTACCAAGGGAAAAAAGATGAGCTGTCTCTCTTAAGAGATTGCATCCTCTGGGGGGATAGAGTAGTCGTCCCAGCCAAGCTAAGGGAAAAAGTAATTGAGATGTTGCATATGGGCCACCCAGGGGTGGTAAGAATGAAAGCCTTAGCTAGATGTCACCTCTGGTGGCCTGGTTTGGACCAGGACATAGAACAATGGGTGGCCACGTGCTCCCCCTGTCAGGAGTCTAGGCCTAACCCCCCAAGAACCAGACCCATGGAATGGGAAATGCCCAGGGGCCCCTGGTCTCGCATACATGTGGATTTTGCTGGGCCCATTGAATCTCATTCATTTCTAGTCATTGTGGACACCTACGGGAAGCCCCACCTCTTGTGCTACAATCAGAGTTCTTCGCTGTTTATTTGCAACACATGGGTGCCCAGATATATTGGTGTCTGACAATGCCCCCCAATTTACTTCTCGCCAGATGGAACTGTTCCTGGCTCAGCTGGGTATCAGACATGCCCTAGTCTCGGTCCACTTGCCTTGGCTAATTGTCAAGCAGAGAGGGCAGTGAGAGTGGTCAAAGAAGCCTTAAAGAGGTCTAATCCAGGGGAATTACAAAAATGCTTAGATACTATATTGTTGTCCCAACATATTACACCAAGCTCTGTTATACACAAAAGTCCAGCAGAGTTGCTAATGGGTAGGAAACTGAGGTCTCCTTTAGACAGGCTACACCCTTCTTATATAGAACCTAGAGAGCCAAGACACTGGTTACCAGAAAGGTCATTTACTGAAGGTGAAAGGGTTTATGCTAAAAGTTTTGATGGGGGACTCAACTGGGTTAAAGGGACTATTATTAAACAAACAGCCCCTAAAACTTACACTGTATATCTAGAAGATGGCCATACATGGAAATGTCATGTAGACCATCTACAGAGATGGCTAGAAGCAACCACGCTCCAGCAACAAACTGTAACCAAACAATATAAAGACTCGGGCTCTTCACTCCCAACATGGAGTTCGTCCCGGCAAACGTGGTCCCAAAACCTCCAAAATCAAATAGATTGGGACTTACCAGCTCATCGTCGGCATTCCAGCATTGCAGCGGCCCTTCCCCAGGAGGCTAGCAGTGTTCCCACAGACTCAACGCAAGGAGGAACCCCACAGGCAAGGCCTGGAGCCCTCCGTGAAGTTTCGGATGAGCCGACCTCCACTCAGGTCGACGTTTCAGACTGGAATGATCTGTGCAGATCAGACATAGAAACATGCAGACCCAGCCAATTGGACGACTTCGTCACATGGTTATCTGTCTGACCTCCAACTGAACTAAGGTGAGGGGTGTTAAATATTAATGTAGTAGGGCAGACTTTCACTGTATACATACTATGCCCTGATTGGTTACTTGTTCTGGCGGGAACTTTGTTGCCATGTCAAGTTGTTGATTCCTGTGGGCTGTTCCCTATAAATAGTTAACGACACGCACTTTCCTCTTATTTATTTATTTAGTCCAATACATAATACACATTGAAGAGAATAGATATGTAGTAATATAAATACAGAAAATAATAGAAGAAAAGATATAAAAGTATAGGTGAACATATTTGAAAGTAAGAAAAGATAAATGAGATAAGGAGAAACAATTGGACAGGGGATGGAAGGCACACTGGTGCACTTATGCATGCCCCTTACTGACCTCTAAGGAACCTGGAGAGGTCAATTGTGGATAGTCTAAGGGAAAAATGTTGGGGGTTAGCGGTTGACACTAGTCAGGTAATGAGTTCCACGCTTTGACAACTCGGTTGCTGAAATCATATTTTTTACAATCAAGTTTGGAGCGGTTATTATTAAGTTTGAATCTGTTGCGTGCTCTTGTGTTGTTGCGATTGAAGCTGAAGTAGTCATTGACAGGTAGAACGTTGCAGCATATGATATTGTGGGCAATACTTAGATTGTGTTTTAGGCATCATAGTTCTAAGCTTTCAAGACCTAGGATTGATAGTCTGCTTCGTAAGGTATTCTGTTTCGAGTGGAGGAGTGAATGGCTCTTCTGGTGAAGTATCTTTGGACATTTTCAAGGGTGTTGATGTCCGAGATGTGGTATGGATTCCAGACAGATGAACTGTATTCAAGGATGGGTCTGGCAAAGGTTTTGTAGGCTCTGGTGAGTAGTGTGAGATTGCCAGAGCAGAAGCTGCGTTAACAACTCTAGAAGCCTTTTTGGCGATATTGTTGCAATGGGCTTTGGCACTTAGATCATTTGATATTAGTATTCCAAGGTCTTTTACTGAGTGGTGGTTGGCTGTGAGATTTTGTTTATTCAATTTATATATGAGGTTCGGATTCTTTTTGCCAATGTGGAGGGTAGAACATTTGCTGGTTGATATTTGAAGTTGCCAGGTGTTAGACCAATCTGAGACAAAGTCGAGGTCGTTTTGGAGAGTAGATGTGTTGTCTGTGGTGTTGAAAAGTTTTACATTGTCGGCTAAAAGAACAGAGTTGCTTGTAATATGATCACAGAGGTCGTTGATGTAGAGAATGAATACAGTAGGTCATAGTACACTGCCTTGGGGAACGCCACTTTTAACTGGGACAAGGGTGGAAATGGTACTTCCAATTTTGACAACTTGTTGCCTGTTTGACAGGAATGCAGTAATCCAGCTGTGGAGGAATCCTGAGATGCCATAGGATTTGAGTTTTAGGAGTAGTTTGTCATGGACCACTGAATCGAAGGCTTTGCAAAAGTCAATATAAATTGCATCAATGGATTTTCCTTGATCTAGGTGGGTAGTCCATATGTTGCAGTGAAGTAGTTGAAGGTTGCAGGATAATTTCTTTCTGAATCCAAATTGTTTGTTAGAGAGTAGGTTATTAGATTCTAAATAAAGGGTGATTGATTGATTTATAATTGATTCCATGACTTTACATGGGATGCAGCATAGCGAAATTGGTCTGTAGTTGTCAACAAGAGAAGGGTCTCCTTTTTTGAAGATGGGGATGACTACTGCTTTTGACCATAGCTTGGGGAGTGTGCTGGTCCTGAAGGAATTTTGAAAGATGATGTTTAGTGGTTTGGCTATAGCAGAAGAAAGTTTTTTTAGGAAGTTTGCACAAAGACCATCTGGTCCAACTGATAGAGAAGGTTTGAGGTCTCGGATTGCTTTTTCAACATGGTCTATAGTGAAGACTACTTGGGTTAGGTCGTTGAGAGAGTTTGAGGTGTGATTTGTGAAGATGGGGGATGAGCCATTACTGTTAACGAAGACAGAGCCAAAGAAAGAGTTGAAGAGGTTAGCTTTGGATGGATCATCATGGTATTCTTTGTTGTTGAGTCCAACGAGAGGTAGAATATGTCTAGAGTCTTTGAGTTTGTTGTTGATAAAGTTGTAGAAGGCTCGATTAGATTTGGTGCAAAGGAGATTTTTCTCTTGTTTGCTGTGATAGTTAAGACATTCTGCTTTTATTTGTTGGCAAATGCTTTTGTAGCGTCTTTTGAAGTTGGTTATTTGGCCTTTTATTTTTATTTTTACGGCTTTTGAAGTTGGAAACTTGTCCTTTTTTGTTTTTCCTCCAGAGATATTTTTTCTTGTTTGTAATTTTCTTATTGAGATGGGGAGGTTATTTTTTTTGGTTTATGGTACATGTTAGAGGTACATGAAGTCTGATGATAAAGTCTGATGATAATATGCTGGAAATTTTTAATGAAAGTGTAATGGATGGTAAAATTCCCAAATCCTGGTCAGAATCTCTAGTAACATTAATTCACAAATCCGGAACTGACAAAGAAAAGATAAAAAATTATAGACCCATATCATTATTAAATGTGGATTACAAAATATTTACTTCCATATATGCAGAGAGGCTTAAAAAGGTTTTGAATGAGAAAATACATCAAGATCAAAATGGGTTCTTACCAGCTAGATAAATAAAAAATAATCTTAGAACGGTTATTAATGCCCTAGAATATTATGAACAACATCCGGGAAAACCAATGTCATTAATGTTTCTCGATGCCAAAAAAAACTTTGATAACATAAATTGGACATTAATTAAAATGCAACTAAACAAAATGAGATTCGGTACAAAATTTGTAAATATAATTGACGCAATATATTCAAAACAAACTACAAAAATTATATTAAATAACGACCAATTGGAAAAAATTGAAATTTTTAAGTGAGTTAGACAGGGATGTCCGATCTCACCCTTATTGTTTATTTTATCATTGAAAGTTCTGTTGATAAAGATAAGAGCAGACAACAAAATATGGGGATTGACCATTGGAAAAGAGATATATAAAGTTCAAGCTTTTGCAGATGATTTGACTTTTATAATAGAGGATCCCACGACAACAATGCCAATCCTGATAGAAACGATAGAAAAATATGGTAAAGTTGCAGGTTTAAAAATGCACAGAAGTAAAACACAATTTCTAGTTAAAAATATGACAGAATTACAAGAAAGAAAATTAGAAAGTATCACAGGTATGCAGATAGTGAAGAAAGTAAAGTACCTGGGAATATGGATTACATCTAAAACTATATCTTTAAAAAATGACAACTATATAAAACTAATTGAAGAAATTAAAAAAGATTTAGAAATATGGAATAATTTAAAACTATATTTTATGGGGAGAATAGTAATGATTAAGATTAATGTTTTACCCAAGATTCTATTCCTGTTTCAGGTTATACCAATAAATCCAGGGGGGGAATTCTTTAAGAACTTAACAACAATAGTCAGAAAATTTCTATGGTAAGGTAAGAAGGCAAGAATAAAGCTAAGTATTTTAGAAGATATTAAAGAAAGAGGAGGATTTGCACTACCAAACTGGAAGCTATATTATCAGGCAGCCGCCCTAACATGGATTAAAGATTGGATAACGTTAGATGATAGAAGAACATTAAATCTGGAAGGTCACGATCTTATGCTTGGCTGGCATGCCTTTATCTGGTATGATAAGGATAAAACACACACATACTTTAAGAAACATACAATAAGAAAGTACTTACTGGAAGTTTGGAAAGATGTAAAGAGAGACTATTTCTTAACCATTCCAGACTGGATCTCTCCTCAAGAGGCAATAACCCACCCCAATTTGATGCAGGAAAGAAAAATAATAAAATATAAAGAATTACTAGATGATCAAATGAAATTAAAATCAAGATATAAGTTACAGGAAGAGGGGATAAAAATAGATTGGTGGCAATATATTCAGATCCAGTCCAGATTTCATAGAGACAGTAAGATATATATTTTTAATAAGAGTAAAAACTTTCTAGGTAATTTGTTTATTACAAATCAGAGTAAATTAATAGGGAAAGCATATAAATATATGATTGGATATAAAAACATAGATTTGACCCTAAAGGATAATATGATAAGCTGGTGTAAAAATATAGGTAGAATTGATATAGAAACATGGGAGAATGTTTGGATCACAAACTGGAAAATGACAAAATCGATCTCATTAAAAGAAAACCAAATAAAGATGTTTTATAGGTGGCATCTCCCACCAAATAGAATTGCCAAGATGTTTCCAAATACATCTCCACTATGTTGGAAATGCAAGAAAGAAATAGGCTCATATTACCACCAATGGTGGATTTGTAGTAAAGCTAAGCTATATTGGAAAATGATAGAAAAAATGATAAAAGAAATAGTATTGCAAGAGATAGAAAAAACCCCAGAATTTTATTTACTGGGTATAACAAAGCAGAATATAACAAAGCAGAAATATAAGAAAGATATTCTCTATTTAGTTATTCACATTCTGACCATGGCCAGGATAGTACATGCGCAAAATTGGAAAGGGGAAAATACCCCCAAAGAAGAAGAGGTAATTAAGAAAATATTAGACTGCGCAGAGATGGATATGATGACAAGAGAGTTAAATAATCAGGAGGAATCAGAATTCTATATTATTTGGAATAAGGTGTATATATGGATAAATAAGGAGAAAAATAAAATGTAGAAGCCATGTGAGAACTATAAATATATTAAAATGATTTATTTTTTCCTTTTCTTTTCTTTTCTTTTCCTCATATGAATTTTTTTTATTGTAAGGTTTGAGTAAAATTCTTCTTTTCGTTTAAATTAATATGTTGACTTAAGGCATTAGCAATGTATTCTTTTTCTGTAAAAAATTGAGTTCTACCACAAGAGGGGAGATTGCAACCCCTACTCTATGTTTAATGTTTGTATGTATGTTTGTCATTTTTTATGAAAAATTAATAAAGTTTATTTAAAGAAAGAAAGAAAGAAAGAAAGAAAGAAAGAAAGAAAGAAAGAAAGTCGTAAATACGACTTTAGTAACTGAATAGTTGATGCTTGGAACTCACTAGCAGACTCTGCAGTATCATCACCTAACCCCCAAAACTTTACCCTTACACTATCCACTGTTGATTTCTCCCAATTTCTAAGAGGTCAGTAAGAGGTATGCATAAGTGCACCAGAGTGCCTTCCATCCCTGTCCTAATGTTTCTTTTTTACTAGTATCATGTGTATAAATATTATTATATCTTGGTATACCATCAATATGTACTTGACAAAACAAATAAATAAAATAAAATATATAAAACAGTTAGGCTTCTTTTATTGAAAATATAATGTTGTTGGAAATGCTGTCACAAGGTCATACTTCATCCTTGATCTCTCATCAGTTCTATAAAATGGGCCAGGAAGAAGGAAAAGACAAATCAAAAATTGCTTCTTAAAAGGCCCTTTGATGCTTAGCTGGACAACACTTTTTCCCTTAAAAGTATATATTTAATGGACATTATCCTGGGAACATTATTTCCCCTAGGTCCTACAAGTAGTCCTAAATAAAAGCCAACTTTCCAAAATGGTACATGTCCTGAAATAATGTAAGTTACCATTTAAAATTAATCACAAACTGATGTGGCACTGAAGATGATGATGTTAAACTTCTAAAAATCCTATTGTAACAAATATTTTTTATTCAAGAGTCAGTTATACTGAAGTTGAGTAAGAGAAAAGAAAGGAAAGAAAAAAGAACATATCCAACGATATTCTTAACAGAGGCAAGGAATTGGTGTGGGACACACTGTTTGGCAAGTGTGCCTTATAACTTTGGGGAAATAAAGATTATTTGCTACATGCTTAATTGCTTATTTCTCCAGAACATAAACTACATTCCATGGCTGAATATCAAACTACATATGAGGGAGTAGACATTTGTATGTGCAGTTTCTCCAGCTTTGACTACAATCCCCCTCTGTCCCACCCCTCTCTGCAATTGGAAATAAAAGCTCATTTCTTTTACTTCAATGTAGTTTATAATCTTGAGCATTTTGTACTAATAGTAAACCAGGGTAAGTTAATTTTGCTTTGAGGACAATAAGGGAAATGAGATTTTACTCCCTTTCTCAGACATTCTAATCCCCTTCTAATTTATAAGAAAAAGTAAGAGATGTGATTTAAAAGTCGGTCTTCCTTTCTATATATGTTGAGACAAAAAGAACCAAGGCTTTATATACCAACACCAATAACCTCTCAAAGTTAGGCATCAGGCCAACAGCAACATTGCCCTTCTAGTTTTAGCACATTTTGCACATGTTAAATATCAGTTGAGGCTTATGGGCATTTGCATAGCTCTCCAATTTATTGGTTTGTGAGTACATGTCAAACTAGAATAATAATTCCTTAATTATATAAGTAATCCCCTTCCATAATTGAGATACACTGATGACAATTTTCCCATTACCTAGACCCATAATCTTGAGATTCCAGCAGTTTTATCAAAACTTGAAATAGTTTTTAATCCCTCTTTCTACAGAATGTGTTCCTTTTTTGACACTGGTTTGAAATTACATATTGAATGGATCTCTAACACTTTCTGTTAGAATTGAAGAATGGAAGAGACCACATTGTAGCCAGATTCTTGTTTATTAGAGATCGGCTGGAATGGGTAACAAAGTAGCAACAATGTACAAGCTAAGCTATGTAAGTTGGTGCGGCTGTGCTGTCATTTTTAAAGTTTTCCTTTGGAGGTGCGGCTTTGTTTTTTAAAAAAATTTCTTAAAAAAATACTTTATTTGAACTTAAAATACAAACAATTAAAATACAAAACATCAATAAACATGCTTATAATCACACATGAGTATAGATTAAATAGTAGCAAGAAAGAAAAAGAAAAAAGAAAAGGAAGAGGGGGAAAGAAGGAAAAATAGGGGTGAGGAACAATGGTAGCCAACTGTTATTGTTGGCTCTAGTGGTTGAGCAAACTGTTTGTAAGTTGTGAATTTAATATTTAATTAATAGGTATAGTTGTAGATTAAGTAGGGAGTTTGTTCGAAATAATATATACATATAAAGTCTGCGAAGGTGAAGTGTGTTGGTATGTACCGTAATCTGCTGGATAGTAGTATGATATTCTCTAAAGTCCGAGTACGATATTTTAGAAGAGGTTTTGGATTTGTAAGTTGGTAATACGTTCTGATTGTTTTATGTGTCTTCAGTACTGAGGTGTCATTTGTTTATGTTTCTTATATTGTGGAGATATTTTGTCTCTTCCAGCCATTTATACCAATTTCCCCAGTCACAATAAAAATCGGAATCATCTTTTTCTTGAAGTTTAAGGGTCAGTTTGGTCATTTCTGCACATTCCATGGTTTTGATTATTAGAGATAAAGTTGATGGTGCTGTTTGTTTTTTCCATGTTTGCGCGTATGTCAACTTGGCTGCTGTTGTAATGTGTAAAATCAAATACATTTCCTTTTAAGCAAATGTCTGACTTGCAATGCCTAATAGAAATAATTCGGGTTTTAGTTTAATCGTTTGTAGAATAATTTGTTCAAGGCATTTTTAAACTCTTTTCCAAAATTTTTTTGTGAGAGGACATATCCACCACAGGTAGTAGTATGTTCCTATTTCCCTTTTGCATTTCCAGCAGATTGGTGATATGTCTGGGTACATTTTGTTTAATCGGGCTGGAGGAAGATGCCAGCGGTAGAACATTTTATACATGTTTTCCTTATATGACATGGCTAAAATAAGTTTATAATTTATATTCCAGATTCTTCCCCACTCTTCTATATTAATGGCATATCTGAAGTTCTGGGCCCAAGCTATTATAGTTTCTTTCACCTCCTCCTTGGCTGTTTCATCGGCGAGGAGGAGGTTATATAGTTTAGATATTGTTTTCTTATCTGGGCCCATGATAATTTTATCTAAGTCATTGGTATTTTGGAAGCCATATTTGATTTTGTCTGTTCTATATTTTGAGCTAATTTGAAAAAGGACCACCAATCTAGTTTTATGTCTTTTTCCGTAAGGGTTTGTCTAGGAATTAGTTCATTTTTTAAATCAAGTGTTTGTTCGCAGGATACTATTTTGGGGGCGGGATCTAATACATTTGGGTATGTCACTGCCTCTATTGGAGAGAGCCATATTTGGTATCGAATTGTAATAATTTTTCCTGATCTATAACCATACATCAATCAAACTATCCCTTATGTAATGCTGTCTGAAGTATTTGGGAATTTTACTTTCACAGCCTAAAAAGGCATGTCAGCCTAGTTGAAGGTCAAAACTTTCTAATGTTAGGAGCCTGACACTTTGGAGAATTATCCATTCTCTGATCCATTTGAGAGATGTAGCTTGGTAGTAAAGTTGGAGGTTTGGTAGGCCAAAGCCTCTCCTTGTTCTATGGTCCTGTAATAATTTCAGTTTGATCCTGGCTTTTTTCTTTGTCTAGATAAATTTGTGGAATTTTTTGTTTAGATCTGTGAATAATGTTTTGTTTAATTTTATTGGAGCCACCTGGAAGAGAAACAATATTCTTGGTAGAATATTGCTTTTAATTGCTGCTATTTTACCCATAAATGAAAGCTGGAGATGAGACCATTTCTCAAGATCTTTATCTATATTTGTGCTAATTTTTGATAATTATCACTATTTATTGTACTACATTTTACTGATATTAAAAGACCTAAATGTTTAACTATTGAGACTGTTTTTATGTTTAGCAATGTTTACGTGTCATATTTTTGACTATTTTTTTTTGTTTAGTTTCAAACCCGCTATTTCACCAAATTTTTCTATTTTGCTTAACAGAGCTGTTCTTGTCTCCAAAAAGTTTTATAATACAAAGGGCATGTTGTCGGCAAACACTTGTGTTTTAAACTCTTCTCTTTTAATTTTTAATCCTCTAATTTCTCTGGCATTTCAGATTTTTATTAAGAATGCTTCTAGGGCTAATATGAATATTAATGGTGCCGAAGGACACCATTGTTGTACTCCTTTTCAATGATAATTTTAGCAGTGATATCAGTATTTATTAGAATTTTGGCGGTTTGGTTATTATATATTGATTGAATTAGTTTTATAAATTTGTCTCCAAATTGCATTGCCTCTAGTTGAATTTTTAAAACGTTCCAGGATAAGCTATCAAAGGCAGCCACTTGAATTTCACCGGCCACAACTTGGCCAATCCACAGCCGGTATGTAGATCCACCTTATTTATGTACACAACACCCCTCACCTCATAGTTCTTTGCATACTGTCAATCGTTGAGCCATGTGATGTAATCCTCCAATTGGGTTGGTCACCAAGATTCCCTTTCAGACTTGCATAGTTCAGATGAGTTGATGGCGCTGAGAGGGGAGGTTGGCTCTCTCGAGGCTCCACAGAACTGCATAGATCTAGCCTATGTGGAGTCTCCCTGTGTCGAGTCCGTGATGCCAACATCGGCCGCCAGGAGTTCTTGGCTCCCTCTACTGGATCTTTGGGAAAGATCAGGTACATACTTACAACAAGTTTGTAAGTAGAGGTACCACGGTACTCATGGACTTAACAAAGTCCATGAGTACCATGGTACCTCTACTTACAAACTTAATTTGTTCCGTGACCAGGTACATAAGTAGAAAAGTTTGTAAGTAGAAGCAATTTTTCCCATAGGAATCAATGTAAAAGCAAATAATGTGTGCAAACCCATTAGGAAACCTCAAATTTTAAGGCTTAAAAAAAAAGCGGCGGGTGGACAAAGTGAAGGTTAAAGGAGTGGAATGAGTGAGGAGAAGTGAGGAATTGAGGTCCTAATGAGGCCACCCCAAATCGCTCCCCAAATCACCCCTCCAGCCACTTCCTATGCTGCCCCAAATTGCTACCAAAATCACACCTCCAAAAGCTTCTTATGCTGTCCTAGATTGTTTCCAAAATCACCCCTCCAGATGCTCCCTATGCCACCCCAAATCGCTCCCAAAATCACCCCTCCAAAAGCTTCTTAAGCCAGCCCAATCACCTCTAAAATCACCCCTCCAAAAGCTTCCTACACCACCCCAAATTGCTCCCCAAAGCACCCCTCCAAATGCTTCCTATGCCACTCCAATCACCTCTAAAATCACCCCTCCAAAAGCTTCCTACACCACCCCAAATCGTTACCAAAATCATCCTTCCAGATGCTTCCTATGCCACCCCAAATCAGCTCCAAAATCATTCCTCCAAAAGCTTCCTACGACACCCCAAATCTCTCCTAAAATCACCATTCCAAAAGCTTCCTACACCCCCCAACTCGCCTCCAAAATCACCCCTTCAAATGCTTCCTATGCCACTCCAAATCGAAGTCCTAACAAAGGCAAATGAATTGAAGAAAGGCAGCAATGAGAATCAAGGCATTTTGAAAAGAGAGGTAGTTTTGGAAGAATTTGGAAGCGATTTGGGGTGGCATAGGAAGCATCTGGAGGGGTGATTTTGGGATTGATTTGAGAGGGGAGGTTGGCTCTCTCGAGGCTCCACAGAACTGCATAGACCTAGCCTATGTGGAGTCTCCCTGTGTCGAGTCCGTGATGCCAACACCGGCCGCCAGGAGTTCTTGGCTCCCTCTACTGGATCTCTGGGAAAGATCAGGTACGTACTCTGTTAAGTCCATGAGTACCGTGGTACCTCTACTTACAAACTTAATTTGTTCCGTGACCAGGTACATAAGTAGAAAAGTTTGTAAGTAGAAGCAATTTTTCCCATAGGAATCAATGTAAAAGCAAATAATGTGTGCAAACCCATTAGGAAACCCCAAATTTTAAGGCTTAAAAAAAAGTGGCGGGTGGACAAAGTGAAGGTTAAAGGAGTGGAATGAGTGAGGAGAAGTGAGGAATTGAGGTCCTAATGAGGCCACCCCAAATCGCTCCCCAAATCACCCCTCCAGCCACTTCCTATGCTGCCCCAAATTGCTACCAAAATCACACCTCCAAAAGCTTCTTATGCTGTCCTAGATTGTTTCCAAAATCACCCCTCCAAAAGCTTCTTAAGCCACCCCAATCACCTCTAAAATCACCCCTCCAAAAGCTTCCTACACCACCCCAAATCGCTCCCAAAAGCACCCCTCCAAATGCTTCCTATGCCACTCCAATCACCTCTAAAATCACCCCTCCAAAAGCTTCCTACACCACTCCAAATCGTTACCAAAATCACCCTTCCAGATGCTTCCTATGCCACCCCAAATCAGCTCCAAAATCATTCCTCCAAAAGCTTCCTACGACACCCCAAATCTCTCCCAAAATCACCACTCCAAAAGCTTCCTACACCCCCCCAACTCGCCCCTTCAATAACCACCCCTTCAAATGCTTCCTATGCCACTCCAAATCGAAGTCCTAACAAAGGCAAATCAATTGAAGAAAGGCAGCAATGAGAATCAAGGCATTTTGAAAAGAGAGGTAGTTTTGGAAGACTTTGGAAGTGATTTGGGGTGGCATAGGAAGCATCTGGAGGGGTGATTTTGGGATTGATTTGGGATATCGTAGGAAGCTTTTGGAGGGGTGATTTTGGGAGCAATCTGGGGCAGCGTAGGAAGCTTTTGGAGGGTTGATTTTGGAGGAGATTTGGGTGGCATCGGAAGTATCTGGAAGGGTGATTTTGGGAGCAATTTGGGGCAGCATAGGAAGCATCTGGAAGGGTGATTTTGGGAGCGATTTGGGGTGGCACAGGAAGTGTTTGGAGGGGTGATTTTGGAGGCAATTTGGGGTGGCATAGGAAGTGTTTGGAGGGGTAATTTTGGAGGCAATTTGGGATGACATACGAAGCATCTAGAAAGGTGATTTTGGAGGCAATTTTGGAGGCTTGAAGTGTGCCACTAATTTCACTTTCAGCGTAGCCCATGATATTGACTCTACAGGATCTGGATCCACCAGATTTTGGGCTAGGTCATATATGTGAGACCTGCAGTGGTTCAGAAATATGGCTCACTTCCTGTCATCTTTGGCATTTTAGATATCAGATGCCTGCATGAATATCCTGAATTTTGCCATGTATGTGTCCACGGTGCCCTTCTCAGGATTGAAATATTCCAGAACTTGTGCTAGATGCTTCCATTTTCTTAGTTTTGTTGTTTGTAGATTCTAAACCCTCATTGCCAGTGTTAGAATTGAAGAATGGAAGAGACCACGTTGTAGCCAGATTCTTGTTTATTACAGATTGGCTGGAACGAGTAACAAGGTAGCAACAATGTACAAGCTAAGCTATGTAATGAAAAGCCAAGGCAGTGTGGCCATGCTGTCCTTTTAAAAAAGTTTTCCTTTGGAGACACGGCTTTGACAGCCATTTGAATTTCCAGGCCGCAGCTTGGCCAATCTGCAGCCGGTATATAGATCCGCCTTATTTACATACAAAACACTTTCTGTCAGCATGTCCCAACTGCCCGTAATTACAGGGTAATTGGTCCAAAAAGACACACACCACATGATAGAAGGAAAACCAAAAGTCTTTATCAATAGAAAAGCAGAAAAAAAATCCCTTTTTAAATGTCAAAGAGCTGCTGTGAAGTGGGCTGCGCTGGAGAGGCTTCCAGTGGGGCGTGCTGGATGGGGATGCAGGCATCTCTCCACAACTTCGAGAGATGCTGAGAACACCAAAATTCCCCAACAAGCAGCAGGTGAAAGCTGCTGTGAAGTGGGCTGCACTGGAGAGGCTTCCATGGGGGCGTGCCGGACGGGGATGCAGGCGTCTCTCCACAACTTCGAGAGACGCTGAGAACACCAAAATTCCCCAACAAGCAGCAGGTGAGAGCTGCTGTGAAGTGGGCTGTGCTGGAGAGGCTTCCAGGGGGGCATGCTGGATGGGGACGGAGGCTGATCTGCACGGACCTAGGACACCGGGATGCCAAATGGTGGGGGGTACCTGGTGTCGGAGGGACCATTAAATCACTGTTGGAATCGAGCCAATGACTTTTGCTGCCATAAAAAAGGGGAGGATGAAGAGTTACTGGGATCGTGTGAGGACTATCTAGGGGCGACTTGCAGCTGTACAGTCTGTGCAGGGATACGAAGGGCGGGCAGGACTGAAGGTTGCTGGATGAATTGGAGTTCCCACAGAGAAAGAAGAACAGGAGACAATTCCAACCGAGGTAAAGAGACAGAATCTTTAAAGTGCTGGTCTGTGGATATGTCCAGCACTGAGAAGATGACAACAATGATAGCGGGAAAGAGACAGACTTGGCCAACGATAACGGCCATTACCCAAAAGCCTGGGAGGACAGAGCTTATACCCAGGATTGAGACTTTGTCCTATTTTACATCCTTTGAACTCACCTTTTAGATCAGATGTTATCTATATGAACTTGGCTGAATTGATTAATTAATTGACCAGTTGGAATATTTTTTACCTATATTTTTATAATTATATATATTTTAATACTAGTTTTATATTAATTAATTATTTTTTAATTAAATTATTGTGGGGATTTTAAGGATGGATAAATGGCAAGGGTGGAATGGTGGGAATGGTATATATGAATGGAATGAGGGGGGGGGTCAAGGTTGGAAGATTGGGGTGGGAGGGCTGCTATGTATGAAATTAATGAGTGGGGTGGATGGGATGATAGGTATATGAACAATGTGAATAGTGTGAATGCTGAACTTAGCCTACCTGGCGACGGAAGAGCAGGAGGGAGAGGGGCACCTATCTCTGGGGGGGCACAGGGCCAAAATATTCCGGTTTTGCTGTGGAGAGGTAGATATGGCGGGAGTCACGGGGCTAGCCATTCTGGAGGAAGAAGGGATCGCTGCTTAAAAGCGATCCCCTGTTCTGGTCCCGTGAGCTCATCCTGGGGTACTGGTGACGAGTGTAATCCAGGCCCTGGGCTCAAGCTGCTGCTGCTCAATGCCAGATAAGTAGTAAATAAAGCTCTCCTCATCCGGGATTTAATCCTGGATGAAGAAGCCGATTTGGCATGTGTGACTGAAACCTGGCTGGGCCCCAAGGGAGGAGTTCCTCTCTTGGAATTATGCCCAGCCGGGTTTCAGATATGGCATCAGCCTCGACCCCAGGGAAGGGGGGTAGACACACACCTGATATGATATTCCTCTCAGGGCAACTGAATGATGGTCTGAGACTAAGGGGCTTAAAAGCATTGCCTTTGTCATGGTCAGACCATTTTCTACTGCGGCTTGTTTTCCTGGCTCCAATCCTTCCCCGCAGGGAGGCGGAACTGATTAGGTTGTTCCGCCCCAGACGCCTGATGGATCCAAAAGGTTTTCAGAAGGCGCTTGGGGTTATTCCATATACACTTGTCTGCAGCTCAGTGGAGTCTATGGCTGAGGCCTGGAACAAGACTGCAGCGGAGGCTCTGGACCGAATTGCACCTTTGCGACCTCTCTGTGGCACTAGACCCTGTAGAGCTCCATGGTTCAACGAGGAGCTCTGGGAGTTGAAATGCCAGAAGAGATGCCTAGAGAAGCGGTGGAGGAAGAATAAGTCTGAATCCGACCGAACACTTGCAAGAGCTTTTATTAAGACCTACCGTGTTTCCCTGATAGTAAGACACCCCCGATTGTAAGACGTATCGGGGGTTTCAGGGGGGTTGGCTAATATAAGCCGTACCCCGAAAGTAAGACATATGTCTTACTTTCGGGGAAACACGGTACTAAAAGCGAGTGAGCTGCGCGTCCAGGAGAGTCTCCCTTACGCAGCCTGGTGCCAGCTGGCGGTGGCGCGCTGCGCCCAGAGCTTGGGCCACCCGGCGGGCGAGGCGGCAGCCCTGGCCAAAGCGGCATGGCTCTGGCTGCGGCACGAGCAGGAGCTCCGACTGCGCTTCCTGCGCAAGCCTAACGTGTCGGAGGCGTCGGAGCAGTTCGCGGCGCTGGCGAGGGAGGTGCGCGCCCAGGAGAGTCTCCCTTACGCAGCCTGGTGCCAGCTGGCGGTGGCGCGCTGCACCCAGAGCTTGGGCCACCCGGCGGGCGAGGTGGCGGCCCTAGCCGAAGCGACGTGGCTCTGGCTGCGGCACGAGCGGGAGCTCCGACTGCGGCAAGGCAGGTAGATGAGAGGGAGGCGGCAATACCCTCTCATCTAGCTGCCTTGCCGCAGTCGGAGCTCTCGCTCGTGCCGCAGCCAGGGCCGCCGCCTTGCCCGCCGGGTGGCCCAAGTTCTGGGCGCAGTGCGCCACTGCCAGCTGGCACCAGGCTGCGTAACGGAGACTCTCCTGGGTGCGCAGCTCCCACGCCAGCACCGCGAACTGCTCCGACGCCTCCGACACGTTGGGCTTGCGCAGGAAGCGCAGTTGGAGCTCCCACTCGTGCCGCAGCCAGAACCGCGCCGCCTTGGCCAGGGCCGCTGCCTCGCCCGCCGGGTGGCCCAAGTTCTAGGCGCAGTGCGCCACTGCCAGCTGGCACCAGGCTGCGTAAGGGAGACTCTCCTGGGCGCGCAGCTCCCTCTCCAGCGCCGCGAACTGCTCCGATGCCTCCGACACGTTGGGCTTGCGCAGGAAGCGCTTGTGGAGCTTAGACGACACCAGCCGGTAGTGCGTCAGGAAGTCGCCGCCGGCTCCGGCGCCCGAAGAGGCCTCACCCAGGCCGAAGCCCGAAAACAAGCCCGAAAGTAAGACATAGTGGGGCTTTTGGGAATAAAGAGAAAGTAAGACACTGTCTTACTTTCAGGGAAACACGGTACAAAGTGGCGCTCAAGGCGGCATGATGCGCGTACCATGCCGCCTTGATTGCATCAGAGGAATCCCGCCCGGCCGCTCTGTTTAGGGTGACCTGCTCCCTTCTAAATCAGGGGGGAGTTGGGGAGCCCTTGCAGGGTAGTGCCGAGGAATTTAACTCGTTTTTCACTGATAAAATCGCTCGAATCCGGGCTGATCTCGACTCCAATTGCACAGCAGTATCGGCTGACAATGAGTCAGTCGAGGTGACTGGGGCTAAACGTCTTTGTCCATCAGTCTGGGAGGAGTTTGACTTGGTGACACCTGATGAAGTGGACAAGGCCATTGGAGCTGTAAGTTCCGCCACCTGTTTACTGGATCCGTGTCCCTTCTGGTTGGTTTTGGCCAGCCAAGAGGAGACACGGAGCTGGGCCCAGGAGATTGTCAACGCCTCCTTGGGGAGGGGGTCCTTTCCAGCCCTTTATAAGGAGGCACTTGTGCGCCCCCTCCTCAAGAAGCCTTCCCTGGACCCAGCCGTGTTTAATAACTACCGACCAGTCTCCAACCTTCCCTTTATGGGGAAGGTTGTTGAGAAGGTGGTGGTGCTCCAACTCCAGCGGTCCTTGGAAAAAACCGATTATCTAGGTCCTCACCAGTCTGGATTCAGGCCCGGCTACAGCACGGAAACTGCTTTGGTCGCATTGATGGATGATCTCTGGCGGGCCCGGGACAGGGGCTTGTCCTCTTTCCTGGTGCTTCTTGACCTCTCAGCAGCTTTTGATACCATCGACCATGGTATCCTTCTGTGCTGGCTGGAGGGGCTGGGAGTGGGAGGCACTGTTCTTCAGTGGTTCTCCTCCTACCTCTCTGGCCGGTCGCAGTCAGTGTTAGTGGTGGGTCAGAGGTCGACCTCTAGGTCTCTCCCTTGTGGGGTGCCTCAGGGGTCGGTCCTCTCCCCCCTGCTATTTAATATCTACATGAAACCGCTGGGTGAGATCATCCTAAGGGCATGGGGTGAGGTATCATCAATATGCCGATGATACCCAGCTATACATCTTCACCCCATGTCCAGTCAACGAAGCAGTGGAAGTGATATGCCAGTGCCTGGAGGCTGCTGGGGCCTGGATGGGTGTCAACAAACTCAAACTCAACCCAGACAAGACGGAGTGGCTGTAGGTCTTGCCTCCCAAGGACAATTCCATCTGTCCGTCTATTACCCTGGGGGAGGAGCTATTGACCCCCTCAGAGAGGGTCCGCAACTTGGGTGTCCTCCTCGATCCACAGCTGACATTGGAACATCATCTTTTGGCTATGGCGAGGGGAGCGTTTGCCCAGGTTCACCTGGTGCACCAGTTGCGGCCCTATTTGGACAGGGAGTCACTGCTCACAGTCACTCATGCCCTCATCACCTCAAGGTTCAATTACTGCAATGCTCTCTACATGGGGCTACCTTTGAAAAGTGTTCGGAAACTTCAGATCGTGCAGAATGCAGACGTGAGAGCCATCGTGGGGCTTCCTAGATTCGCCCACGTTTCTGCAACACTCCGCGGCCTGCACTGGCTGCCGATCAATTTCCGGTCACAATTCAAAGTGTTGGTAATGACCTTTAAAGCCCTACATGGCATTGGGCCAGAATACATCTGGAACCGCCTTCTACCGCATGAATCCCAGCGGCCGATAAGGTCCCACAGAGTTGGCCTTCTCCGGGTCCCGTCAACCACATAATGTCATTTTGCGGGCCCCAGGGGAAGAGCCTTCTCTGTGGTGGCCCTGGCCCTCTGGAACCAACTCCCCCCCAGAGATTAGAATGGCCCCTACCCTCCTTGTCTTTCGCAAATTACTTAAGACCCACCTTTGTCGCTAGGCATGGAGGAGTTAAGTTTTTATAATAGGAGTTTTTTAGTTGTTTTTATTAATTGGATTGTTCATGTTGTTTTACCATTGTTGTTAGCCGCCCCGAGTCTGCGGAGAGGGACGGCATACAAATCCAATAAATATAAATATACATATAATATAAATATTTTTGGGTACACACAAGGCACAGGATAAATGCAATCCAATTTCTCATCCAGTAACTGGGAAATGGAGTCCAATTGCAAAGTCCAGAAAGGCCACACACAGTCTTGAACAGGGAAACAGCAAAACCACAATCCTGACGAAACTATGAATCAGATAAAGTTCCACAAGGCTAAACCAGCACGCTGCTCTTTTTATCTGTAGCACTAATTACAGCAGCTCCACCCAACCACAGGTGGCCTCACTTATCTCCTGTAATAATCCTTCAGTTGTTCTCTCCTATGCATCACTCTATGCATGCGTGGGTCCGTCATACATTCTTGTTCAGAATCCAGGGATGATAAAGATGATTGATCTCTTCCTGGGCTGTCTGCCAAACTCCCCTCTTCCCTGTTACTCACACTTCCTTTGTCAGAGGAGCCTTTGTCAGGAGATTCTATCGGGAGCAAAACAGGCCTGTGGCATGTGGATGTTTCCCCCACATTCACCTCCACATTCCTTGGGACAGGAGCTGGGCCAGAGCCAACCACAACACTTTCTATGGAGCATGAATTGAGAAATAGATATAAAGACATAATCACTTCTTTCCAGATGGTGTGTATAATATGTAAACTACTGGTTACACCCAAATTCACACCTACTCAGATTCATCAGCCAGGCATTTGTAACTAAGGGATTAAACTTGAGCATTTCTTACAAATCATGAAATGATTATCCTTCTGGGTTCAGTTCCAAGTGGTAAAAAGACATTGGATTCATGAAAATTGCTTGGAAAAAAGGTTTAATGGAGGATAGGAGCACATGGCATGAGGTCCTGAACAGAAGGTGGACCACATGCTTCCAGAGTAAAGAGAAAAGAGAAAGAAAAATGAGTTCATTGGTTTTATTACCTCTGTTGGGCCCCACCTCTTAGTTTCCTGTTCCTGTGTATGTAATGCACTCTGAATGGCTGTGAGATTCCCATGGGGCCATGATTGCTGGCTGATGTAATCTTCCCAGGTCTCGTGTGAGGTAATGAAAGGTTTTTGGCAATTCCTAATATGGCTCTGTCTGAAAGATGTAGATCTTTGTTATGTAGCCCAGGCTATTAACAAAGGCTGGAGAAATGAGTGAGTTAGGCCATTCCTTGATGGCACATTGACAATGATGAGAGCTACTAAGTGTGAGTCTGTGTCCTGCCTAACAGCAATAGCAATGTCATTTAGACTTATATACTGCTTCACAGTGCTTTACAGCCCTCTCTAAGTGGTTTACCCCCAACAAACTGGCTCCTCAGTTTACTGACCTTGGAAGGATGGAAAGCTCAGCCAACCTTGAGCCTACTGAGATTCCATCTGCCAAACTGCTGGCAGCCAATGATCAGCAGAGGTAGCTTGCAGACTGTGCTCTAATCACTGCATCATCAAAGCTCTAAAACATGTTACTCCATTTATCTAGGATATTCTATGTAATACTCTGCCTTTTTAATATTTCCTAGGATATTTCATTTTTCTAGAAGAGGGGTAGGTGCTAACTTCCTTCAATATCTTGCAGAAGTCTATTACAAGGAGAATTAGTAGTGCAGGTTTCAACTAGAACCTATAATTAATCTTCTGTGATAGCCCTTAGTAACACACAGGATGTGTATGACCTATAAAGCCCTTCATGGCATCGGACCAGAATATCTATGGGACCGCCTTCTGCCGCATGAATCCCAGCGACCAGTTAGGTCCCACAGAGTTGGCCTTCTCTGGGTCCCGTCGACTAAACAATGTCATTTGGCGTGACCTAGGGGAAGAGCCTTCTCTGTGGTGGCCCCGACCCTCTGGAATCAACTCCCCCCAGAGATCAGAATTGTCCCCACCTTTCTTGCCTTTCGTAAGCTCCTTAAAACCCACCTCTGTCGTCAGGCATGGGGGAACTGAGATATTCCTTCCCCCCAGGCCTATACAATTTATGCATGGTATATTTGTGTGTATGTTTGGTTTTTAATAAGGGTTTTTAGTTATTTTAAATATTAGATTTGTTATATGTTGTTTTATTATTGTTGTTAGCCGCCCTGAGTCCACGGAGAGGGGCAGCATACAAATCTAATAAGTAAGTAAGTAAGTAAGTAAGTAAGTAAGTAAGTAAGTAAGTAAGTAAGTAAATAAATAAATAAAATTGTGATGGAGCTATGCAAGAATAATTAGATAGGCAAAAGGGGCTGAAACAGTTTTTAAAGCAAATGGCAAAGAGGTAATATTTAACAATAACTCAAGCAGACATCTCTCTTTCACTAGTGTATAAAAAAGAAAGAAGCACAATCACACTTGCAAAATTCTGTTTTCAATAAAAATTGTTTTAGCATTCCTATAGAGTTGATTTTCTGAGTTTGTCTACCTAATTGGACAAACAGAAGGGAAGATATGGTTAGATATGTATTGACAAATGGCTAGACTAATGAATTTAATCATTGTCCAAAACTCAATCTATCTTTGTGCAAGATGAACATATAACCTGAAAAAGGTGGCCAGACAAAGAGGAAGTCAACTCCCCATTTTACTGTCCCCTTCCTTTCCAACTACAGATCAGCTAACAGCAATAGCATAAGGAAGGAGTTCATTGTATAATAAGTGTGAAGTAAGGCAAGTGTCTGAGGGTAGTGTAGCACACATTATTGAAGGGTTTTTTTCTCAAATTTGTAAACCATGTTAATCTTTTCCCCAGTTCAACTTCCTTTATTTAACAAACAAACAAATAATGGAAAGTATTCTGTCTTGTCTTACTCCCTGGCTAATCCCAATCCAGTTTAGAGAATAAAACTTCTGCAAGAAAACAATCAACTTCAGAGAACACCAAGGACCCCTCATTTCAACCTAACTACAAATAATGGCCTCAAGATCCAAAGGGAACTTGACAGACTTGGGCCCTGTCTAACAAAATGAAATGTAATGTAGAGAAATTGGCTATGGCTAGTCTAGTGAAAAGAAGGATAGAGGAGACATGATAGCAGTCTTCCAATATTGACTTTAGAAATTGTGGGAGCTTCATCACTGGAAGCTTTAAATAAGAGACTGGACTGCCATCTGTGAAAAATGGTGTAGGGTCTGCTTGGATGAGGGGGGTATTAGACTAGATGACCTACAAGATCCCTTTCAACTCTCTTAATCTCCTTTATAATGTGCAGGTGGATGTGTGGGAGACATCCACATGCCGCAGACCTGTTTTGCTCCCAATGGAATCTGCCGATGAAGCCTCCTCTGACCAAGGAAGCATGAGTGACAGGGAAGAGGGGAGTTTGGCAGGCAGCCCAGGAGGAGATCAATCATCTGTATCATCCTTGGATTCTGAAGAATAATTAATGACACATCCACGCATGCGTAGAGTGATGCATAGGAGACAACAACTGAAGGATTATTACAAGAGAAAATGAGGCCACCTGTGGTTGGGTGGGGCTCCAGTAATTAAGGATGCTGCTATAAATAGCAGTGTGTGGGTTTGGCCATTGTGAAAGAGTATCTGATTGCAGTTCTTCAGGAATCCTGAAAACACGTTGCTGTTTTCTGGACTTTGTTTGTTGATTTTTCACGCCTTTGAAACCAAAGCAGAGCAACGTGTGTGTGTGTGTGTGTCTCACTTCGTTGGAAGAAGAAGGTGTGTGAAGTTTCTTCACAGCTGCTAGCTAAGTACTTAATGACTGCTTAAGGGAAATTGTACAGACTACCCAGTTGTTTTGGGACGAGTGCTCTTTGCAATACAAAAAGAGTGCTTAGTTTATTTTGAATTTTGTGATAAAGAACATTGTTTTGAATTTTCAAACGTGTGTGTGTCTGAAATTTTCGGGAGGCTCCTACCAGAGAACCTGGCAGAACAAGTTTCTCTTATGAGATGTTTTCATATTCCCATTTTTCTGAGCATGTTCCACAGCTTGATGTGATTTTGCTGAAAACAAAGCCACACCTGCCTTTATGTCCCCTAGAATGACCAGGTGGGCAATTTTTCTATCCAGCTACAATTATTCCCTTAAACACTGTGGAGGGGAGATTAGCCATGCAGATGCCTTGAGCCACTGCCCAAAGCCTAAAGTACTTAATGACCAGGCTCCAGTGGCAGATGTCCTGTTAATTGAGCTAGAAAATCACCCTATAGTCACAGCAGAGGAAGTGACCAGAGAAACACAAAGGGACAAGACACTCAGCACATTAACAAGTTGTATATTCAAGGGGTGGGCGGAAGACACACCCCAGGAAGAACTGAAACAATACAAGAGCAAAGAAATGGAACTTTCCACACTAAGGGGCTGCATCTTGTGGGGAGAGAGAGTAATTATACTCCCAATGCTAAGGGAAAGAGTGATGAACACATTACACAAAGGACATCCAGGAATCATGAAGATGAAGAGCCAAGCCAGAAGCCATTTATTGTGGCCAGGCCTAGACACCAACATAGAACAATGGGTAGCCACTTGCAGCCCCTGTCAAGAATCCAGACCAAGCCCCCCCCCCAAGACCACACCAACAGAATGGGAAACACCTAGGGGCCCATGGTCAAGACTGCACATAGACGTCACAGGGCCCATTCATTCACAATCATTTCTCATAGTTGTGGATGCCTACTCCAAATGGTTGGAAATAATTGTCATGAACTCAACTACCACCTCTGCAACCATAAAAGCGTTGCAGAAGTTATTTGCCACACATGGTTATCCCGACTTGATTGTTTCTGATAATGGGCCTCAATTCACAGCCAGACAAATGGAGTTGTTTCTAGCAGAGCTGGGAATTAGGCATGAACTGGTTTCACTATATTTTCCAGCTGCAAATGGGCAAGTGGAACAAATGCTAAGAGTAGCCAAGGAAGCTCTCAGCCACCCCACAGCTGGGGATTGGCAAACAAAAATTGATCAATTCCTAGTAATACTACATATCATTCCTAGCAGCTCAACAAATAAAAGCCCAGCAGAACTCCTTATGAGTCGGAAGTTAAAAACTACTGTATATATTCAAGTATACGTTGACCCGATTATAAGCCAAGGCACCTACTTTTGCAACAAAAATGGGGAAAATTGATTGACTAGAGTATAAGTGGGAGGCGGCTTCTGGGGGAGAGAGATAGAGCCCAGCTGCTGTTGCCAATTCTGACTCTTAGCATTCCCCCCCAAGCTCTACCCCTCCACACACACACACCTCCACCGAGTCATTTTGGGATTTGAGCCTAAGAGTTCCAGGTGCCCTGACTAGAAGCCGCCTCCCGCCACCTGTGGTGGAGGTGTGTGTGTGTGAAGGGTAGAGCTCAGTGGGGGGAATGCTAAGTGCCAAAATTGGCAACAGCAGCCCAGCTCTATCTCTCTCCCTCAGAAGCCGTCTCACCCACTGCCTGCTTCCCTGAGGCGGCTGCATCATCCACAGCTTCTGCTGTGCAGCATCCAGCTGCTTCACCTTGAGGGGAGAATAAAAGGCTCAGCAGAAAGTTTGTGTGCTTGCCGCTCACCTGCCTCACTTGTCCCGAGGAGCCTCTCTTAGGCTTGAATCCCAGAATGGCTCAGTGAAGGTTTGTGGGGTAGTAGAGTTTGGGGGTGGGGGAATGCTAAGTGGCAGAATAGTAAATAGTAGCTTCTCTATCTCTTTCCCCCTTTGCCTGGTCCACAGCCAGGGGGCTCCCTCTCCTGTTTGCCTCCCTCTTCCCACACTTCCTCTGGTGGGGGGGGAGGAAAAAAAGGTCCTTTCATTGAGAAATAATTTGTGTGCTCACAAGATGCCAGACGGGAGCATATGAAAAGTCCCTGCTGGTGCTCAGGTCATTGCAGCACCTGAGCACCATCGGTGACTCGAGTATAAGTTGAGGTTGGATTTTTCAGCACATTTTTGGTACTGAAAAACTTGACTTATACTCAAGTTCATTAGATTGACTTCACTCCCTGTACACAAACCAACAAGAGAAAATAAAATGTACCCTAGAGCGATGTTTTGAGGTGGGGGAAACCGTTTGCGCTAAGAATTTTGATTGAGGGTTAAATTGGGAAAAGGGGACAGTTGTGCATAAAGCTGGACCCAAATCTTACACTGTAAAATTGGACAATGGGCGAGAATGGAGGAGACACATGGATCCCCTCCGGAAAAGTCTGGAAACAGCAAACCTTAAAACATCAGACAATACTCCAACAAATTAAGACTCTCACCATTTCCCACAGGAAGCGACACCACCCAACACCCTCCTTCACAAGACATAATAGACCTTACCTGCACACCTTCAGGAATCCAGTGGGGGGAGCCACAAACACCAGGAGGCCAGCATTGGTATTGCTGACTTGACGCAGGAGGGCTCAGCACAGGCTAGGCAAGCTAGGCTTTCGGCGAACCAAATAGCCTCTGAGAAATAAATCATTTCCATGCCTGTGCTTCTCACAGGATACGATTTATTAACAGCCATGTCTGTATTCGACTTGAATCATTCCAATTCTGAGTCCCTTAGATTACATCTGGGTCAAAATTCCATATCACATCCACATACCCACAAGTACAGTCATGAGGACCAATCCTATGCATGATTCCCGATTCCTTCCTGTGTTTGTTACTATGGCATCTGAAGAAAGGAATGTGTGGTGGCGTATCTCTCTCTCACTCCCCCCCATTCCTCTATCACTACCAAACTGTGTCAGGCCAACCTTTGCCTTCACATAATGACTTTGGGCCTGACAGGTGGCCTCCCTTTCCGCAAAAACCACATCCTGGAATGATAGAATAAGTATAGGGGTTAGTACCGTTCCAGACCACCCTACCTTCCCCCTCTGGGACCCTTTGGCTTGTTTGGATAATTCTCATTGAACTGCTTGACTAACCTATCAGCACTGATATCCTAACTTTTTACCCAGGTAGCCTCCGACAGAGGTTACCCCTTCCAATGAATTAGGTACTGCAAATTTGCCCAGAAAATGCGGGAATCCAAAATATTTTTCACTTCATAGGAAGGGTTCCCACTGAATTACTACAGGGGAAGAGGCAGCTGTGCGTGCAGCCTGATGTTGGACCCGATCACCGGCTTTAGCAGGCTGCAGTGAAATACAGGGTGGATCCTCCGTAAGATTCTAGGCAGCATAAGCTGCACCGTGACTGGGTTCATTACTTTCACTATTGGGAAAGGGCCCAGGAATTTTGGGCCTAGCTTTTTGCTAGGTAGCCTTTACCAAATGTATTTGGTAGACAGGAAAACTTTATCTCCCACTCAAAAAGAGGGTTGGGGAGATCAGTGCTTATCTACTTGTTTCTTGTAGGCTTGTGCTGCCTCCGTCAGTGCCTTATTGGTATCCTCCCATCCTCTCTTCAGCTTCTCCATCCACTCCACCAATGTGATAGACGAGGGAGGTTCTGTAGGTAGTTCCAATATGGGAACGAAATCTTGACCACTGGTAACCTGGAAAGGGGTTAGTCCCATGCTGCTGTGTATAGAATTATTGTACGCTACTTCTGCAAAAGGCAGCAATTCAGCCCAATTGTTCTGCTGGTAACTCACATAATATCTAAGGTACTCTTCCACTAGGGCGTTAGCTCTTTCTACTGCTCCATTTGTGGAAGGGTGGAATGCAGAACTGAGTCCTTGGGTGGAACCAATGGTGTGGATGAATTCTCTCCAGAATCTGGCTGTGAATTGGACCCCCCGATCTGATATGATTCTGCGGGGAACTCCATTCAATCTGTAAATGTGTTTTAAGAATAACTTAGCCAAGTTTCTGGCTGTGGGTAGCCCCGAACAAGCGATGAAATGGGCTTGTTTGGAGAACAAATCGATGACAGTCCAAATAACAGTGTTTCCCTTGCTCTCAGGGAGCTCCACTATGAAATCCATCACTATTTCTTCCCAGGGCTAGTAGGGTTGGCTACTTGCTGCAGCAATCCGGGGTTTTTTCCAGGCCTATGCTTTCTGGTGGCACAGGTGGCACAACTTTTCACATAATCTTTGGCTTCCTCTCTCATTCTGGGCCACCAGAACTGTCTCCGCACCAGAACTGTCTCCACACCAGATGCAACCCAAAGTGGCCCCCTAGTCCGGAGTCATGACTCCATTGGAGAATATCTAGTCGCAGGCTGGCAGGCACATACAGCTGTTAAGATTTCCTTATGATACAGCTGTTAGGATTTCCTCATGATAGTTGAACCACGGGTCAGTGGGCAAAGCTGACTTCAATTTGCTTTCCCATTCCCCCTTCCCTGGTGGAGCCTGTCTCCTGGTCTGATCTCGGGTGAGAACAGGTGCAGCTTTCTCCTTACTTTCAGGATGCAGGGAAAGGCATGGGATGATCAGATGTACTTCTTCCTCTCTCTTGCTATTGTACTGTGGTTTTCGTGACAGAGCGTCAGCAATGAGGTTCTTCCCAGCTGGGATATGTTTCAGTGTAAAATTGAACCATCTGAAATATTGGGCCCATTGTACTTGCTTAGGGGAAAGCCTCTGAGGGATCTTTAATGCTTCAAGGTTCTTAAGATCAGTCCACACTTCGAAAGGAATGGCTCTGCCTTCCAGAAAATACCTCCATGTCCCCCGTGCTACACATACAGCAAATGCTTCCTTCTCCCAGATAGCCCACCTCCTCTCAGTGGGGGTCAACTTCTTGGAAAGGTATGCACAAGGCAGCAACTGTCCCCTTCCATTTTCTTGTAATAGCACCGCAGCTATTGCCACATCGCTGGCATCGGACTGGATCACAAACTTCTGCTTGGGGTCAGGATGTTGCAGGATAGGCTCTTTTGCAAAAAGTATTTTGAGTCTTTCGAAAGCCTTTTGACATTCCATCACCCACCTGATTGCCTGAGAGGGTCTGGGCTTAGTAGGGGCTGACCCAGTCTTTACTAACTCAGTTAAGGGCAAGGCAACATCTGCGAAATCTGGAATGAATTTCCAGTAGAAATTTGCAAATCCTAAGAAACTCTGTAATTTCTTGCATGTGCAGGGAGCTTGCCAATTAAGCACTGCCTTCACCTTGGTTGGGTCCATCTCTATGCCTTTGCTAGATATGCGGTATCCCAAATAGTCTACTAACATCTGGTGAAATTCGCACTTGGAAAGTTTCACATAGAGCTTAGCAGACAAAAGCTTCTTCAAGACTTGCCTCACAAACTTGTCGTGGTCAGGGAGATTCTGGTTATAGATAAGTATGTCATCTAACTACACAAGAATCCCATTGTAGAGATGGGCATGTAAAACTTCATTTATGTATTGCATGAACATGGCAGGGCCCCCTTTCAGAACAAATGGCATCACTTGAAATTGGAAACTCCCTAATGGGCAGTTGAAAGTGGTTTTCCACTCATCCCCTTCCTTTATTCTGATGCGGTAATAAGCCTCCCTTAAGTCCAAGTATTTTCCCTTGGCTAGATTTAGTAATTACTTCATGAGGGGAAGGGGATAAGTGTTCTGCACACACACTGCATTAAGATTCTGGTAATCTACAACTAAGCGAAAACCTCCATCCTTCTCCTTAAAGAGAATGGGGGCTGCTGTCCTGGAATTTGCAGGCTGGATGAATCCCCTCTTTAAATTGGTGTCTATGTAATTTTTCAGTTCTGCCAATTCTTTCGGTGACATTGCATACATCCTAAGTTTTGGGAAAGTTGCCCCTGTTTCAAATTCTATTGCACAGTCTGCGGGTCTGTGAGGGGGCAGTTCATTGCAATCTACCTCACTGAAAACTTTTCCCAAGTCTCTGTATTCCAAGGGCGCCTTCAGGAGATCTAGAAGTGTTCCTTCCTTCATTGCAGCCGCTGCTAAGGACCCATCTGGGGAGGAGGTTTTCCCCTGTCAGTCTCTGAAAAAGGGTTAGAGCCCAGGGGGATGAAAAGCTTACGATGATCACTCTCCCAACAAAAGGTGGGAGTCCTTTTGTCTTTCCAGGCCAGATCCAATATAACTGTTTCCAACATCTTGGGAGAGACTATGAATCTCAAGAACTCACAGTGCCGGCCTATCTGCAGCTCCACTAACTCAGTCAGGAGCATAGCAGGAACTCCACCCACTAGAAAGCCGTCCACCTGCTGGAACCTGATGGGTTTCGCTAAAGGCCTGGCCTGGATTTTTAACTTCTCCACTACAGTTTTGCTAATAAGGCATCTCGAGCACCCTGTATCTATCAGAGTCCATATTTCTTCCTCCTCCCCCATGATCATTAATTTCATCCTTGCTTTAATAAGGAACAGATGGTTGGGCTCACTCACCATTGGGTCGTCCTCTTTACCGGGCTCCTCATTCCAACCAGGGCTGGTTCCTGAAGGCATAGGGTTTTCACCTTTAGCAAAATCCTCAGGAGGGCACAGCTCTGAAGTTTGAAAGGCCCAGCGACCCTGCAGAGGGGCTTTTTCAGATCCTCTTTCTGCTACCGGGCATGGCTTGGGTTTTCGGGGGAGAGGGGGGGTCAAGCAGTCTGTCCCCTTATGGCCAATCTGGTCACATCTGTAGCAATTTGTTCTCCTCATAATCCCTGAGCAAGGGGAGCCCAGCTGACAAGGAAAAAGGCGGCCTCTTAAAAGATCCTTTGTTGCATGAGGTGCGGGAGGTCCCTTCTCAGCAAGAATTACATCACCCAAAGCAACTGCCATGGCATACCAGTCTTGAATGGCCCAGTTGCCTCCCACCTGCAGTTCACATGCCTCTCTCAACTTTGGATCAAGGACACTTTTGAAAATATGGACCAAACAGTTTGCTGGCCACCCCTTCAGATTATAGGCAATCATTTGAAATTCTTCCATAAAATTCTTAAAAGGTAATAATAAAAAGGTAATAATGTTGATGTGGTGGTGCATCTTAGCACAAATGATTTGTCCCAGAGAAATGTTAAAGTAGTAAAAAGAGATTTTCAATGTCTAAGTGTGGAGCTGGGTAAAATAACTGATTCAGTGACTTTCTCAGAGGTGTTACTGGTTTGTGGCCAGGAGGATAAAACAACTTATATCAGAGAGTTTAATATGTGGTTAAGGCAGTGGTGTAAAGTTGAAGGTTTTGGCTATGTAAGTCATGATGTCAGTATGTGGTCTAATAGGGAGTTATTTAAGAGGGATGCTTTGCATCCATCACACGGAGGTACCCAGGTGCTCGGTGAGGAGTTCAGAACTTTTTTGGACCTGCATTTAAACTAGGTAAAGGGAACAGAGATATAACTGATGTGGATGATTTCTGTCCCCAACCAATGAGGATAAATCAGTTTCTGGAAGCTTATGAAAAGGGAGCTGCAAATAAAATAGATTTGTTTGTTTGTTTGTTTGTTTGTTTGTTTGTTTGTTTGTTTATTTATTTATTGGATTTGTATGCCGCCCCTCTCCATAGACTCGGGGCGGCTAACAACAATGATAAAAACAGAATGTAACAATTCAATAATAAAACAACTAAAAACCCTTATTATAAAACCAAACATACACACAAATATACCATGCATAACTTGTAATGGAATAGGGGGAAGGAATATCTCAACTCCCCCATGCCTGGCGGTATAAGTGAGTCTTGAGTAGTTTATGAAAGATAGGGAGGGTGGGGGCAGTTCTAATCTCTGGGTGGAGTTGGTTCCAGAGGGCCGGGGCTGCCACAGAGAAAGCTCTTCCCCTGGGGCCCACCAAATGACATTGTTTAGTCGACAGGACCCGGAGGAGGCCAACTCTGTGGGATCTTATCGGTCGCTGGGATTCGTGTGGTAGCAGGCGGTTCCAGAGGTAATCTGGTCCAAAGCCATGTAGGGCTTTAAAGGTCATGACCAACACTTTGAATTGTGACCGGAAACTGATCAGCAGCCAATGCAAGCCACAGAGTGTTGAAGAAACGTGGGCGAATCTTGGAAGCCCCACGATGGCTCTCGCAGCTGCGTTCTGCACAATCTGAAGTTTCCAAACACTTTTCAAAGGTAGCCCCATGTAGAGAGCGTTGCAGTAATCTAACCTCGAGGTGATGAGGGCATGAGTGACTGTGAGCAATGACTCCCTGTCCAAATACGGCCGCAATTGGTGCACCAGGTGAACCTGGGCAAACGCCCTCCTCACCACAGCTGAAAGATGAGGTTCCAATGTTAGCTGTGGATCAAGGAGGATGCCCAAGTTGTGAACCCTCTCTGAGGGCCTCAGTAGTTCCCCGCCCCAGGGTAATGGATGGACAGATGGAATTGTTCTTGGGAGGAAAGACCCACAGCCCCTCCGTCTTGTCTGGGTTAAGTTTGAGTTTGTTGACACCCATCCAGGCCCCAACAGCCTCCAGGCACTGGCACATCACTTCCACTGCTTCATTGACTGGAAATGGGGTGGAGATGTATAACTGGGTATGATCAGCGTATTGATGATACCTCACCCCATGACCTTGGATGATCTCACCCAGTGGTTTCATGTAGATATTGAATAGCAGGGGGGAGAGGACCGACCCCTGAGGCAGCCCACAAGGGAGAGACCTGGAGGTCAGCCTCTGACCCCCCACTAACACTGACTGCGACTGACCAGAGAGATAGGAGGAGAACCACTGAAGAACAGTGCCTCCCACTCCTAACCCCTCCAGCCGGCACAGAAGGACACAATGGTTGATGGTATCAAAAGCCGTTGAGAGGTCAAGAAGCACCAGGGCAGAGGACAAGCCCCTGTCCCGGGCCCGCCGGAGATCATCCATCAACGCGACCAAAGCAGTTTCCATGCTGTAGCTGGGCCTGAATCCAGACTGCTGAGGACCCAGATAATCTGCTTCTTCCAAGGACTGCTGGAGTTGGAGCGCCACCACCTTCTCAACAACCTTCCCCATAAAGGGAAGGTTGGAGACTGTACGGTAATTATTAAACAAGGCTGGGTCCAGGGAAGGCTTCTTGAGGAGGGGGCACACAAGTGCCTCCTCATAAAGGGCCGGAAAGGACCCCCTCCCCAAGGAGGTATTGACAATCTCCTGGATCCAGCTCTAAGCTCCAGGCTAAAACCAACCAGGAGGGACACGGATCCAGTAGACAGGTGGCGGAACTCACAGCTCCAATGGCCTTGTCCACTTCATCAGGTGTCCCCAAGTCAAACTCCTCCCAGACTGATGGAGAAAGACGTTTAGCCCTATTCACCACAACTGACTCATTGTCAGCCGATACTGCTATGCAATTGGAGTCGAGATCAGCCCGGATCCGAGCGACTTTATCAGCGAAAAACAAGTTAAATTCCTCGGCACTACCCTGCAGGGGCTCCCCAACTCCCTCGTGATTTAGAAGGGAGTGGGTCACCCTAAACAGAGCGACTGGGCGGGATTCCGCTGATACAATCAAGGCAGCATGGCACGCGCATCTTGCCGCCTTGAGCGCCACTTTGTAGGTCTTAATAAAAGCTCTTACAAGTGTTCGGTTGGATTCAGACTTACTCTTCCTCCATCGCTTCTCTAGACGTCTCTTCTGGCATTTCAACTCTCGGAGCTCGTCATTGAACCATGGAGCTGTACGTGGTCTAATGCCATAGAGAGGTCGCAATGGTGCAATTTGGTCAAGAGTCTCCGCTGCAGCCTTGTTCCAGGCCTCAGCAAGAGACTGCTGAGCTGTGGACGAGTGAATCTGGTAAAACCCGAAGCACCCTCTGAAAGCCCTCAGGGTCCATCAGGCGTCTGGGGTGGAACCTCCTAATAGGTTCCGCCTCCCTGCGGGGGAGGATTGGAGCCAGGAAATCAAGCTGCAGTAGAAAATGGTCTGACCATGAAAAGGCAATGCTTCTAAGCCCCTTAGTCTCAGACCATTATTCAATTGCTCAGAGAGGAATATCATGCCGGGTGCGTTTCCACCCTCGTGAGTCGGACTCTGAAATAATTGAGTCAGGTCCATGGCTGTCATGGTGGCCATGAACTCCTGTGCTAATCCAGAGGAACCGCTGAGTGACGGCAGATTGAAGTCCCCCAGGACAATGAGTCCAGGGAACTCCACCGCCAACCCGGCCACCTCCTCGAGCAGCACAGGCAGGGCTATTGACATGCAGCTGGGAGGCAGGTACGTGAATAACAAGCCCACCTGAACCCCTGAATCCAACTTCAGAAGGAGTGACTCGCAACCCGCAATCTCAGGGGCAACGAGTCTACGTAGGTGAAGGTTCTCCCTGGCTACAATAGCCACTCCCCCCCTTCCCTGGGGTCGAGGCTGATGCCATATTTGAAACCCAGCTGGGTATAATTCCGAGAGAGGAACTCCTCCCTCTGGGCCCAGCCAGGGTTCAGTCACACATGCCAGATAGGGCCTCCTCATCCAGGATGTAGTTGTTGATGATAAGGGGCAAACTAATAATGAAAATAATGTTCCTCAGGTAATGTGCACGAATAGAGAGAAGGGGAGGTGGAGTAGCCATTTATGTTAAAGAAAGTCTAAAAACAACACTAATTCAAAATAAGTGTAAAAATCTGGAGACTCTCTGGATTTGCATGCAAAATAAAGAATGTTCTGTCATTAGAATTGGGGTGATCTATAGGCCTCCAGGGCAATCTGAAGAATATGACAACAAGATGGTGGATGAAATTACCCAAATGGCAGTAAAGGGAGATATTGTGGCTATGGGTGATTTCAACATGCCTGATGTTGACTGGAATATCCCCAGTGCTCTTACATGCAAAAGTAAGAATATAGTAGAGGCCTTTACAGGAGCAGCTCTGGCACAGCTGGTTAAGACACCAACTAGAGGGGAGAATATTCTAGATTTAGTTTTTATGAATGGGAATTGGGTTTCAGAGGTCAAGGTGGGAGAAATTTAGGTTGCAATGACCATCTATGTTTGTGGTTTGATGTAAAAACTGATTGTGAGCAATCCTACACTGCATCCAAAGTATTGGATTTCAGAAAAACAAATTTTAATGCAATGGGGAAATATTTAAGTAATGAATTAAAGGGGAGGGATAAAATGGCAGGAGTGAGCACCCAGTGGACTGTATTTATAAAGGCCATCTTAAAAGCCACTGGACTGTATGTAAGACAAATAACTAAATGTAAAAGGAAGAAGAAACCGCTATGGTTTAGCAATGATGTAAGGGCTATAGTCAATGGAAAAAAGCTGCCTATAGGAGGTATAAAAAGTCTGGAAGTACAGCTGATAGAGAGGTGTATAAAATGAGACAGAAGGAGGAAAAACAGATAATATATGCTGCTAAAGCCTCAAAAGAGGAAGAAATTGCCAAATCTGTAAAGAAGGGGGATAAAACCTTCTTCAGATATATTAGTGATAGGAAGAAGAAAAACTGCAACATCACAAAGCTTAGTACCGGGAATAATACATGCATTCATGGGAATAAGGAGATCGCTGACCATTTCAATAGCTATTTCTGTTCAGTTTTCTCAAAAGACACCTTACAAAATAATACTATAGAGGGATATAGCATTGCTTCCAGCTGTATGGATTCATCTCCAGTGATCTTAGAATGTCTTAGAAAAACTTGAACAATTAAAGATAAATAAGGCAATGGGTCCAGATGGCATCCACCCCAGAGTTCTTAAAGAACTCAGATCTGTCATTGCTACCCCCCTGACTGATTTGTTTAACCAATCCTTGTTAACAGGAGATGTTCCTGAGGATTGGAGAATGGCCAGTGTTCTGCCTATCCACAACAAGGGCAGTAAAGAAGAAGCTGGTAGCTACAGGTCAGTTAGCTTGACATCACTTGTAGTTAAATTGATGGAGACTCTACTCAAAAATAGCATAAATCAGCACCTAAAAAACAATAACTTATTGGACCCAAATCAGCTTTACTAAAGGCAAATCATGTCAGACTAATCTCATTGATTTCTTTGACTATGTCAAAAAGGTGTTGGAACAAGGTGGTGCCGTGGATATTGCCTATCTGGACTTCAGCAAAAGCCTTTGATACGGTTCCACATAAAGAGCTAATAGATAAATTATTGAAGATTGGTTTAATCCCTGGATAGTTCAATGCATTTGCAGCTGGCTGAAGTGTAGACATCAGAGTTATTGTTAATGGCGTGTATTCTGAGCAGAGACAGGTTACAAGCGGTATGCCACAAGGGTCTGTTCTGGGTCCCATTCTTTTTAATATTTATTTATTTATTATTTAGATTTGTATGCCGCCCCTCTCCGCAGACTCACTATGTTTGTGAGTGACATAGGGGAAGGTTTGGTAGGGAAGGTTTGCCTATTTGCCAATGACTCTAAAGTGTGCAATAGGGTTGATATTCCTGGAGGCCTCTGTAATATGGTAAATGATTTAGCTTTACTAGATAAATGGTCAAAGCAATGGAAACTGCAGTTCAATGTTTCCAAATGTAAAATAATGCACTTGGGGAGAAGGAATCCTCAATCTGAGTATTGTATTGACAGTTCTGTGTTATCAAATACTTCAGAAGAGAAGGATTTAGGGGTAGTGATTTCTGACAGTCTCAAAATGGGTGAGCAGTGCAGTCAGGCAGTAGGAAAAGCAAGTAGGATGCTTGGCTGCATAGCTAGAGGTATAACAAGCTATATAGAGTGCTGGTGAGACCACATTTGGAATACTGTGTTCAGTTCTGGAGACCTCACCTACAAAAAGATATTGACAAAATTGAATGGGTCCAAAGACGGGCTACAAGAATGGTGGAAGGTCTTAAGCATAAAACGTATCAGGAAAGACTTAATGAACTCAATCTGTATAGTCTGGAGGACAGAAGGAAAAGGGGGACATGATCGAAACATTTAAATATGTGAAAGGGTTAAATAAGGTCCAGCAGGGAAGTGTTTTTAATAGGAAAGTGAACACAAGAACAAGGGGACACAATCTGAAGTTAGTTGGGGGAAAGATCAAAAGCAACATGAGAAAATATTATTTTACTGAAAGAGTAGTAGATCCTTGGAACAAACTTCCAGCAGACCTGGTAGATAAATCCATGGTAACTGAATTTAAACATGCCTGGGATAAACATATATCCATCCTAAGATAAAATACAGAAAATAAAGGGCAGACTAGATGGACCATGAGGTCTTTTTCTGCCGTCAGACTTCTATGTTTCTATGTTTCTTCACAGGCTTGCCTGCCTGTTTCAATTGAAAAATATGAGTCTCCGCTTCTATCTGTCTTGCTACACTATTTGGCTCAGGAGCCCTCTCATTATGCAATTTAGGAAGCAGTCTGCCGTTTGCAATCAGAGAATCAGCAGAAGGGGGCCGAGCAGATTTTGAAATCCCCCACAAAGGAATTCCTTTGATATGACATCGGCTTGCTCTATCTTGCAATTTACATAGGGAGTCATGGACTGGGGTGGAAGGGGAGGATACATTATTCATTGTTGCCCTGTGGAGAGATAAGTTCAGGGGGCCATGTGGAAAGGGATCTTCAGAAACCCATGGGCATCTTAGCCACCCCCACTGAGGAAGATAGGTTGTTTCCGGCTTGTTCATCTCAGCCCCAAGCCTATTCCTCCCCTCTTTACCTTTGTAATGTTGAACTCTGCCTGGCTCCTACTGGAGAGGAGGGTAGAACATTCCAAGCCCTTCCATCTCCAGATTCTTGGTTAACTCCCTCTGTTCCATTCTTCAGATCAGGTGAGAGTTGGAATTGTTGTCAGCGAACCAAATAGCCTCTGAGAAATAAATCATTTCCATGCCTGTGCTTCTCGCAGGGTACGATTTATTAACAGCCATGTCTGGATTCAACTTGAATCTTTCCAACTCTGAGTCTTCTAGTTTGCATCCGGGTCAAAACCTCATATCACACCTCCACACCCACAAGTGCAGTCATGAGGACCAATCCTATACATGATTCCTGATTCCTTCTTGTGTTCATTACTATGGCATCTGAAGAAAGGAATGTGTGGTGGCATATGCCTTGGAAATGGTCCTGGGTTGGGCCGAGAGGCAAATAGATCTATCCTAGTCTCCCTTAATTTTCAAATTCAGCAAAAAAACATGTGACATATATATGTATGTATGTATGTATGTATGTATGTATGTATGTGTATATATATATGTGTGTGTGTGTGTGTGTGTGTGTGTGTGTGTGTGTAGATTGTTCTGAGTTCAGGTTTTGCCCCGTGTAATATTTTGAGTGTCTAGGCGACGTTCCGGTGAAATAACATTCACCATCATGAGGCTGAAGTAGTAAGCTTCGTGCTGCTGTAGATATAGTTTGTTTGCAACTGCCATTTGTTCCTTATAAATAGTGGTGAGGTGGAGATTTGGTTTAAATGTTGCAAATAGATTGGGTGGCTGTGTTTTAGTGATTTCATTGGTTGGTAGAATCACATTTAGTTAAAAGATTAACATGGTGATGATTATGATATATTTTTTTGTTTAGGGCTGGTTTCCAAATTTCTGGTAGGCGGGACGTGTATTTTGTCTTTTGGGTTTCTTAGGATGTTTGATATTTTCTGGTTAGTGACAAATGAAATTTTGATATTATGTTTGTGGAGAATTTTACTAATTTTGTCTGTGGTGCCTTTGATGTAAGGGAGGAGGGTGATGCCATTTTCCTGTTCTTGGTCTTGATTTTTGGGGGAAAAATCTTTTTTATTAGGTTTGTAATTGCTTTTCTTTCAAATCCATTAGAAATTAATACATCTTTGAGGTTGTTCAATTCAGTTTTTAAGTGGTCATGGTCAGCTAGGTTCTGGTGATGAGGGTTTTGGCTACTGAGGTGATCTGTGCAGGGTGGTGGTGGGAGTGTGCATTTAAATAATGGTTGGTGTGGGTTTTCTTTTGGTAGATGGTGTATCCTAGGGTGCCATTGGGTTTTTTATAGATTAGGACATCCAGAAAGGGAAGTTGATCATTGGCTTCTGTTTCCATAGTGAATTGTATAAACACAAACCCAAACTTTGGCTGAGATATGTAGATGACACTTTTGTAATTTGGCCACATGGAAAAGAAAAACTGGACAATTTCCTCACACATCTCAATAGCTTACACCCCAAAATACAATTCACTAGCTGGATATTGTCTTTAGAAAACCAGGGAGTTTATCAAATACCGTGTAAAATCTGCCCAGCCACATATATTGGACAAACTAACAGGAGAGTAAATGCACGTGTTGCAGAACATAAGAATGCATTAAGGAAAAAAGAAAAAACCTCCTCCCTTTTCCAACACTTCAAAACTACAGGACATGAAATTGATTTTGACAGTACCAAATTAATTTCCAAAACAGAACACTACAGCAAAAGAATAATCATGGAAGCCATAGAGATAGAAAAACATCCCCAAAATATGAACAAGTGGGATGATACCTCCCGCATACCAGACATCTGGAAACCAGCCCTCAACGTATCCCAGCCATAGAAACTGAAACTAGACTCAGAACACACATTGCAAAACAATCAAGTAGCCTGCAAGCTCCAACTACTCAGGATATCACGCCTAATCTACAACCATTAACTAATCGGGGAATTTGTGCATGCGTCCAATTAGCTAGACGCATCTACAGAAAGCTCCCGCATGTGAATTAGGAAAAAGGAAAGTTAACCCCTGACAGCCCTCTCTAGCTTGGTGAAAAGTGGATTGGGAGGAAGTGGATTGAACGGTGCTGTTGAAAACTCTACAAAAAAGAGTCAAAAGAAGGATTAAGTCACAGTTTTAAACGTGAGTAGGGGGAAAAAGTGAGAACAAAGAAAAGATGGCGTCTACTACGGAGCTGGAGGGAAAAATGGATTCATTGTTAACGGCATTTGCCAATATGGGACAGTTGCTCCAAGATATGAAAAAGGAGATAACGGCCGTTGGGGCTGGCGTTGCAGATTTAAAAGAGCAGTCGAAAATACAAGATCAAAGAATTGTGAAATTGGAGGAGGGAAAGAGTCGTCAGGAATTACGTATAATTAACTTGGAGGACAGACAAAGAAGAGCTAATCTCCGCCTGAGGGGATTTAAAAAAGATTTTGCGGAGGGTAAACATCTTATCCAAGCAATTTACCAATGGTTCAGTGAAAACAACATTAAATGTGATCTAAGTGAATTTGAAAGAGCGCACTGGGCATTTGGATCTCGGAATCAAGGAGATCAAAAAGATGTTATTGTAAGATTTAATTCGGAAAGGAAAGCAGCAGAAATCTTCAGAGAACTAAAGCAGATTTCAAACTTACGTTACAAAGCCATTCCAATACTCATTTTAAAAGACTTGTCTGCAGAAACGCTCAAGATGAGAAACCAGATGAGAGACATCACCTCCCAATTATATGAAAATGGAATCCATTTCACATGGCGTTATCCTGCCACAGTAATCGTTTTTAAAGACTCCAAAGTTTTCCAGGCGAGATCTCTGGAGGAGGGGAAGAAACTGCTTCAACAGCTGGGGATCGATTCGAAGGTAACTTCCCAGGCATCAACATCGAAGGGCAAGCCAGAAGTTGGGGATGGGGACGGGAGACACGGAAGAGGAGAGGAGGATTTGTTTATGCTCCAACCAATTCGTGCAGCAGAACAAAGTAAAGAGGAAAAAATTGCAGCTCTGCAAAAGGAACTTGAATTACTTCAGGAGAAGGAAAAAAGAGAAGAACCGAGAATCACGCGCCAGAAGAAGAAATAATGAACTGAACTGAGCTGATTTGCCAATATGGTATTATTGTTCTCAACTAACTAACTTCTTCTTCCTGTATTTTTTGCTAACCAACAAGGGGAAAAGAGGAAAGGAGGGGGGATCTTTCTTTATTGTAATAAAAGAGGAGAGATGGGGGAGGTTTCTAGTGGAATGCAAATTCAGGAGTGCCTCTTGGATAACGAAAGGTTTTTTCGTTGCCTCCCCTCGGGTGGGGGGTGCAAGGGAAGAGGCACTAGGGTGGGGATTCATGATAATCAACAAGCATTTTTCCAGCAGGCTCTGTTTTGCAGGAGGGGGAAATATATTTAAAATTATGTAAATGGGTGAAACAGTGTTATTGTCGTTAAACGTAAATGGTCTTTCATCACAGAAAAAACATTATAGAATCATGAAGCTGACTAGGGACAGTAAAGCTGATATCTTATTTTTATCAGAAACTCATAAAGGAAGGGAAAAATCAGATAAATTAGTTACAAAATGGCGAGTGGCAACGGGCTTATGAGTCGAGAGGGACGGCAAAATCCAGAGGAGTCGCCATCTTGATTAATCAAAGACTATTATTCCAATTAATTAATATCAAAAGAGAAAAAGACGGCAGAATGTTATTTATCAAAGGGAAAATAAATAATAAGCTAGTAACCTTAGCAGTAATCTATGCCCCCAATGTAAATGCAAAACAGTTCATAATGAATGTAAAGCGTAAATTAGATAATTTTGCGGAAGGCACAGTGATTTTAGCAGGCGATTTCAACCTGGAATTAACAGCAGGGACGGGAGAAAAGAAAAAGTTACATTTAAATAAAATTAATATGATGGACTTACATGAAAATATAGTAAACAGGGATACATTTTATTCAGCAAGACACAATAAATTTAGTTGCATTGATTATATATTAATTAATAAAACAGCCGAGGTACAGCTTAAGAAAGTAGAAGTTAAAAGTATTTGGTTATCAGACCATGCCCCACTGTTAGCAGTGATTGAGATAGACGGTGGTAGGCAACAAAGGATTTGGAGATATAACCCTGTGGTTTCAGCTAGTGAGAAAAATAGACTCAAATTACAAAAGGAATTGAGTGAATTAATGCAACAGGTGAAATAAAGCAAACAATAGTTTGGGATACACACAAGGCTGTCATGAGGGGTAATTGTATTAGCACTGAAGCTTTTATTAGGAAATCCTGGGAAGTTGAAAGAGAAAACATATTAAAAGAAATAGATTTAATACAAGAAATTTTAAAAATTACAAGAAATAGAGCTTGGAATACATTATTATTATCTAAGAAAAAGAAATTACAATTACTTGATGAAGAAAGATGGAATAAAATGAAGATGATTGTAAAACAGAGAATCAGGGGATGGGGGAACAAATCAATGAAACAAATGGTACATTATTTGAAAAAAAGAAAAGAGAAATCCCATATTTCTGCTTTAAAGGATAAGGAAGGTGTAATAAAACATACTAATGCAGAAATGGAAAAAATAATGAGTGACTTTTATGGGAATTTATACAAAAAAGAACATATTACATTGCAAACCATAGAGGTTAATGAGAAAGTAACGGAAGAAGATAGACAAATTTTAAATGCAAAAATAACAAATGATGAGATATCTAGAGTTATTAAAGGGTTGAAACCTGCTAAAGCCCCTGGTCCAGACGGTTTTACTGCTGAATATTATAAGACTTATATGAATGAATTATTACCGTATTTGGAAAAATTGTTTAACAATGTAATTGAGACCTTTGAAACTCCACAGACATGGAAAATCTCAGAAATTATAACTATCCCAAAGCCGGATCGTGATCCAATGGACCCAAGTTCTTATCGCCCTATCAGCTTACTCAACCAGGATTACAAAATATTTATGAAAATATTGGCAAACAGGGTAGAGAATATCTTACCAAAGGTAATTGGAGAAGACCAATATGGATTTGTTAAAGGAAGAAAGATTTATGAACCAATTAGAAACGTGGTTAATGTTATACACCATGCTACCAATACCAAAAGAAAACTAAGTATTTTAAAGTTAGATGTGTACAAAGCCTTTGATAAAGTTAACCATGATTATCTGTTTCAATTATGTAAAGATTTAAATATGGGAGATTCATTTTGTAGAATTATAGAAACAATTTATAAGGATAATATAGCCCATATTAGAGTAAATGGTAACAGAACAGAGACGATTAAAATACAGAATGGAACCAAGCAGGGTTGTCCACTATCCCCAATGTTATTCGCACTAGCAATTGAAACTTTAGCAAATAAAATTAGAAATGATAAGGAATGGATAGGTTATCAAATAGGAAAATTTGAATTGAAATTAAATTTGTTTGCAGATGATGCTATAGTGATGTCCGAAACCCCAATCGAAATGATGAAAAGAATAATGATTTTACTCCAGGAATTTAAAGACCAATCGGGACTTATGGTAAATATAGAGAAATCGGAGATAATTTGTTTAAACACAGGCCCTAAAGAGCAAATTGAGATACAAAAAATATCAGGATTGAAATTAGGATGTAAAAAAATGAAATATTTAGGAATCTGGTTGTTTAAGAATCCGATAAAAATTGCAACAGCCAACTATAATTTAATATGGAAAAAAATTCAGAAGCAGATAAAAAATTGGAGGGGGAAAAGGTTGGGAAGAATTGCCAAGATCAGAGCCCTTAAAATGATGATAATACCAAAAATGATGTATTTGTTTCAGGTTTTACCAGGTACCCTCCCTGGGGCAAAACTGAGAGAATGGGATAGTAAATTAAACTTTTGGATTGAAGGAAACAAAAGGCCTAGAATAAGAAAAAAATGGCAGTTTGCACAAGAGAAAGAGGGGGGGTGGGGGAGCCCATGCTTGGTACTATATAGAGAAGCATTTCAAATAGAAAGATTAATGGAATTACAGTTATGGGGGGGAAAGAAGTGGGTAAATTTAGAAAAGGAAATTAACAATATAAATAATAAACAGCTATTATTTAAAAATTGGAGTAGAATAGAAATCAGTAATTTAATCGACCTTCTGAAAGCATGTTTAGAAATATGGTCTAAATGGCAGAGAAAATGTGGAACTAGGAATTCCAAGCTATCAATGTTACATGTATTGAACATAGGTGATGATGTTAATTTAAGCAGAATTATCAAAGTACTAAATAGCAAAGGGATAATGAGAATTGAACAATTATATGAGAAGGATGGAAGAGTTAGCAGAACTCGATTGGAATGGTGGCTTGGTCAACAGAAATGGCTGCAGATTAATGCAATAAGCAAATATTTAAATAAAAGTGAGAATAAAGAAGCTTTCTTACGAGAAGAAAATTGTTTAGAAAAAATAATAAAAGAAAAGATTAATGAGATAAAAGCCCAAGCCGGTAATATATATAGAATGTTATTGCAGGCGGAAGAGGAAGTAATAAAAAGTTTGACAAGATGCTGGCAAAGTGATTTACAAATAGATGAAAATGAAATGAAAGAAATAGTAGAAAATATATATAAGATTAAAAATACAAGAGTTAAAGAGATGAGAAGGAAAATTTTACATAAATGGTACTATACACCGGCTCAACTTGCACACTTCCAGGGGAAAGAGAAGGGTAATTGTTGGCATGGCTGCCAAAAAAAGGGAATCTTTATGCATATGTTCTGGGAGTGTGCAGAAATTCAGACATTCTGGAATGAAGTACAGAATGAAATTAACAAAATGTTAAATATTAACTGGATAATTACAAAAGAAATAGCGATTTTAATTAAACAAAGAAAATTAGGAGAATTCAAGGAAATAAAATCTGCAGCATTGGAAAGTGCTCAAGCAGTAGTGGTATTGGGTTGGAAAGACTCCACAAAATGGACAATACAGAATTGGTACTGGTACATGGTGGACCACATACATTTTGAAATTATGGAAATAAGATTAAACAACTTTGATGAAAACAAACTGAAGAAGCTGATGGTACGATGGAATAAGGTGAAGGATTATATGTTGAGTAGAATCTGTGATGTAAATGTGAAAAATAAACTGCAATCACTCTTTTAGTAATATCTAATGCAAGATAGAGCCAAGGAAATATAGATAAACAAAAATTAAAAACCTTTGAATCCCCTTGTATGGGGGGTGGTGGTGAAGGGGGGTGTTTTGTCTGTTAGGTGATGGGCACACGCACTGTGCACTGTTATATGTTTGTTTTATGTAACCATTTTATAAAATCAATAAAAAATTCATTATAAAAAAAACCAACTATTAACTAATCAGCATACCTCAGTTACATCAATGACCCCAAGTGTTACCCCACTGACTCACCAGGAAGTTTCTACACAGCAGGCAATTGCTGAGCCATCAAACCACACCCAGCCACCAGTATTTATAGAAGGAAGGCAGCTCAGGTCTCGCTGTGTTCGCCCTAGAACAAGGACAGAAACACCAGCCTGAAGATGACGAGTGGGACCTCATCAAAACGTCGCCAGAAATTTCCAAATCCTACATGGGAAGAAACCCGAATATACCAAGAACATCATATATATATACATACATATATATATCACACTCCCCCCCCCCCGTTTCTCTATCACTACCAAACTGTGTCAGGCCAACCTTTGGCTTCACATAATGACTTTGGGCCTGACATAGGCCTGGTGAGATCTGCGGAGCAGCAAGTGAGCCTCCTCTTCAGCCATCAATGAAACAATTGAACTGCACAGGTCTGAATGGGAGAGTCAATGACCGGCCCGATTGGATGATTATATCATGTGGTTAAATGATTCATGGTTGTACTGAGCTATGAGGGGAAGGGTGCTGGGTACCTATGTAAATGCTCAATATGTAAATATGTTATGCTAATACCTTATGCTAATCTACATCATTTACATACCGGTTGTGGATTGGTTAAACCAGCCGGGAAATTTGAACGGCTGTCAAAGCCGTACCTACAAGGAAAAATCCTTTAAAAAGCAAAACCCTAGCCACACACTTTGTCTTTTACTGCAAATTACCATTGTATACATTGTTGCACGTTTGGTTACATATGAGCCGATTCCTAATAAAGAAGAATCAGGCAGCCACGTGTCTTGCAATTTATTCCGAACTTAACAGTGAGCAAGACAGGGGAAGGATCTCCTATTTCAACAAAAATCTCCTTACACAAAGGAACTAGACAAGGTTGTCCACTGTCCCCATTACTTTTCATCTTAACGCTAGAAGTCTTAACAAGGATCATTAGAAAAAAGGAAGGTATAAAAGGCCTAAAGTGCAAAAATGAAATTTATAAACTTCAAGCATTTGGGATGACCTTGTTTTCATCTTAGAGGACCCCCTAGAATCAGGACCTAAATTACTTGCCATCCTAGAAGAATACGGCACAGTAGCAGGACTTAAAATAAATAAAACCAAAACTCAAATCTTAACCAAAAACATGAGAGAATCACAGAAAGCCAGTCTAAAGGCCAAACTAGACATCCAGATAGTTAAAAAAATCAAATACCTTGGCATTAATTTGATGAATAAAGTGTCCAGCCTAAAAGAAAATAACTATAATAAACTAATAGACAAAATACAATCTGATTTGACGAAATGGAAGAAACTACAACTCTCACTCTTAGGCAGAATAGCAGCTATAAAACTTAACATTTTGCCCAAAATACTATTCCTATTCCAAACAATTCCAATCCAATTGAAACAAGATTTTTTTTATAAAACTGAATAAAATTACCAGTAATTTCATTTGGCAGAACAAGCGTCCGAGAATTCGCCTAAAATATTTACAAGACAGAAAAGAAGAAGGAGGCTTGGCACTCCCAATCTGGAAAGATTACTAAATCGCTGCTTCCCTATCATGGATGAGAGAATGGATGAGCTTATCTAATACCAGATTACTTAATCTAGAAGGTCACGACCTTCATTTAGGATGGCACTATTATCTTTGGGATGAAAAGCCCAAGACTCACAAATATTTTATTAACCACCTGATTAGGAAATCTCTAATATATACCTGGAAAAAAATTAAATTAAAACTCTACAAAGGAATCCCATTATGGTATGCTCCATTAGAAGCATATGTTCATCCTAACTTTCATAAAAAAAACAATATAATAAGGTACAAGAACATAATAAATTCTAATGGTGAAATCAGATCAAGAACAGAACTAGAAAATCTCGGTCAAAAAACGGAATGGTGGGAATACTTACAGATTCAAACTAAATTTAATAAGGATAAAAGTAAACCAGGAATAGTTAAAAACGTCCTACTAGACAAATTATGCACAGGACCCCAGGAACAATTAATTAAATTTTTTTATTGTTATTAAAATTTTAATGAATTGGACAATACTAATACAAAAATTAACGTAAAACAGTGGAATCAGGACCTCAAAAAAAAGATCAAAGAAGATGAATGGCAATTACTCTGGAGCAGAAACTATAAACTAACCATAGCCACGTCTTACAAAGAGAACTTAGTTAAAATGTTCTACAGGTGGCACATTACCCCAATAAAACTAACAAAAGTAAACAACAAACTTTCACCATATTGCTGGAAGTGCCACCAAGAACTAGGCACCTATTTCCACCTATGGTGGCAATGCATAAAAGCTCAGAATTATTGGAAAATAATTGGACTCTGGATTGATGAAATACTAAATAGAAAAATAAAAAAAAACCCTGAATGTTTCCTTCTGGGCATTCTTAGACAAAACTTGCCTAAAACCTAAATTCACTTAATTGTCCATTTAACTACAGCAGCCAGATTAACCTTCGCACAGTGGTGGAAAAATGAGGATATACCCTCGAAAGACGCAATAATTAAAAAAATTAAATACTGTGCAGAGATGACGAAATTAACTATGCTTGTTAGGAATGAAACCATGCCTTCATTTAATAACTGTTGGGATCCCTTTTACAGTTGGCTAGAAAAAAAAAAGAGAATACCACGCTTTATGAATGAAATGATGGTTATAAACTTGACCAGATACAAATCCGATATACAGCTTTCTTATATTTCTTCTATAGTATTAAGAGACTTTAGATATATACAGATAGATTACTCACCACTAAACTCTATAATCTCTATATTTAGATTAACTCAACGCTTGCACTCACCTACACAGACGACTAACTTGAACTAGGGGAATGAGCTAATAATTTTGGGATTGGTTCTCGTTTTCAATACAGCTGCCCCGGACATTCGCCAACTCCTTTACTCTTTCTGTCTCTTTTACTTCTTTTGTCTTTCCTACCCCTTCCTATCTCTTCCCCTCCCTTTTCTATTCCCTTTCTCACTCTTCTACCCCTTTTCTACAATCTCCATGTTTATAAATTGTTACACCATGCTTGGATTTAACTGTTTTCTGTTTTGATCAACTTTTATGTTTTGTATATTTGTAAATAAAAAATTATTTAAAATTTTTTTAAAAAAAAAAGACAGGGGAAGGATCTCCATGCCTGCCACATTCCAGGAGAAGAATATTGCAAAAATCTCCATTCCCACCCTACTTCAGGGGAAGGAGTTCTTTGAACTACTCAAAATTTTCACTACTGGTTCTCCAGAATCTGGTGGATTTCACCCCTGAACCCAAAGCTGATGCACTACCCCTGTCCCACTCCCACCAGAAATACCCAAAATAAGTAGCCTTTAACCTGTATTGAATGATTCTCAGCATTGGTTTACAGCATGTGTAATTAAATATATTGTTTGTACATTCTGTTAACTAACCTTTTTTAATATTGGAATGTACATTTTGTGTTGGTTGTTCAATGGCTAAGTATACCAGCCCCCTGTCATCCACTATTTCACAGGATCTGCCCAAATCTATGCTCAGTGCATTGATGATACTATCTAACCAAGTCATCATTTTAACAAACTCAGAGACAACCTAAATAAAAAATTTAATGGATAAAAATCCTAAAGGAGAAAATAACTCAAGAAGCATAGAAAACACTAAAAATATACAATCATAAAAGCCCAGTCCAACATAATACCAATGAAAAAGAAAAACAAGAACTCCAAGAAGAAGCTAGCATGCTTATACAAAGACCTCTCTGCTAAACTCAAAGACAAAAAGGCTAAGTACAAAAAAATGGAAAGAGGGACTTATAATTAAGGCAGAATATCAACAGATAGTTTGAATCTATAACTATCAACAATATTATGTCAACAGATCTGATATCAACAGATAGTCTGAATCTATAATTTGGCACAACCACAGTTAGCAATGCCTCAGGGAAGACTCAACAGGACAAGCTGAACAAAGACACCTTCCAAGTGTCCTGTTGTCATTTCAGTTATAAGGATAGGGACTCTGTACAAAAGATTCCAGATTCTGAAGAGCTGAAAGTTTCACAGGGCAGGATAACTGAGAACTTCAAAACTGCCTCAATAAGCATACATTATTTCTATGTTTCTCAGAACAACAACACAATTGTTGTTAACTACCTTGCCACCATCCTCCAAGCGCCAGAGGCCAGATACTCCACCATTATATATCATAATATCATAAGACTACTCCAGTGAATCTCCCCTGGAGCCCAGTGAGATAATTCCTGGTGCCCAGCAAGTGAACCACCCCCAGAATGGTGGCACCCCAGCAAGGGATTCCTTCTGGAGCATCCCTCTGAAACCCAGTGAGAGATATCCTAAGACTTCTGGTTCTGGTTGGTAATGGGGGTGGAGGTGGAGAAGAACGCTCTCATCCTGGACTACGGTTTTTACTATTTTTTACCACCTTTGAGGATTCTAACAATACCAAGGACCTACTAAATTAACTTATTAGAACCTTTGTTTATTGGAGACCCTTTTAAAGACCTGTTTAAGACATTTTAAAGACTTTTTGGGGGATCGGCACGAACATCAAGTGCTGAGAAGGAGATAAGCGAGCGCCAATAGAATGCACCAAAACAGACAAGAAATACTAAGAAAATAAGCTGTAAATAATCCAAACAACAAACAAGCGAAAGTAGGCGAAAGAAGGAATAAACAAGCGAACGAGTTGAGGCTGAGGCTGGCGAGAGGGGCTCAACATTCATATCAAAATGCTGATGACCAACACCAAACACCACACAATGTGGAGGCCAGTGAGAGAGGCCGACACCAGAGAGGCTGTTGATACATAATGCAGAGGCCGGTGAGAGAGGCCGACGCTAGAGCCTAGAGCCCCAAAGACGTGGAGGCAGGTGAGAGAGGCTGTCACTAGAACTCAGCACCCCAAGACATGGAGGCTGGTGAGGGACACTGACGCTAGAGCCCAGCGCCCAAGACGCAGAACCTAGTGCCCCAAGTCGAACAACAATGCATGCGAAAGTGGGCGAACAAGAGAGTGAGCAAGCAAGTTGGTGCTGAGGTCGACAAGAGGTAGCTGATATTAACATCAAAACGCTGAGGCCAGTGAGAAGGGCCAACACCATTGCCTTACGCCCAATGCTGAAACCAACACCCAATGCCTAAACATCACACAACGTGGAGGCTGGTGAGAGAAGCCGACATCAATATCCAATACCTCATGACACAAAGACTAGTGAGAATGATTGATGCCAATGCCTGATGCCATGCGATGTGGAAGCCAGTGAGAAAGGCCGATGCCAATTCCTGATTCCACCTGATGCAGAGGCTGGCAAGAGAGACCGATATCAGTATCCTTCACCAGACTGGAAACAACAGAGAGATGAACAAACAGATAAGATGAATGAGAAATTGGGTGAGTGTTCCAGATGCTGAGGCCAGTGAGAAGCTAAAGCAAAGACTTGGACAGAGAAGAAATATGCAAGGTAAGACCGATGTTGGGTTTGCTGGAAGTGAACTGTTTTCCTTATTATGTTATTCACCCTCTGGCAGTTCTTCAATTCTGAGAAGTAGCTGTAGCTTCTCTTGGGCCAAAGAGACTATGTCCTTGATATTTCTCCCTTTTGTACTCCCTCCTCTTGACTTTAAGAGGAGGAGGAGATAAGACCTAATGAAAGACAATTCTCCTGGACATACTTAGAATGTATGACTTTCCCTAAAGACTAAGGGTCCACTTGGTTTTTTATATTTTTAATATATTTTACATATTTTTAATGGGTTTTATAATATTTAGTAGCATTACGAAAAAATTTTTTTAATGCTGCCTATAGCATTGTTGGATCATCTAGGAGCCTTTATATATTTAAATGTATTTAAATGTATTTTACTTTTTATATATTTTGATGGAATAGGAATTTGTAATTAACTAACTAATTTTAGGAGTTTTTAATTAATTAGAAGTATATGTGTGAATGTGATAGACTGATTGGTTAGCTTATAGTTTTAAATTGTATATTTTATTATTGTACTTTGGTGACCAATTAACTTGATTTTAGGGAAGACTGCTTGGAATTTCGAGATATGACTGAAGTTGGATGGTGTAATGAATGAGTTGAATGGAAGGATCAGTTTGCCTGCTGGCCTGAGAGCAGGAGGAGTGGGGGGGCTATCTCTGGGGTGGATGAGGGCCAAAATATTCTGGTCTTGCTGGGGAGAGGCAAATATGGAGGGAGACACGGGGTAGGCAGTTTCTAGGGGGAAAGGGACTGCTGCTTGAAAGTGGTCCCTTATTCCGGCCCCATGGACTAAACCCGGGGAACTGGTGACAAGCGAAATGCGGACCCTGGGCTCAGGCTGTTGCTGCTTAATGCTAGGTCTACTATAACTAAAGCTCCCCTCATCAAGGATATCCTCCTGGAGGGGGAGGCAGACCTAGCATGTATGATTGAGACCTGGCTGGGCCCAGAGGGAGGAGTTCCTCTCTCAGAAATGTGCCCAGCTGGGTTTCAGTTGTGGCACCAGCTGTGGCCCCATGAAAGAGGGAAGGAGTGGCAATTATAGCCAGAAAGACCATCAAACTGCATAGGCTCACTGATACTGAGATTGCAGGTTGTGAGTCCCTTCTTATCAGGTTGGACCTAGGGATACAAGTGGACTTGTTGCTTACATACCTGCCTATCAGCTGCATGTCAACAGCCCTGCCTGCACTACTCAAGGAGGTAGCCGGGCTGGCATTGGAGTCCCCCAGACTTATTGTCTTGGGGGATTTAATCTGCTGTTGCTTGGTGAATCCTCTGGGTTGGTGCAGGAGTTCAGGGCCACCATGGCAACCATGGACTCAACCCAAGTAATTCAGGGCCCAACCCAGGAGAGGGGGCACACTCTCAACATGGTATTCCTCTCGGGGAAGTTGAGTAATGAGCAGTCGGTTCTGGTGGGAAGGCAAAGAGGAGGGCGGAGGTTGCAGCTCCGCCTGACTACAGCTTTAACATCTGAAAATTAGGAGTTATAATCCGAGTTAGCAAAAAATGCTCTAATTTTTAGGCGAGGTGAAATGTTACTGCCTCTGAAGACCCCCGATTCTGCAATCTTCTGTGGCGTTCAGAGCTGTTTTTGCCCTAGAGTCAATGTTCCCTCTAATTTTTTTTCAGTGTGAGCGGAAAAGTATAGTGTTTAAGCAGCAGTCCCCTTGGGACTGGGCGGCATATGTATGTATGTATGTATGTATGTATGTATGTATGTATGTATGTATAAATAAATAAATAAATAAATAAATAAATAAATAAATAAATAAATAAAAACAAACAAACAAACAAACAAACAAACAAACAAATAAACAAATAAATAAAAATCCTTCTTTTTTATTAAAAGAAATTAATAATTTAAAAAAACCAAAATCCAGTGATCCCTCGAGTTTCGCGATCTCGATCTTCGCGAAACGCTATATCGCGATTTTTAAAAAAATATTAATTAAAAAAAAACCACTTCCGCGTTTGGCTTCGGGAGTCAGCTGGGAAGCGGCGCGGCTGTTTTAAAAGGTCGCAGCCGGCCTGGGGGGCTTCCCAGCACCCCCCCGAACCCCCAACCTGGGTCTTCCTGGCCGCCCACGCAAAGGGGAAACCCCGGCTCCTCGCTGATGCCCGCCGCTCGCCCACCCGCCAGCAAGAGGGGGAAGACCCAGGGAAGGTTTGTTCGGCCGCCCAGCAGCTGATCTGCTCAGTAGCGCAGCAGCAGCGAGGAGCCGAATCGGGGTTTCCCCTTTGCGTGGGCGGCGGGGAACGCAAACTCCACCATCTACGCATGCACGGCCATAGAAAAAAAGGGCGCGCATGCGCAGATGGTGTTTTTACTTCCGCAACCCTACATCGCGAAAAATCGATTATCACGAGGGGTCTTGGAACGGAACCCTCGCGATAATAGAGGGATCACTGTATTAATAAAAACATGTGAGGGCTAGGGGTTTTTCCCTCTGTTATTATTTAAGTGCTTTTACCATATGCTTTAAATCAAGAGTCACTTCTCTCTTTGTTTCTCTCTCTTTCCTGTCATTCTCTGCCTCAATCATTTTCTCATTTCTCTTTTTTTCTTCCCTTTTTTCTATCATTTCTCTCTATCTCTTCCTTCCACTATTCTCTCTCTCTCTTGCTTTCTTCCTCTCTCTCACTCTCTTCCTTCCTCTCTCATCTCTCTCTTTCTTTTTCTCTCTCTTTCTCTCTCTCTCCCCCTCTTGCTCTCTCTCTCTTTTTCTCACTTTCTCTCTTGCTTTCTCTCTCTCTCACTCTTTCTCTCTTGTTTTCTTTCTCACTCTCTCTCTCTCTTGTTCTCTTTCTCTTGCTATCTCTTTCTCCCCCTTTCTCTCTCTTTCTCACTTTCTCTCTATCTTGCTCTCTCTCTCTTTTTCTCACTTTCTCTCTCTTGTTTTCTTTCTCTCTCTCTTGCTTTCTCTCTCTCTCACTCTTTCTCTCTTGTCTTCTTTCTTACATTCTTTCTCTTGTTCTCTCTCTTTTGCTATCTCTTTCACCCCCTTTCTCCCCCTTTCTCTCTCTTTCTCACTTTCTCTCTATATTGCTCTTTCTCTCTTTTTCTCACTTTCTCTCTCTTGTTTTCTTTTTCTCTCTCTTGCTTTCTCTCTCTCTCACTCTTTCTCTCTTGTTTTCTTTCTCACATTCTTTCTCTTGTTCTCTCTCTTTTGCTATCTCTTTCTCTCCCCCTTTCTCTCTCTCTCTCTTTCTCACTTTCTCTCTATCTTGCTGTCTGTTGCTCTAACTCTCTCTCGTTCTCTCTCCGTTCTTCTCACAGTGGAGGCTGGCGAAGGTGATATTCAATGTCAGGGGGCACGCGGGCAGTTGCGCGCGTTCCCCATCCCCCTGCCAGCCTGCCCGGAACATTCAAAATAAGAAAAGCCTTCGCCGGTGAAGGTTTTTCTTATTTTGAATGTTCCGAGCAAGCTGGCAGGGGGATAGGGAGCGCGCGCAACCGCCCACGTGCCCCCGACATTGAATATCACCTTCGCCGGCCTCCGCTGTGAGAACGCCTGCCCCGCCTCTCCTGCAACCCCCTTGCTGAGAGCCCGGGACGAAAGTGCTCTCGGCAAAGGGACTGTGAGATGGGCAGGGCGTGCGTTCCTGGTGCAGGAGGACCGAAGGCAGGAGGTGGCGGAGGAGCAGAGGGGGTGGATTGGGCGGGCAGGGGGCAGCGCCAAAAGGCCGACGGGGCTGGAGGCACCATGGGGAGGCAGGGCCCTTCTACTGCCAGTGCCTCCCCCCCCGCGGGCTGGCAGGGGGATGGGGAGCGCATGCCCATGAAAAAGGGTGCACAGGGGGGTATTTTGGGGTGCGCGCGTGCTCACACGCGCAGCTTACGGGGAACGCTGCCTAGAGTGTGTAACACCGGAAGGAAGATCAGATTGGTGGCTGAAGCATAGAGAAAGATCTAGAAGCCTGCCTCAGAGACTTTGGAGGACAGAATTTATATACCTAGGACTTTGCCATTCCCTTTGGAACTGTGCCAAACTGAACACTGAATGTTTTTTGAGTTCACCTTTGAGAACTGGTGCTACATACTTCTGACTTGTTGATTAATGAATTTTAGTCTATCTCCTATTCTCTTAACCTTTTTAATAATTAACTTTTAGATTTTTAGTATTAATATTAGTATTAATATTCTTAATTTTATTTTAACTTTCTTTTTAATTAAATTATTGGGGGATTTCTTAAATTGATGGATAATTGGGGTGGGTTTAATAATATGTATGAAATGAGTGAGTGGTATGGATGGGTGGGGTGGGTGGGATTATGGTATGGATGGGGTAAATGGGAATGGTATGAATGATTTACTTGGCCCACCTGACGAGAGAGAGGCAGGAGGGGAGGAGGCACCGATCTCTGGGGTGGCAGAGGGTTGGAATATTCCAGTGCTGCTGGGGAGAGGCAAATATGGCAGGAGCCACAGAGCTAGCCGTTCCAGGGGAATGAGAGATAGCTGCTTAATAACGATCCCTCATTCTGGCTCTCTGAGCTCAACCCAGGGTACTGATGATGAGTGTAACTCTGGCCATGGGCTCAGGCTACTGCTACTCAATGCCAGGTCGGTGGTAAATAAAGCTCTCCTCATCCGGGATTTGGTCCTGGATGAGGAGGCCAACCTGGCATGTGTGACTGAAACCTGGCTGGGCCCAGAGGGAGGAGTTCCTCTCTCTGAAATTTGCTCAGCCGGGTTTCAGATATGGCATCAGCCTCGACCCCAGGGAATGGGAGGGAGTGGCTTTTATAGCCAGGGAGAGCCTTTGCCTGTGTAGACTCATTGCTCTGGAGATTGCGGGCTGTGAGTCCCTCCTATTGAAGTTGGACTTTGGGGTTCAGGTGGGCTTGTTGCTCACGTACCTGTCTCCCAGCTGCGTGTCAACAGCCCGGCCTGTGCTGCTCGAGGAGGTAGCCTGGCTGGTGGTAGGATTCCCCAGACTTATTGTCTTGGGGGACTTTAACCTGCCATCACTCTGCGAAACCTCTGGGTTAGCGCTGGAGTTCATGGCCACCATGACAGCCACGGACCTGACTCAAGTAGTACAGGGTCTGACTCATGAGGGGGGGCATACACCTGACATGGTATTCCTCTCTGGGCAATTGAGTAATGGTCTGAGACTAAGGGGCTTAGAAGTGTTGCCTTTGTCATGGTCAGATCATTTTCTATTGAGGCTTGACTTCCGGGCTCCAATCCTTCCCCACAGGGAGGCGGAACCAATTAGGCAGTTCTGCCCCAGATGCCTGATGGACCCAGAGGGCTTTCAGAGGGCACTTGGGGTTATTCCAGATGCACTCATCCACAGTTTGGCGGAGTCTCTTGCTGAGGCCTGGAACAAGGCTGCAGAGGAGGCTCTTGACCAGATTGCACCATTGCGACCTCTCCACAGCACTAGACCCCGTAAAGCTCCATGGTTCAACGAGGAGCTTCGGGAGTTGAAACACCAGAAGAGACATCTAGAGAAGCAGTGGAGGAAGAGTAAGTCCGAATCCTTTCGAACACTTGTAAGAGCTTATATTAAGACTTACAAGATGCGCTTATCATGCCGCCTTGATTGCATCAGCAGAATCCCGCCTGGCCGCTCTGTTTAGGGTGACCCGCTCCCTTCTTAACCAGGGGAGCCCTTACAGAGTAGTGCCGAGAATTTTAACATGTTTTTCGTTGATAAAATCACTCGGATCGGGTTGACCTTGGCGCCAATTGGATAACAGAGTTGACTGACAATGAGTCAGTTGAGGTGACTGGGGCCCGTACTTGTCCACTTGTCTGGGAAGAGTTTGATCTGGTGACACCTGATGAACTGGACAAGGCCATTGGAGTTGTGAGTTCTACCACCTGCTTACTGGATCCATGTCCCTTCTCGCTGGTCTCGGACAGCAGGGAGGTGGTACGGAGCTGGGTCCAGGAGATTGTCAATGCTTCTTTGAGGAGAGGGTATTTTCCAGATCCCTACAAGGAGGCAATTGTGCGCTCCCTCCTCAAGAAGCCTTCCCTGGACCCAGCCATTTTTAACAAATATCAGCCAGTCTCCAACCTTCCCTTTATGGGGAAGGTTGTTGAGAAGGTGTTGGCGCTCCAACTCCAGTGGTCCTTGGAAGAAGTCAATTATCTAGTCCCTCAACAGTCAGGATTCAGGCCCGGCTTCAGTACGGAAACTGCTTTGGTCACATTGATGGATGATCTCTGGCGGGCCCGCGACAAGGGTTTATCCTCTGTCCTGGTGCTTCTTGACCTCTCAGCAGCTTTCAATACCATTGGCCATGGTATCCTTCTGCGCCGGCTGGAGGGGTTAGGAGTGGGAGGCACTGGTCTTCAGTGGTTCTCCTCCTACCTCTCCGGTCGGTCGCAGTCAGTGATAATAGGGGGTCAGAGGTCAACTTCAAGGTTACTCCCTTGTGGGGTGCCTCAGGGTCAGTCCGGTCCCCCCTGCTATTCAATATCTACATGAAACCACTGGGTGAGATCATCCAGAGGCATGGGGTGAGGTATCATCAGTATGCTGATACCCAGCTGTACATCTCCATCCCATGCCCAGTCAATGAAGCAGTGGAAGTGATGTGCTGGTGCCTGGAGGCTGTTAGGGTCTGGATTGGTGTCAACAGACTCAAACTCAACCCGGATAAGAGGGAGTGGCTGTGGGTTCTGCCTCCCAGGGACAATTCCATTTGTCCGTCCATAACCCTGGGGGGGATTATTGACTCCCTCAGAGAGGGTCCGCAACTTGGGCATCCTCCTCAATCCACATTTCACATGAGAGAATCATCTTTCAGCTGTGGCGAGGGGGACGTTTGCCCAGGTTCACCTGGTGCACCGGTTGAGGCCCTATCTGGACCGGGAGTCACTGCTCATAGTCACTCATGCCCTCATCACCTCGAGGGGCGACTACTGTAATGCTCTCTACATGGGACTACCTTTGAAAAGTGTTCGGAAACTTTAGATCATATAGAATGCAGCTGCGAGAGCAATCATGGGCTTCCCTAGGTATGCCCATGTTACACCAGGTGGATCCCCTGTTTGAGGAGACCACTTCTCACACAGAAGTGATACCTGCCCCACAATTGTTCATAGAGGCCATCCTGAAACAATGGCAGTGGGTCCTGCCATGGATCCTCTATCCAACTTCCTTCTTTTAATTGTTTTTTAAACTTTAAACATAATATCATTCTACACTCAAGTCTCATACAGTGTTATTTACATATCTAGCCCGGACTTATCAATTTTACAATGTATCCAATCCCGTGAATTACGAGTAGATCTAAAAAAAACATCAAGACCAAGACCAAACTGATCTTTATATCGACTACTGTGCCAGCTGCATCAAAACCAAGTTACGCAATCCACCAACCAACCCCCAAACCATCATCAACCGAAACCACCGAAACCTCCTATCTACCCTCAACCAAGATCAACCCCTCATTAACCACTACCTTCAAACCACCATCACCCACAACCATCCCAACCATCCTAACTTCCAATCCATCACTACTCAAAACCAACTCTCAATAAACCAAGATTAGGTATGCACACCTCTTGCTTCCTCAACAACATCTACTGCTAATCTCAAATGTAAACTGATGAACTCAAGAAGCATCATTAATAAAATACCTGAACTCCTTTTCTTACTACCAACTGCTAAATTTGACATTATATTTATCTGTGAAACATGGTTAACTGAATCCCTCCCAGACTCCATTATCACAGTAAGTGACTATCATGTTTACCGTTCTGACCATGAATCCTGCAGAGGAGGTGCAATCTTCTACAAGAAATCACTCAACTTAAAAAAGTGCAAGTTAACAAGAACTTTATCTTCCTGAAACCATCATCTGTGAACTGACTTTAGATACCACACTTCGCTTCTTTCTATGTTATAGAGCTCCAGATTATGATATCACACACGCGAACAAACTAACCTCACTACTAACATGGGCAAGCTCCCACCCATATCCTCTTATATTTCTTGGAGACTTAAACCTTCCACATATAAACTGGACCCTAAATGAATGTTCCACTGAACCCATACATTCAACCCTTTACAATGCCTTATTAACCTAGGACTAGATCAACTAGTTACTGACTACACTAGACTTAACAATTGTCTTGACCTCATCTTCTGCAACAGTCTACACTCAATTTACGGACTACAAATAAAAGAACCCTTTTCTAACAGTGATCATAGCATGATTGACTTTTACCTAAGCATACACCCTCACAAAAACCATCTTAACAAAAGGACAAACAAATATAACATCAAAAAGGCCAATTATGACCTCATCGAAGCCTACCTCTCGACTGGAACACAATTTTCTCTGACTGCATCACTACTGAAGACTACTACAATATGTTTTTACTTGAAATCCAAAGAGTCATCAAATTATGCGTTCCACCAAATATTCACCAAAACTAAGAAAAACAAATACCCATAAAAATAAGAAAGCTCCAAACCAAAAAAAGAATTCTTTGGTGCAAAAATAAAGTAGGCCATGTTTCAAACTTTAAAAGCTGCTATAAAAAATTGTGTCACCAAATAAAGACTGAATGTACCAATTATCACATCATCAAAGAAGAAAAACTTCTAGGGACAAAGTCTATTCGTGCCTTCTACAACTTTGTTAACAATAAACTCAAAAACTCTTGACACATCCCACCTCTTAAAGGACCAAACAACATAGACCATAATGATGAATCAATCAAAGCCAACCTCTTTAACACCTTCTTCAGCTCAGTCTTTGTTAACAACAATGGCTCATGCCCAACATTTCCTAATTGCACCACAAATAACCTCAATGATCTTACACAAATTGATTTTACAGAAGATAGTGTTAGAAAGGCATTACACAACCTAAAGCCATCTTTATCTATTGGACCAGATGGACTATGTGTATACTTCTTTAAAAAGCTCTCCTCCACCTTGGCTGAACCTCTGAGCATAATTTTTAATAAATCTTTTAGTACTAGCTCCCTACCCACACTATAGTCACTTGCCACATTCATCCCTATCTTCAAAAAAGGAGATCCAAGCAATGTTGAAAATTACAGACCTATCTTTTTGTGTTGTGTCACCTGCAAAGTTATGGAATCAATCATAAACTAATCCATTACACTCCACCTTGAAACTAATAACCTACTTTCCAATAAACAATTTGGTTTCAGAAAAAAATTGTCCTGTAATCTACAACTCTTACACTGTAAAAACATTTGGACCACCCAACTTGACAAAGGTAATTTCCAATTGATGCAATCTATATGGACTTTTGCAAAGCCTTTCACTCAGTTGTCCACGACAAACTTCTTCTGAAACTCAAATACTATGGCATCTCTGGACTATTTTTATATAGGAGAAATTTTCACCAGTAAAATTGTAAAAAAAGGGGGGGGAAAAACTTAAGTCCAATCTTCAATTTTATGCTAATAGTCCAAACTTAAAACAGTGTCCGTATCCAAAATCTACATAATTTCTTAAAAAGAGAAAACAAAAACTAATTGTATTATGATTAGCAATCCTTATTGTTCATATATAATCCAATTGTAGTCAATTGTAGTCTAGTTATAATCCAAAATTGTGTATCAAAAGTGTCAGGCTAATAGAAAGAAAGAAAAAGTTCCTTCAGTTCAAACTGCAAGTGAGTTAAAATAAACTTAATTTTTTTTATTCCCTATAGTTTAATAAATCCAAAAATAGAAAAGGAAAGTAGGGAGAAAGAAAAAAAATCTTATGCTGAATCAACGTAAAACCCAATAAATCCAGGTATAGATCCAATTATGTCAAAATGTGTCTGGTCCTTTGTCTGCCCTTAATCCTTTAGTCCCATGTCTTCTTAGAATATTAAGTCTCCATCTTGTATAATTGTTTTCCTGTTGTTACTGTAGCTACTGTTTTTACATGAATTCACCCAGAAATCCACACAAAAGGAAGGAGAGCTACAGTTTTAATCTTCAATTTCAATTTCCAAGTAGAGATCTATCCAATCTTTATCCCCTCAGATCCACTAAATTTAGTTGAACTTTCCAGGAATAAAGTCAAGAGAAAAAGTTTTTAGAATGCTCTAATGTAGTCGCGGTAATTTAAAAGCGAAAGCTATTCCAGTTTTTTTTCCCTTTCTTCTATGCAAACCGGCAAGTTATTTTAACTTTTTTCTTCACCTTAATTAATCATGTGAATTGTTCTGTTTTTAATTAATTGTGTAAACAATAGTCTCTTTACCTTCTTTTTCTTCTTTGTCGGTCTCTGTCAGTCAGACTTCTTTGTCTTTTTTTTGCTCCCTCTTTTGACGGAGGTGCTACTATAGCCGGGCACCGGGCATTCGGAGCCCGGATCTTTGTCCCTGGTGTTGCAGGGCAATCCTACACCTTCGGGGCATTGGTGGGTGCCCCCCGGATGTTCAGAAGGCCCCTTTTCTGGATCGGACTGTCCAGGTCCGATCAGATCATTGCTGGCGCGACAGCCAGGGCAAAATGGAGGTCCGAGGACGGAGCTTTGTCTCCTGCCTGCCAGCATGGCTCAGCTGCCATCCGGAAGATTTATTCCATCTTTCTAAATGTAGATATGCCAATTTTTCTGGAGATCATGACCTTCTAAAGTCAATATTTATTTTATTTATTTATTTTTTATTGATTGATTGTCCAATACATAATGAGGGTTTTAGTGAGTATACACATAGTAAAATACATGATGAAGGTTATAAAGGATATACTCATAGTAAAATATATCTAAGAAAGAATAGAAGAGAAGTTATAGGAATAGAACATATCAATGAAAGAATAAAAGAAGAGATATAGGAATAGAAGAAAGGTACAGGAGATATAGGAGAGCAATAGGACAGGGGATGGAAGGCACTCTAGTGCACTTATACTCGCCCCTTACTGACCTCTTAGGAATCTGGATAGGTCAACCATGGATAATCCAAGGGTAAAGTGTTGGGGGGTTGGGGATGACACTATGGAGTCAGGTAATGAATTCCATGCTTTGACAACTCGGTTACTGAAGTCATACTTTTTACAGTCAAGTTTGGAGCGGTTAATATTAAGTTTAAATCTGTTGTGTGCTCTTGTGTTGTTGTGGTTGAAGCGGAAGTAGTCGCAGAGAAGCAGGATGTTGCAGCATATGATCTTGTGGACAATACTTAGATCTTGTTTAAGGCATCTTAGTTCTAGGCTTTCTAGGCCCAGGTTTGAAAGTCTAGTCTCGTAGGGTATTCTGTTTCGAGTGGAGGAGTGAAGGGCTCTTCTGGTGAAGTATCTTTGGACATTTTCAAGGGTGTTAATGTCTGAGATGTGATATGGGTTCCAAACGGATGAGCTGTATTTGAGGATGGGTGTGGCGAACGTTTTCTGAGTAAGTAGTGTGAGATTGCCAGAGCAGAAGTGACATAGGATTAGGTTTACAACTCTTGAAGCCTTCTTGGCTGTTATGTCCTGCCCAGAGATTAGCAGAAGCAAGCTTGGAGACAAGTTGTTATTTGGTGAACTCCGGTTACTGTTATTGGTTATTTGTCGCCGTGGTGAGGGCGGCCATAGTTATGTTACCTGATTGGTGGTTACCTCAGCCGGCAGGAGTATATAAAACCTGTCATCTGCTTATGTTTGCTTTTTGGATCAAATATACGCCTTTCCAATCTATTGATTAAACGCCGATACTTGCCTCCAACTATTTCACTGGCGAAGAGGATCTCCGAACGCCGCCATGTTTATTCCGCCTACGGCCATAAACTTCAGTAAGTGCGGTGGCTACCCAATTGACTTTTCCTCTCTTTGACCCGCAAGGGGAAACCTGGGACTCCTACGTGGCCCATTTTGATTGTTTCTTAATCTCCAACGGATATATGGAGATATCCGGAGATTGCAAACGTGCCTATTTTCTAGGTTTCTGTGGCACAGAGATGTTCGAGACAGCTCGTGCCATGTTTGCTCCAACTTCAATTCATGACATCCCGTGGCCTGAATTCCTTTCGACTTTACAAGAACATTATGCCCCAGCACCCTCCCGCTGCACCCGCAGATATAAGTTTTATCACCATAATCAATTGGAGGGTGAATCCATCAATGACTTTGTTGCTGCTTTGCGCTGTGCGGCTTTATATTGCGAATTTGATGACTTAAACGATTATTTACTAGATCGTTAGTTTTTGGCGTGAGGGACGGCCGCCTTAAATGCCGGTTGTTAGCTATGCAGGAACTTACTTTTAAGACAGCATTGACTGAGGCCCGCACTTTTGAACTCTCCATGCAATCCCTTGTGGCTATGGATGGCGCTGTAAATGCTACGTCAGCAGCACCAAGCCTGGATGTTCCTTGGTTACCCCAGGACATCGAGAAGGCTTTAGTTATGGAAGAGGAGGTATGCCGTCTGACTACCGGCCGCGGCTGCAGTCCACCGGCGGAAAGGCCCCATCTGCCTCTGTTGCCTTGTCGAGGGTGTGGGGGTGACCGTTTCCATACAGCCTGCCCATTTAAGGAGGCTGTCTGCCGCCGTTGCGGAAATAGGGGCCATATTGGCCGAGCATGCCGACTCCGCCAATTGCCGACTGCTCCTACCCAAGGCCAATTTACTTCATTCACAAGATGGCAACAATGGGCCTCGGGGCCTCGGAAGTATGATTGTAATGTTATTCACTCTGCCACCACATCAACACACACCTTCGTACCCGAGTCCTGCTCTCTCCTCGCTGATAAGATCTCCGTCGTTGTCTGTTTAGGCCAAAAGTCATGCTCCATGCAAGTTGACACTGGCTCCGCCCATTCGCTCGTTTCCTGGTCTACAGCCAAGCTGTGTTTCCCGCATTTGTCAAAGACTCGCCTACGTCCCTGCCACCTCAACTTGACAGATTACCAAGGAAACCGGATTCCTGTCCTGGGTCTGGATCGCTTCGCTGTCAAGTTCAAGACCTTTTCGGGATGATTACCATTGATTATTGTGGACAGTCCTTTTTCAAATTTGTTGAGTCTTGACTGGTTTAAATCATTGGGTCTGTCTGTAACAGGGATCCACACAGTAGGGGGAGGGTCTACTTTTCAACAATTGGCAAGGGAATTTCCAGAGGTGTTTGATGGTAAGCTGGAGTGCTATAAGGGATCCCCAGTGTCCTTTAGCCTTGACCCCTTAGTGCCGGCGATTCACTTAAAACCTCACCGGGTACTGCTTGCCCTCCGCCCTAAAGTGGATGCAGAACTAGACCATTTAATTGCCCAGGGGGTACTTGAGCCAACTGACCATGATCATGGGAGACACCCATTGTAATGGCTGTTAAGGCAGACAGGGGTATAAGAATTTGTGGGGACTTTAAATGTTCCATCAATAAGGCTTTAGCTCACCATTCCTACCCTCTGCCGGTGGTCCAGCATTTACTACACTCGTTGGGGGATTGGTGTTTATTCACAAAGCTGGACCTTTCACAGGCCTACCAGCAGCTTCCTGTGGACTCAAAAACTGCGAAAGCCCAGGCCATTATTACCCATCGAGGGGTTTTCAAGTGTCACCGGTTGCAATTTGGAGTTTCTATGGCCCCAGGAATATTCCAGGGGCTCATGGAACGTATTTCGACTGTTCCGTATTTCGATGACGTATTGGTATCGGCCCACTCTGAGTCTGAGTTTGTGTCCAGGTTATGCTTAGTCCTCACCAAGTTTCAAGAGTCAGCCTCAAGTTAAAGCTGCAGAAGTGCATTTTTGGGGTACCAAGTGTGGAATTCTTGGATTTTCTTGTGGATGCTAAGGGCATTCACCCCACCCCTGAGAAAACACGGGCCAATAGAAATGCCCCGGAACCACGCTCCAAGGCGGAACTGCAAGATTTTTTGGGCTTGCTCAATTTTTATGCAGTTTTTATCCTGCACAAAGCTTCATTGGCCAAGCCACTTCATCGCCTTTTAGACAAGAGTGTGAGGTGGTATTGGGGACCAAGGGAGGCGGGTGCTTTTAAGGCCATTAAAGATATACCGTATTTTTCGCTCTATAAGACGCACCTGCTGATAAGACGCACCTAGATTTTAGAGGAGGAAAATAGAACAAAAATATTTTGAGCCAAAAAGTAGCTATCACACATGAGCAAGTTCTTGCATCCATAATTCTATCCTTTCTATGTCTTCCTCTCTCTTTCCTCCCTCCCACTTTCCTTTCTATCTCTCCCTCCCTCTTTCCTCCCTCCCTTTTTCCTTTCTATCTCTCCCTCCCTCTTTCCTTTCTCTCTTTCTTTCCCCCTGCCTCTCTCCCTTCCTTCATCTTTCATTCCCTCTCTCTCCATCCCTCTTCCTTTCTCTCTTCCTTCCTCCCTCTTTTTTGTTCTTTCTCTCTCCCTCCTTCCCTCCCTCTATGTCTTTCCCTCCCCCTTCTTCCCCCCTCTCTTTCTCTTTCTCTTGCTTTCTTTCCCTGTCTTTCTCTCTTGCTTACTTTCTCGCTTTCTTTCTCATTCTCTCTCCCCTCCTTTCTCTCTCTCTCTCTTTCTCTCTCGTTCACCACGCTGGCAACAGAGAGAAAAAGAGAGAGAGAGAGAGGGAGAGAGAGTGGAGGGCGCCGTTGTCTTCGCCTCTGCCCGGCAGCTCTGCAGCGAAGAGGAAACAGTCGCGCACCGCCTCCCCGGAGCCCGGCCGACTTTTGGAGCCGTTTTGTTTTCGGCCGGGCGGAAGCGGCGCGCGGAGGCGAAGACACGGTGCCCGGCCACGCTCCGCCTCCTGGGAGCCCAGCTGAAAACAAAACGGCTCCAAAAATCGGCTGGGCTCCCGGGAGGCGGAGCGTGGCCGGGCACCGTGTCTTCGCCTCCGTGTGGCTCTGCAGCAAAGAGGAAACAGTCGCGCACTGCCTCCCGGGAGCCCAGCCAACTTTTGGAGCCGTTTTGTTTTCAGCCGGGCGGAGGCGGCGCGCGGAGGCGAAGACACGGTGAACGGTGCTTCGAGACCTCCCCGCCTCCTGAAGCGATTCCCGTAGCCTTCCCAAAGGTTCGGAACCGCCAACGCTCCTCCGGTGCCGCTCCGCCTCCTAAATCTGCGCGGTGGAGGCGTTCCCCGGCCCAGCACTTCCGGAGGCCGAAAGGCGCGGCTCTCTTCGGGGTTGGGAAGAGGAGAGGCGGCGACAGAGGCGGCGGTCCCCAGATGAGTATATTGCCGCCCCCCCCCCGCTCCAGCGCCTCCCCCCCCTCCCTGCCTGCATCTTCGCTCCATAAGACGTGGCTGATTTTTCATCCTACTTTGGGAGGGAAAAAACTGCGTCTTATGGAGCGAAAAATACGGTACTTACCTCCAATGCAATCCTGGCCCAATATTCCCCAAATTTGCCTTTTGTCCTCATGTGCGATGCTTCCCCTTTTGGAGTCGGCGCAGTCCTTAGCCATAGATTACCTAATGGGTCTGAGGCACCTCTGGTGTTCTTTTCCCACACCCTAGCCAAAGCAGAGCGGAATTTCGGTCAAATTGACCGAGAAGCCCTAGCGCTCATCGCAGGGGTCCGCCGTTTTCATGACTATGTATATGGCTGAAATTTCAAGCTGGTAACTGATCACCAACCGCTTTTAGGCTTGTTATCAGGGGACCATCAGAGCCCGGCTGTGTTGTCCCCTGCATGTCACAGTGGATTATATTTTTAGCCAACTACTCCTACCAATTAGTATACCGGCCGGGAAGACATATTGCGCATGCGGATGCATTAAGCCGATGCCCGCTTCCAGACCTCCTTGTGGACCCAGCTCCGGCCTCCACAGTGTTGGCCATTGTGGATGACCCCTTTACACTGGCAACTCCTGATGTAGCTAAATACTCTAACCGAGATTCCACCTTGTCTACCATGATACAATGGGTCCTGCGGGGTTGGCCTCCTACTGCCCCATCATCCGACTTTTTTCCATACTTTTGTTGCCACACTGAATTATACGTGGTTCATGGCTGCCTGTTGCGAGGTTCTAGGGTGGTGATTCCATTGTCATTGCGGACTAGGGTCCTGTCAACCCTTCATAGGGGACACCCAGGGGTGGTGCACATGAAGGCATTAGCAAGGGGATATGGGTGGTAGCCTGGCATCGACAGGAATGTTGAACAATGGGTAGCGACTTGCTGTGCATGTCAAGAGAACCGCCCGGCTCCCGCCCGATTGGCACCGTTAGTTTGGGAACCTCCAGTGGGGCTGTGGGCCCGGGTCTGTCACGCTGTGTATTGCCAGCCCCAGAGACATTCAGAGACATTCAGTAATTAATTAGTTAACACTGTGTATGTTAGTTAGCTCCGCCCATTTTGATGTAAAATCCTGCCTGTCACACAAGCATCACTTCCTTTCTTCTTCGGAAGAAGCCATCTTCCTTCTATTGTCTTCAAAGATGTAACATGCATCTTAGATGACTGAAACAGGCATTAGCTATTTTCTTTGTTTTTCTAATAAAAGTAACTTCGTTTGAAAGCTGTTTCTGTATTTTAACCCATTGCCTCCAGATTTGACTTATTATAGTCCACGCGGGCTGTAATTTATCTCCTAAATCTGACAAGGTCCACGTGGACCTTGCCGGCCCCTTCATGGGTCAAATGTTCCTTATCTTAGTGGATGCACACTCCAAGTGGCTGGAGGTGGTTCACCTCTGGTCAACTACGTCCCAGACATTGATCGAGTCCCTGGAGACCTTGTTTGCCACCCACGGGTACCCAGACCTATTGGTCTCGGACAATGGCCCCCAATTCACCTCGGTATTAATGGAAACGGATTTGTCCTCGATAGGGGTTTGCCATGCCCTAATTTCGTCCTGGCACCCGACCAGTAATGGCCAGGCAAAGCGCATGGTGCGCACCACCAAGGACACCCTCAGGAAGCTACCTCGGGGGTCTTGGCAACAAAGGTTGTCTGAATTACTGCTAGCCCAGCATTCAATGCCCTGCTTAACCACTAACAAGTCACCGGCTGAACTTTTAATGGGTCGTAAGTTGCATATAGTCCTGGACAGACTTCACCCACAGTATGTACTGGGCTCACCATGGCCAGAGCCTTCCCGTCGGGGCCTGGGAATAGGTGCTCAAGTTTTCATTCGCTCCTATACTGAGGGGCCAGCCTGGGTGCCAGCCATCATAGCCAGGGTGTTAGGGCCACGATCCTATGAGGTTGGTCTCCCGGACGGGCACTGCTGGAAAAGGCACATCGACCAAATTCGTCCGCGGTATGATGCTACTGTCCGGCCCGGGTCAAGCACCATATTACCTAGGGAGGAAGCTGTGGCTCCGGAGGTTCCCCACAACTCACCTATCCCTACAGGTCAAGAAGCAACAGGAGGACCCCTAGCCATTGGAGACAACAGGGACCCCCAAGAAAGAATCTCAGATTGTCCCATGGTTCCCCAGTCCCCGCCTCCAGGAGGGGCTTGGGATGTCATCTGTCCTCGCCGTTTGGATAGGGTGTGTCGCAATCCTGCGTATTTGGAAGATTACATTTGCTCCAAAATAAGGGGGGGAGGAGTGTTATGTCCTGCCCAGAGATTAGCAGAAGCAAGCTCGGAGACAAGTTGTTATTGGGTGAACCCCAGTTACTATTATTGGTTATTTGTCGCCGTGGCGAGGGCGGCAATAGTTATGTTACCCGATTGGTGGTTACCTCAGCCGGCAGGAGTATATAAAACCTGTCATCTGCTTATATTTGCTTTTTGGACCAAATGTACGCCTTTCCAACCTATTGATTAAAGTTTTGTTAACACCGATACTTGCCTCCGACTATTTCACTGGCTATGTTGTTGCAGTGGGCTTTGGCACTTAAATCGTTTGTTATTAGTATACTAACGTCTTTAACCAAGTGGGGATTATCTGTGACAATTTGATTATTCAGTTCGTATTTGGAGTTCAGATTCTTTTTTCCCAGTGTGTAGGACGGAGCATTTGTTAGTTGAGATTTGGAGTTGCCATGTGTTAGACCATTCAAAAACAGAGTTCAGGTCTTTTTCGAGAGTAGTTGTGTTATTGGTGGTGTTGAAGAGTTTTTCATCGTCGGCGAAGAGGACACAGTTGCTTGTGATGTAATCGCAAAGGTCATTGATGTAGACACTATTTCAGACAGATGGCTATCTAACTTCTGCTTAAAAACTTCCAGTGTTGGGGCACTCACAACTTCTGGAGGCAAGCTGTTCCACTGATCAACCATTCTGATTGTCAGGAAATTTCTCCTTAGTTCTAAGTTACTTCTCTCCTTGTTTAGCTTCCACCCATTGCTTCTTGTTCTACCCTCAGAATAGGTTGACCCTTTCTTTGTGGCAATCCCTGAGATACTGGAACACTGCTATCATGTCTCTCCTGGTCCTTCCTTTCATTAAACTTGCCATGCCCAGTTCCTGCAACCGTTCTTCATATGTTTTAGCCTCCAACCCCCTAATCATCTTTGTTGCTTTTCTCTGCATTTTTTTCTAGAGTCTCCATATCCTTTTTGCATCGTGGTGACTAAAACTGAATGCAGTATTCCTAGTGTAGCCTTGCCAATGCCTTATAAAGTGGTATTAATATTCCACGTGATCTTGATTCTATCCCTCTGTTAATGCAGCCTAGACCTATGTTGGCTTTTTTGGCAGCTCCTGCAGACTGCTGGCTCGCATTTAAATGGTTGTCCACTAGGACTCCAAGATCCCTCTCACAGTAACTACCGTTGAGCAATGAACCACATATATTGTACCTGTGTGTTTTGTTTTTCTTGCCTAAATGTAGAACCTTACTTTTTTCACCACTGAATTTCATTTTGTTAGATAGCGCCCATTGTTCAAGTTTGTCAAGAGCCTTCTGTATTTTGCACCTATCTTCTGGAGTGTTGGCTATTCCTGCCAGTTTGGTGTCATCTGCAAAGTTGATAAGTTGATAAATGGTCTGGCCCTGAGCCATTTAGTGTCATCTGCAAATTTGATAAGTTCCCCATCTCTCCCCTAAAACAGAGCCTTGGGATACTCCACTGTATACATCCCTCCTGTGAAGGACTATCAAATTTTTTACTACCACACTGTGGGAGTGGCTTATGCAGGACGCTCAGCATTTTCTTTCAACATCTTTCAGTGCAAATTGGGTGCTCTGGGGTGGAGCTCCATTTTTGCTATCCCACTGCTTCCCCCCCCTCCCGTATCTGGACAGCAGCCCACCCCTCCATGTAGATATAGTTTCATTGAGCACTACATGTTGATTGTGGTTAGTTAGCCAGTTTTGAATCCATCTGGAGGTGTTGCTGTCCAAGTGCCATTGCTATTGCTATCAACAGTACAGACCTTCAAGTTTCTAGATTGTATAATATCTCAAGACTTAAAATGGACACCTAATACAAAAACAGTATCAAAAAAAGTATAACAAAAAATGTTCTTGCTGCAACTCAGAAAGCTCAGGCTGCCCAAAGAGCTGCTGATACAGTTCTACAAAGGAATTATTGAGTCTGTCATTTGTACCTCTACAACTGTCTGGTTTGGCACTGTGACCAACAAGACAGAAACAGACTTCAACAAATAATTAGAACTGCAGAAAAAAACAATTGCTACAAATCAGCCTTCCATTGAGAACCAGTAAACTGCATAAGCCAGAAAGAGTGAAATGAAAATACCTACAGACCCCTTGCATCCTGGGTATAAACTATTTCAACTTCTACCTCAAAACAGCGCTATAGGGCATGTAAGAACAAATAGACACAAGGACATTTTTTTTCTCCATGACATCTTTCTGCTAAACACACAATTCCCACAATACTATCAAACTAAGGTTGTATTCTATTCTCATCCTTCTTATTATCTATCTCCTTATCTTCTTTTGATTATAACCTTGTTGCTTGTATCTTTTCATTTATTTTAATTACTTGGTATTGTAATATGATTTGCGTTGATTGCTCATTTAGTATCCTATGACTATCACTAAGTGTTGTATCTTATGATTTATGATGAACATATTTTTATGAAGACTATGATTGATTACTTATTGCTTATATGTACACTGAAAGTTTATGCACCAGAGACAAATTCCTTGTGTGTTCAATCACACTTGGCGATTAAAGAATTCTAATCTATATCTCCACAATTTTTGGAAACAAGTCATTCCACTGAATAATTGTAATCACTATCAGGAAATATTTTCTTAGTTCTAGATTGCTTCTCTCCTTGATTAATTTCCAACCAATGTTTCTTGTTCTGCCTTTAGGTGCTTTTAATTTATTTTATTTTAATTTATTAGATTTGTAAGCCGCCCAACTCCTTCCCAACTCTGGGCGGCGTCCTCTTCTTTGGGGCAGCCGCTTAAATATTGGAACACTGCTATTATATCACCCCTTGTTCTTCTTTTCATTAAACTAGACATGCCTACTTCCTTGTAATTATTATTTCTATGTTTTGGCCCTCCAGACCTCTTTGTTCTTGCTTTTCTACCCAAATCTACCCAAAGGGGTGCAGAAAGGTTTTGAACCCAGTGTCAATGCACCGGGCAGCTCTATGAACATAATTGGATCGTGTTTATTTTATCTGGCATTATTCCTTAATAGGAAGTGCTGCCAATGAATTTCTCCAAATGCTTTTTCTATAAAGAAGCATTGTCAATGAGTTGCTGGAGTGTTTGTCTATTTAAACAAAGCTGTGATAAGAATGGGAGTAACAGATATGAGAGGCAGAATGAAAGATAGCAGCATCACGACCAGCAAAGAAAGTCATAGGAAAAAAGTCCTCATCTATCCAGCTGCAAAAAACAGAACAGGAGGGGGGAGAAAAGAAAATATTTTCTGAAAATGAAAGTGATTGTGTATTTAGGATTTTGTGTGGTTGTAATGGTCTTAAAAGTTAACAGTAAAAATGTAAAAACAAAACAAAGGGGGGGGGAGGAACAACCAAGCTCCATCTTTGATACTTCTGCTTTTGACTTGGATTCAGAACCATGATGCAATGGAATGTGGGAAACAGGCCAAGCTTCAAACTTTTTAGCTGATACAGGCAGGACCTTTTTAATGCAAATGAATTGCTGTCTTTCGAAAAGATTTATGGGATAGTGCTGATCATAAAAGAGCTGGTCTTTCCCAGAGACTTTTCAGAAGATGACATTATAAGCATCCAATCAATTGGTAAGTCATTTGAAGTCATTTTCCTGTTGCCTACAAAAGATAGTCTGATCCTTTTCCTGGATTCTTCTCTGCTGTTTGGATGTTGAGATACCTTCTTCAGAATAGAAAATGGTTTCATATGTTATCCATTTAACTTAAACATGTTAATTGCAGATATTGGGAAAAGATATTGAGAATTTTTGATATTGGTAATATTTGCTTAACGTTGTAGAACAATATGTAAGACAATGGAGAAATAGTTTTGACACTAGAAATAGCATTGTTGTCTAGTTAATACTACAATAGTACATTCTTCTCAAATGTATATACATTCAATTTTAAATTAGGAGTTAAGTACTGATTCTAGCAATATTATTTTAAACAATGTATCATTCTTCTGATGATGCATATTGTGATTCTTTCTTTCTTTTTTCTTTATACCCTTCATGAATTTTCATTCTTCTGTGCAGCTAAAGTGTGCACAACTTTGAAATGATTTTATTTAAAACAATGCTCATAGCTGATACTACCAATCCAAGATAAGCAAATTAACTTATTTCATTGAGTACTTTAGTCTGTAATTTTATGCACACATATGTAAAAATCTTCAATTCTGTGCACATTCTATGTACATATCTCATTAAAATCAATGCTTCATAACTTCTAAATTTGCATAGGATTATGATTAAAAATAAACATTTGTTTGCTGGGACAAATGAATGTTATTAACATGTTTTAATACATGTTTCCTTCTATTACAAATATGCAAAAATGACATTTCACTCATTTAAAATTTTGCCTCTCTATATTTTGGGAATGCTTCAAAGCCTCTGTAAATATAGATTTTTCTGGAGGGAAGAACACCAACCTATAATCTTGCATATGTTTACTTAGAATGAAATCCTATTAAAGTTAATAAAATGTTTTACAAATAAAGATATGTTACAACCTGAGTATAATAATCATCAATCTAAAAAAGATCTTTACAAGGAGTGATGCGTGAAGAATTTGGTATTTGCAAAGACTGAAATAACTTTTATTTGCCCTATGCTGCAAATGAATGGCCAAACCATTATGCAATTATTTTTTTGTTTGCTGAGTTGTTTTAAATTTTGCAATCCTCTTTTCAGTTTTAGAAAATATCAAAATATGTTGAATGAGATGGATTAAAAATGTATATGTTCACTTCAAATTCATAATTAAAATATATTCAAATATAAATTTGAATATAATATAAATTTAAGTCTACGGAGAGGGGCGGCATACAAATCTAATGAATAAATAATAATAATAATAATAATAATAATAATAATAATAATTAATAAATATTATTTTATTTAGACATTCAATATATAAATATAAAATTATGCATACTAGAATTATTTATTCATTTTAAACATGTTCATTAATAGAAAATGAGTCAGACCAGTACTGAAACACTTGATAAAGATCCTAGATAAAATTATTCATGCATCTCTAGTTAACAGTTTTTCTTCTTTTACTATTTTGGTATGGAAGTGCAAGCATTTGATCAAATATCAAATTCACAATAAAATGAACTGAGGAGTTACCTGAATGACTCATTCATGTCAGTGTTCACCATCTTTTGGGAAAAACAGAAGGAAGAGAGAGAGAGAGAGAGGGAGGGAGGGAGGGAGGAAGGAAGGAAGGAAGGAAGGAAGGAAGGAAGGAAGGAAGGAAGGAAGGAAGATTTCTGATTAATTCTGCCAGTCACTTTTAATGAAACTCAATGAAGAAGCAGCCAGAAAATCAGAAGTTGCCCCTGATTCCACTGCTTGTCAGCCCATCCATCTATTTCTCTGTTTAAGGGAATAGTTCTGGAATGATTATTTATTTATTTGTTTGTTTGTTTCTTTGTTTCTTTGTTTCTTTCTTTGTCTGTCTGTCTGTCTGTCTGTCTGTCTGTCTGTCTGTCTGTCTGTCTATCATTTATTTATTTATTTATTTATTTATTTATTTATTTATTTATTTATTTATTTATTTATTTATTTACTTACTTACTTACTTACTTACTTATTTATTTATTTATTTATTTATTTATTTATTTATTTATTTATTTATTTATTTATTTATTTATTTATTTATTTATTTATTATTGGATTTGTATGCCGCCCCTCTCTGAGGACTGTGTTAGCTAACACAGTCCAAATTTCTAATCCATTCTATATATTTTTTAGCCTGAGTCATGATTTAGTCATAATCTCTTAAAGATTATCAATAAATCTTCCCTCAATAAATTATTTGCAGCATTGGTTTATAATTTTTAGGATCTAACATCCTTCTATTCTGATTTTGGCATCCCAAAATTTCACTGGATGTCCCAAATGTTGTTGGGACCTCTAAGTTCACATAATGACTTTGGGCCTGACATCTCCACTTAATGGCATATGCTTAATTTTAGATAGGCTTATTTGATTATCTTTTTTTCTCCCCAATTAAGAAGATTCAGAAATGTTTTTTCTTTTTTTTTCTTTGAAGGGGAAAGAACTTGATTGCTTGACCATTTAGATTGCTGTTTCCTGTCTTTTCCAGTTTTATAATATGCTTCTGGAATTTGGGCAAGTAGAAATATACATAATATTCACTCCTTTATGTTTCACTCCATTTTGCTCTTCTTTGCTTTCCTTCATCTGTGTTTGCTCTTAGAGCTCATGTCTTTTAAGAAATAAATGCAGAACCAAACACATTTGCTTAAGAAATATAATAACAATAATAAATCACATCTTTGGTTGGGCAAGCCAATAACATTACACAATTTTTAAATTTTACTTGAAATGACTTCCTCTCTTTATTTATTTATTATTAATTTATTTATTGGATTTGTATGCCACCCCTCTCCGAGGACTCAGGGCAACATACCACATATCAAAACAATAAACAATATACAGTATTTTTGGTGTATAAGACGCACCTTTTCCCCTCTAAAAAGTGCTTTAAAAATTGGGTGCATCTTATATACCGAATGCTATGTCCAGCTGGCAGGGACAAGGCTGGTCATGACAGACAGGGGCAACTGCTGAGGCGGCTGCAATGGCATCTGTTCACCGGGAATGTCATGTCCACGCCCCAGGCCTCCCGCTGCTGCCACCACCGAATCACGAGGTTGAGGAGGTCTGCAAACATGCCCTGAAGGGGCAGAGCTCGGATGAGAGGCTGTGGCAGGGGCAGGGCTGGGGTTGCTTCTCCCTGGCTGAGGCAGATTCACTCGGAGCTCCCTTCTCCGACCATTGCACCCTCCCAAAGGCGGCCCAAAGGTGGAAGATTGGGGTGGGGGCTGATGGAGGCTAGCCCCCTCCCACCGGACAGTTAGGGCTGGCTGAGGCAGTTTTGCTCTGAAACTGCCTAAGGGGAGCCACCCAGCTGCTTGCCTGCTCGCCCGCCCACCTGCCCAGCCACCCAACTAGCTTCTCACTTGCCTGCCCAGCCACCTGCCCACCTAGCCGCTCGCCTGCCTAACTGCTCACCGCCCTAGCCGCCCACCCAGTCGCTCACCCAGCTAGCCGCCCACCCAGCTGCTTGCCCAGCTAGCCGCTCGTCCCCTCAGCCACCCACCCAGCCACTCGCCCATCTAGCCATCCACCCAGCTGCCCGTTCACCTAGCCACTTGCCCGCCCATCTGCCCACTCAGCTGCCTGCTCACCTAGCCGCTTGCCCATCCAGCTGCCCATCCATCCGCTTGCCTGCCTAGTGTCCAGCCAGCCACTCACCCAGCTGCTTGCCCAGCCCCCCACATGGCAACATGGTCTGTTCGCCAATCTCCTCAGCCTTGCAATTCAGTCATGGTGGAGGCAGGATGTTACATTTCCGGTGCTGCTGCTCCTTTAAAGGAAGCCACCGCTGCCACCCCCACCCCCACGCTGCATCCGCCAGGACTGGTTAACTTGGGAGGCTCATCCGCCTTGTCTCTGACAGCTGGAAGCCCCGGGCAGCTGTAATGATATGAAAAGGCAGGTAAAGACTCTGGACTCTACCCAAAGACATTTTAGGTTAACTTGCTTCCTCCAATTTTCTCTGCTGTGTTTTTTTTTCATCCCGGTTGTGGCAGCTGCAATGAGTCATCTGATTGATTTAGCTAGGTTATTATTGTCTCTTTTTCTTTTTGCTTTTAAAAAGACTCTGAGACAACTAGAGATGGCTAGGGAATAGGGCAGGATTACTATTGAAATAGTTTTAGGAAGAAATGTTTCCCTGATAATTGATTTGGTTTCCTCTGGGATTCTGAACTTGGACCAGTGATCCAAGCTTTAATACGGAGCTGGTGGCAATTGTACCTAAGAAGGCCTTTGCACAAATATATCTTGTGCACCAGATGTTCCCATTGCTAGTTCAAGAGACAATGCATCACTGTCACTGACACCTTAGTCACTTCCCAACTGAATTATTGTGCTGTAGATGAATGGGACAATGAGACATAAGGACAGTTTTAAGGCTTGTGGACTTCAACTCCCAGAATACCTCTATCAGTCATGCTACCTTGGGAATGGGAATTCCCAAGGTAGCTTAAACTTACCAGGTTTGTCTTAAAGCTGTCAAGTTTAAAAACCCCTGAGTTAGGGGTTAGGAGTGCAAGAGTCTTCAAACCTGTCAGGAAGGATGGAAGGCTGAGTCAACCTTGAGCTGGTGATGAGATTTGAACTGCCAACCTGCAGATCTAGTAGTCAGCTTTAGTGGCCTGCAGTTCTCCACTCTATCCACTGTACCACTTCGACTCATATTTTATGGAAGGCAAGGAGGGTTGGGGGCAGTGGGAATCTCTGGGGGGAGCTGATTCCAGAGGGCCGGGGCCCCCCACAGAGAAGTCTTTTCCCCTAGGTCCTGCCAAACAATATTGTCTAGTTGACGAGCCCGGGAGAAGGCTGACTCTGTGGGACCTAACCGGTCATTGGGACTCATATTTTATATACATTATAGGTAGGACATGTACATACTCTTTTCTTATATTTTAATTGACCATCCACTCTTAGACGTATTGTTTTCTGCCTAAAGCAGAACTGAATCCTGTGATATTTTAGAAATGTGATAAATTTCATCAAATATAGAAACATAGAAACATAGAAGATTGACGGCAGAAAAAGACCTCATGGTCCATCTAGTCTGCCCTTATACTATTTCCTGTATTTTATCTTACAATGGATATATGTTTATCCCAGGCATGTTTAAATTCAGTTACTGTGGATTTACCAACCACGTATGCTGGAAGTTTGTTCCAAGGATCTACTACTTTTTCAGTAAAATAATATTTTCTCATGTTGCTTTTGATCTTTCCCCCAAGTTCCCCGAAGTTCGCGGAGAGGGGCGGCATACAAATCTAAATAATAAATAAATAAATAAATAAATAAATAAATAAACTAACTTCAGATTGTGTCCTCTTGTTCTTGTGTTCACTTTCCTATTAAAAACACTTCCCTCCTAAACCTTATTTAACCCTTTAACATATTTAAATGTTTCGATCATGTCCCCCTTTTCCTTCTGTCCTCCAGACTATACAGATTGAGTTCATTAAGTCTTTCCTGATACGTTTTATGCTTAAGACCTTCCACCATTCTTGTAGCCCGTCTTTGGACCCGTTCAATTTTGTCAATATCTTTTTGTAGGTGAGGTCTCCAGAACTGAACACAGTACTCCAAATGTGGTCTCACCAGCGCTCTATATAAGGGGATCACAATCTCCCTCTTCCTGCTTGTTATACCTCTAGCTATGCAGCCAAGCATCCTACTTGCTTTTCCTACCACCCGACCACACTGCTCACCCATTTTGAGACTGTCAGAAATCACTACCCCTAAATCCTTCTCTTCTGAAGTTTTTGCAAACACAGAACTGCCAATGCAATACTCAGATTGAGGATTCCTTTTCCCCAAGTGCATTATTTTACATTTGGAAACATTAAACTGCAGTTTCCATCGCTTTGACCATTTATCTAGTAAAGCTAAATCATTTACCATATTACAGACCCCTCCAGGAATATCAACCCTATTGCACACTTTAGAGTCATCGGCAAATAGGCAAACCTTCCCTACCAAACCTTCCCCTATGTCACTCACAAACATATTAAAAAGAATAGGACCCAGAACAGACCCTTGTAGCACACCACTTGTAACCTGTCTCTGCTCAGAATACTCGCCATTAACAATAACTCTCTGATGTCTATGCTTCAGCCAGCTTGAAATTCACTGAATTATCCAGGGATTAAGTCCAATCTTCACTAATTTATCTATCAGCTCTTTATGTGGAACCGTATCAAAGGCTTTGCTAAAGTCCAGATAGGCAATATCCATGGCACCACCTTGATCCAACACCTTTGTGACATAGTCAAAAAAAATCAATGAGATTAATCTGACATGATTTGCCTTCAGTAAAGCCATGCTGATTTGGGTCCAATAAGTTATTGTTTTTTAGGTGCTGATTTATCCTCTTTTTGAGTAGAGTCGCCATCATTTTAACTATAACTGATGTCAAACTAACTGGCCTGTAGTTACCAGCTTCTTCTCTACTGCCCTTCTTGTAGATAGGCACAACATTGGCCATTCTCCAATCCTCAGGAACATCTCCTGTTAACAGGGATTGGTTAAACAAATCAGTCAGGGGGGTAGCAAGGACAGATCTGAGTTCTTTGCCTTATTTATCTTTAATTGTTCAAGTTCTTCTAAGACATTGGCTTCTAAGTTCACTGGAACTGAATCCGTACAGCTGGAAGCAATGCTATATCCCTCTATAGTATTATTTTGTAAGGTGTCTTTTGAGAAAACTGAACAGAAGTAGCTATTGAAATGGTCAGCGATCTCCTTATTCCCATCAATGCATGTATTATTCCTGGCCCTAAGCTTTGTGATGCTGCAGATTTTCTTCTTCCTATCACTAATATATCTGAAGAAGGTTTTATCCCCCTTCTTTACAGATTTTGTAATTTCTTCCTCTTTTGAGGCTTTAGTAGCATATATTATCTGTTTCGCCTCCTTCTGTCTCATTTTATACACCTCTCTATTAGCTATTTATTTTATTTATTTATTATTTAGATTTGTATGCCACCCCTCTCCGCAGACTCGGGGCTATACTTCCAGACTCTTTATACCTCCTATAGGCAGCCTTTTTCCATTAACTCACAGAGCTTGTTGCTCAAGCTTTGAGCATTCGTGCACATTACCCGAAGAACATTATTTTCATTATTAGTTTGCCCCTTATCATCAACAACTACATCCTGGATGAGCAGGCCGATCTGGCATGTGTGACTGAAACCTGGCTGGGCCCAGAGGGAGGAGTTCCTCTCTCAGAATTATGCCCAGCCAGGTTTCAGATATGGCATCAGTCTCGACCCCAGGGAAGGGGGTGGAGTGGCTTCATAAGCTTCCAGAAACTGATTTATCCTCATTGGTCGGGGACAGAAATCACCCACATCAGTTACATCTCTGTCCCCTTTACCTAGTTTAAATGCCTGTCCAAAAAAGTTCTGAATTCCTCACCGAGCACCTAGGTACCTCCGTATGATGGATGCAAAGCATCCCTCTTAAACAACTCCCTATTAGACCACCTACTGACATCATGACTTACATAGCCAAAACCTTCAGCTTTACACCACTGCCTTAACCACACATTAAACTCTCTGATACAAGATGTTTTATCCTCCTGGCCACAAACCGGTAACACCTCTGAGAAAGTCACTGAATCAGTTATTTTACCCAGCTCCACACTTAGACATTGAAAATCTCTTTTTACTACATTAACATTTCTCTGGCACAAATAATTTGTGCCAAGATGCACCACCACATCAACATTATTACCTTTACTCACACCCTTGACAATGTTTGTAATCCGCCTCCTGTCCCTGCTGGCAGTGGCCCCTGGGAGACACCTCATCACCTTCACCACATCCTTACTCTTTCCCAAATCAACACCTCTAACAGTCGATATGTGACTGAGAATTTCAGCACAAGTAGTCTTGGGTTTACAACAACAATACATATTAGAATTGTCATTGCCATGCAACATGGTCATAAAGCACATCATGTAACCATATGACTTAGCAATGATAATCCTGGCAATTCTTGTTGCTGTTCTTAAACAAAAACTGTGCAGGTCATTAGCAGTAGAATTAACGCTTAGACCAGTGATGGCAAACATTTTTTAGTTTGTGTGCCAAAAGGGTGGGTGTGGGTGTGCTAGCATGTGTGCACATGCCCACACCCCTCCCTCCCACTTGTATAACTCTCCACATTGCCTCCCGTGCATGCGCACAGGTCTTTCTAAAGTCATGTATGTGAAAATAATGCCCAAATGGGCAAACCGGAAGTTCAGAAAAACACATTTCTGGTTTGCTGTTGTTCTGATTTTTGCACTCAGAACACCCAATACAACCTGGGTGAATACAACCTTGAAGATGACCCTCACTCTGTCAAGAACCTTGGAGTAATTATCTCTTATTATCTAAGTGCCAGAGCTTGCTGTTGCCAGAAAGGCATTAAGAGGCTGGGCCACCACAGAGAGGGTTCTTCTCCTAGGCCCCACCAGATGGCATTGCTTGGTTGACAAGGCCAAATCTGTGGGACCTGACTGGCCACTCGGATGCATGAAGCAAAAGACATTGTTTGTGGGAAAGTGACAGAGAATGTAAAAAAATGAAGATCAGATGACTACAGAGAAGTTTCAATGGCTAAAACGATGGGAACCTATCATAAGTACTTTTTATTCAGCACCATCATAACTAGGTAGCCTAGCCAGATGGCTAAAATATTGAATTAAAGAGATACATCTTTTCTGCAATTTGCCTTTCCTTCAGTTCCAATGAATTTCTTCATTAATATTGTAATCCGAAAGCCCTCCTCCACCATATATTAGTGAATAAATTGTTGATTAGCTATAGTTTCAATGGCCTCTTGTCCACAGAGACACAATCTCAGCTCATTGATATGTTTTTTTTATTGGCCCTCCACTATAACGCCCTTTGTATATTTGCTATGGTTATTTGATATAAATATATTGCTGCTTTGAAGGGGAAAGGAGTAAAAAGTTCTATAGTGAGGTTCTGTGGTAAATTTGCAAATTTCTTCAAAATATTTGTTTTGATTGAAGACATTAATTTCTTATTGCAAAAATTATTCATTTAGAGACATGTTAATTAAAATTAATTTGTGAAAATTGCATACAAAAGCTGTTCAAGTTAAAATGATTTATTGATTTACTGATTTATTAGATTTCTATGCCGTCCCACTTGAGGCAACTCAGGGTGGTGTACAACCTTATAAATGGAACAATATGTAAAGAAATCTAAATTACTATAAAAGAATTATACAAATTACTAAAAAGTATTAAAACCCCTATATACAGTCATGCACATTCGTCTAATTCAATCATACATAGTATCGGCCGGAGACAATCTCATCACTTACGGCCCTCTGCCCGCTGGCAGAGGTAGGTCTTAAGAGCTTTACAAAAGACCAGGAGGGAGGGGACAGTACATATCTCCAGAGGGAGTTCATTTCAGAGGGCTGGGCTGCCACAGAGAAGGCTCTTCCCCTAGGCCCTTGCTAGCTGACATTGTCTGACCGATAGGACCTGGAGAAGGCCACTGGGATACATGAGACAGAAGATGGTCCTGAAGATAATCTGGTCCTAAGCCATGTAGGGCTTTATAGGTCATAACCAGCACCTTGAATGGCACACGGAGATTGGCAATTGGCAACCAGTGCAGCTCATGGAGTGATGTTGAAATGTGGGCAGATCTTGGTAGCCCCACTATAGCTCATACAGTTGCATTTTGCACAATTTGTAGTCTCCAAACATTCTTCAAAGGAGCCCCGTGTAGAGAGCATTGTAGTAATTGAACCTCGAGGTGATAAGAGCATGCGTGATTGTGAGAAGTGACTCCCTGTCCAAATAAGGCCGCAACTGGCACACAAGACATGCCCTCCTTGCCACAGCTGAGAGATGGTCTTCTAAGCTCAGCTGTGCATCAAGGAGGACACCCAACTTGCAGACTCTTTCTGAGGGGGGGGCAAAGTTGGTATTGTCCCTGAGAGGCAAAACCCACAGCCACTCCATCTTGTTGGGGTTGAGTTTGAGCCTATTAATGCCCATCCAGGCCCTGACAGCCTCCAGACACCAGCACATTACTCCCACTGCTTCACTGAGTGGACATGGGGTGGAAACGTATAGCTGAGTGCCGTCAGCATACTGATGGTAACTCCCCCATGCCATCAGCTGATATAATCCAGTGGTTTCATGTAGATATTAAACAGGGGAAGGACCGACCCCTGAGGGACCTCACAATTATTATGGATAATAATTTTTAATGGATTTTAAAGAACTGGATATGGAAATAAATGTCTTTATACCAGTGGTGGTGGGGAAATGGGGGAAATAAAAGCAAAGGAAATTGACAAAATAAAAATAAAAACATGCTATAGGCTGCAGTTTCTCATCATTCAAAAGTCTACTTGCACAGTTCTGATCTTCCCAAAAAATTGCTTCTGCCTAGGTAAAAAATCATAGGAAACCTCAATAAAGTATTGAGCCCTGAATTTTTAAAGCTTGATAAATGCAGAAGTTACTGGAGATATATATTCCCAGCACAACACAAAGAGGAGGCAATATGCTCTTTTTATGTTAGGAAACAAAAACAGAAAGAATGTGGTTTATATGAACATTTGTGACATGTTCACAGCCACTCAAATCTTTGTTGCAGCAGAATGGAAATGGGATTTTGCCATTGGCTTTCATCTTCAAAGAAAATCTAATTTCGCCATAGTGAGCAGAGACAATAGCCAGAGTAGGTTGATTTTGTCTGTTAGCCAATGAGGACTGGGCATGTTTTAGTGACTATTTCTTCATCATCACTAAAGATGGGTTTTGGCTCAGTCCTGGCTACAATTAGGACGTGTGGTCAAACTCTCCTTGCAGATATCCATTTTCATCATTTTTCTTCTCTCTTCCATTCCTTCAACTCTCCCTTGGATCCGTGAGTTTCCCTTTCTCCATTCCCTTAAAAAAAACAACCACAGTCAGTAAATAGAGGAGCCTCAGTGATCAGGCATTCCCCTGTTATCTTTCAAATCACTAGTCAAATAGAGAGGGGGAAGGTGGGGACACATGGAGTTCATTCTGGCCCTAGGCCAAGCCAGCTCGCCTGACTTTCAAAACAAAAAAATCACAAGCGGCTAGGCAGCATAAGCGGATTTGCTGAAGTGATTGAGCTCTTCCCACCCTTCTTAGCTCCTGTGAGTCACCGCGCCCAGCTACAATTTCAGCCCCTCAGCCCTTGTTCTCGGTCTCTGCTCTTTTGGCATGCTTTCTGGGTGAGAGGACTTGCAGTGCTAACAGTTAGCTTCCCATGGTTATTTGAGCCAATTTTGAGCAGCTGCCTTCCCAAAGGGTATTATTGTAGGCTTCCAATGATTGTTACCTTTTTGCCAATTAAATGCCCAAGAAAGTAGAGGCCTCCAAAGTCCCCTCAAACTATTATTCCCACCCTTTTTTACTCGGTGGCAATTTTGAAATAATCTTGCTGCAGCCATTTTCTACCAGCAAAGCAAGGGGCCTTACAATTATGGCATCCTCCCCCACTTATGACCAGGCCTCAAGGGAGCCTCCTTCATCCCCTGAAGTGCAGGAGGGTGAACATCTCTCCCCAGGCCCTAGTTCTCAGGTCTATTCTTATGCCCATTCTTTAAAAAAGGGCTACTAGAGCCCAGGATAATAGGCCTAAAGTATCCAGGGCCTCTAAGTGAGATGAATCCAGGCACCATAAGGCCTTAACCAAGATCTGTGAAAAGGCCTCTCTTACTCAGCCTGCTCCAAGTGTGGGAACTTTTTCCTCCAGGGCTTCTGACCAGGCTGATGCAACTCATGCAATATGGCCTTAGCTGACACTGATATTTGGGGTGCTCAAGTTCCCTCTCAACCCCAGATATTTTGCCTCAGCTACGACCTGCTTCCATTCCCAGGGGCTTGCCTTCTGGAGATAAGCAAACATAGCAGGTCTCTATCAGGCCTTACCTACTGTTCCCTCCCTACAGGACCTTTCCAGTGTCCAAGTTATTATTTTTGCCATTGTTAAGTAGAGTGTGGCAGAATGCCTCCATCTTTTTAGGGGCCCAATGTTTCTATGGTTAGACCTCCTCAACTTGGGGGTCACCAATCAGGGACAGGGATGGAATCACCAGGCCAAATTATGCTGGGGAATTCAGGGGACTTCAGCCTGAGGAGGAAGATGATTCAGATTTAGACATATCTGAAGACAAAGGGATTGTTCCAGAACCCCTGCCACATCTGGGCTTTTTCACCCCACTCTATACCACTCCTTACTTTTCAAGGCCCATAATGCAGCCAATTTGGGGTCCTCTGCCCCTCTACCTGTACTGGACCCACCTTAGACCCTTTGTTTTCTCAACTCAGTCCAGAAGCTCAAGTTATACCTTGCGCCCAACTATTGTAGAAGCAGTTCAAGGCCAATGGCAGAAAGTAACAACAACAACAACAACAACAACAACAATAATAATAATAATAATTTATTGGATTTGTATGCCGCCCCTCTCCATAGACTCGGGGTGGCTAACAACAATAATAATAAACACAACATGTACAATCCAATAATAAAAACCCCTATTATAAAACCAAACATACACACAAGCATACCATGCATAACTTGTAATGGCCTAGGGGGAAGGGCTATCTCAACTCCCCCATGCCTGGCGGTATAAATGAGTCTTGAGTAGTTTACGAAAGACAGGGAGGGTGGAGGCAGTTCTAATCTCCAGGGGAGTTGGTTCCACAGGGCCGGGGCCACCACAGAGAAGGCTCTTCCCCTGGGGCCTGCCAAACGACATTGTTTAGTCGATGGGACCCGGAGAAGGTCAACTCTGTGGGACCTTATCGGTCACTGGGATTAGTGCAGTAGCAGGCGGTTCCAGAGGTAATCTGGTCCAGTGCCATATAGGGCTTTAAAGGTCATGACCAACAGTTTGAATTGTGACAGGAAACTGATCGGCAGCCAATGCAAGCCACAGAGTGTTGAAGAAACGTGGGCGAATCTTGGAAGCCCCATGATGGCTCTCACGGCTGCGTTCTGTACGATCTGAAGTTTCTGAACACTTGGTGTTGGTCCCTTACCATCTTCCAATGACAGGAAGTTGTTTAATATAGGCCCAGAGCTTGCTCCTTTCCTCCTTCCTCCGTCTGTTGATGCTCCTGTAACCGCTCTCCATTCCCACACCAATCTTCCGAGGGATGCCTCTGAGTGCCTTGGTCCAGAGGAGAAGAAGATGGAACCGGTCCTGCTGAAGAATCACCAGGCAGTGGCCTGGGCCGTTAAGGCCTCAACTTCAGCATTCTTTTTCACTCAAGCCACACTGAACTGGCTCAGGGACCTTCATGAATGCACCCCTGCCACTGATACTAGGCAGCAATAAGATGTCAGCAAGATGCTTGCAGCAGCCCACTACATGGCAGATGCAAATCTACAAGTAGCAAGCTTTGCCTCCTCTGCTATGGGATCTTCAATCGTTGCTCGATGGCTCTATTGGCTTCATCCCTAGCAAGCGGACGTCTGCCATAAGTGGAAGTTGGCTTCAGCAGCATTTGACGGCCAGCACATGTTCGGTGCTTCTCTGGAGCACATTCTGATAGAGACCAAAGAAAAACTCAAGGTGCTCCCGATTACTGCCCATTGGGGTGCCTTCCAGGCCTCCCCTCTTCCCAGACAGCCAGACAAGGGACTTCCCTCCCCATAGTCAATGGTCAGTATGGGGAATGCAGAGGTTTTTCTAGGATTGTTCCTTCAGGGGTAGGTCAGGTAAATGGCTCTTTTGAGGAGGTGGAGGTCGCCCTTTCCATCACACTAAGTGAGGCAGTGGAGATGGTGGGTCCCCCCATTGGTGGGCGCTTGTCACTCTTTGCTGACAATTGGGAGGAGATCACATCTGAACACGTGGGTCATAGACATGGTTAAAAATGGCTGTCCCTAGAATTTCTTTCCATTTTTCTGAATTTCTTTATTCAATGGCAATGTCAAAAAATTCCACAAAAAAGGCCCTCATGAAGGAAGCTACTTATCACCTGCTGGAAATCCATACTATCCAGCAGGCGCCAAAGGACCAAACTGGGCAAGAGTTCTACTCTATTCTATTTGTAGTCCTTAAATCCTCGGAGGTGGGGGGGAGCCATTCTAGACCTCAAGAAACTGGATAGCAACATTAGATACTGGCAGTTCAAGATGCACTCTCTTCAGTCCATCTTGGTATGTGTTTAGAGGAGAGAACTCCTGGCTTCAATTGACTTGACAGAGGACTACCTCCACATTCTCATCCTTCCCTCTCACCAGCAGGGGCAGGTTCTGTTATTGGGGCATCCACTACCAATATAGATCCCTTCCTTTTGGACTCTCCTCAGCCCCCAGGATGTTCACTAAGGTGCTAGCTGGCCTTGAGGCTCACCTGAGAACACTCCGTGCATGTTCACTGTTACTTGGATGATATCCTTCTCCTGGCTTCATTCTGATATACAAGAAAAGTCATGCACATGTGCAGGAGATTGCACTTTGATAATCAAGTAATGATTCTAAAAGTAACAATTATATTGAATTTACAAACAACCAAAAAGATTAAATACCTATGTTTAACTATAACAAATAAATGCTCTTCAATTAGGAAAGATAATTATGATAAACTAATGTAACAAGCACAACAGGATTTTAAAAATTGGAAACATTTACAACTCTCCCTATTAGACTGATCACAGCATACTACCCAAATTCTTATATTTATTCCAAATAGCCCAAATTTGATACTAAATTTTTATTGAGTTGGATAGAAATATTACAAAATTTATATGGCAAAACAAGAAACAAGGATTAAAATGTCAAGTTTACAGGATAGCAAAAGAAGACGCGGCCTAGGACTCCCAGACTGGAAACTTCAAAGCAGCCTCCCTAAACTGGATAAAAGAATGGATAACTTTATCTAACAAACAAGTACTAACTCTAGAAGGCCATAAGTTACAAATGGGATGGCATGCATATCTTTGGAGGGATGGCTCAAAACTACACACTAACTTTAACCAACATCTAATTAAGAGGTCACTTATTGAAACATGGCAGGAAATCAAAAAGAAAAATTATATAAGAATTCCAAGAAGGTTATCAATGATGGAAGCAATTATCTACCCCAATTTGATTGACCCTACCAAAACCATAAAATACAGTGATATATTGGACCCATCTGCAGAGCTAAAAAATATAGAAGAATTAGATCGACAAAACATAAAAATTAATTGGTGGCCATACATGCAAATTAAATCAAGATAGAATAATGACAGAGAAGGAAGAGACATAGATAGAAATGTACACCCACTGGATAAAATTTTGTTAGGACTGGAGGAAAAAATAATTTCTAAAATATACTGATACTTATTCAAAATGGACAAAATAGAAGAAATGGTTAACGAACCAATGTTAGCATGGGCCAAGAATTCATTAAAAGCATTCATCTAGATGATTGGGAGAAGACTTGGAACATAAACTGTATAACTACAAAATCTACAGCATTTAAAGAAAATTACTACAAGATATTTTACAGATGGTATTTGCTCCCTCAAGATTAGCAAAAATTTATCCGAATTTGAATCAGACATGCTGGAAATGTAACAAAGAAATAGACACCTTCTTTCATTTGTGGTGGACAGGTCCCAAAGCAAAAGGATTTTGGAAAATAACTCATAAGTGGCTATTGGAGATAACAGAAATGGATATAGAACTCACTTCAGAATGCATGCTTTTAGGAATAAAGACAAAAAAATATTTCCCCAAAGTACAATATCTACTGTATATACTCAAGTATAAGCTTGAGTATATAAGTTTTTCAGCACAAAAAATGTGCTGAAAAAATCTGACCTCAGCTTATACTCGAGTCACTGACCAGGATACTGCCGCACAGCATTTTCCAGATGCGAGAGGCAGAGAAGAAGGAAACCTGATGGTTCTGGCAACATGAGGCTTTTCCTTGTATGGCTGCTTCTGCTTTTGCTAGACCCCAGCCAGCAACATCCCTCAGTTGCCTGATTGGCAGCAGGCTAAATCAATCAACAGGTCCTCCTCTACATAGAAAGGAGGCACTGGGAGAGCTGCCTGATTGGCAGCAGACTGAACCAATCACAGCTCCTCCTCTACACAGAAAGGAGGCACTGGGAGCAATCTTCCCTTTAATTTCTTTTCAGTGTGTTCTGTCTGGGTGACTCCGGAAGCCAAGACCAACCCAAAAAGAGAAGCCAGACACACCAGTAAAAGGCAAAGGCAGTTTATAAAATTCAAGAAAAACACAGGTAACAGAAAATGTCCTTACAAACAGGAAAACGCTGTATCTTCAAATATATCCACGAAGGCAAAAGTCCATGCAGCAATACAGGATTCTTGCTGCCAAGATGAGGCTGTAGATAGCAGACCTACACCTCCCACGGGCCTTCCAAACTGCTGGGCCACAAGCCAGGAACAGAGACGCCGAGAACAAAGCAGTTGGCCACCGTAACTCCAACTGATAACACTCCACATGGCTTCAAGGGCTTGCCTGCCTTTTAAACCCTGCTAATGAGGACCACACCCAAGCCCAGCTGTTCCTAAGTCAGTGCTGATAATACTTCTTTAATTGCTCCTTTCTTTGATCTGAACGTCTCTGTCGCAAGTCAATGACGGCTTGTGCTTCATCCCCTAATGACTCCAAGCTACTGGCTGGGGAGAGCCCCCCCCCAGGGCTCTCATGCTATTCTCCTTCATCCCATTCCTGACTTTCCCCTCCTCCGTCCGACTGCTCAGCCCCCTCCTCTTCGCTGTCCTCCTCCTCCGGGCATGGAGCCAGCAGAGACACAGCTCATTCCTGAGCAGCCGCAGGCTGAACCACAACACAGTGTGGGCAGAAAAGTATAATGTCTGAGCAGCAAATTTTCATGCCTGGGCATGGATCAGTTAGAAGGGCTGCTGCGAAGGTCATAAGTGTGAAAAAGAGGCATAAGTCACTTTTTTCAGGGCTGTTGTGACTTTGAACGGTCAGTAAATGAACTGTTGTAAGTTGAGGACAACCTGCCTTCCTCCCTAGATGTTTTCTGTGGAGCTTCAAAATGGACTCCTGATCTGCTTCTAAAAGAGTGCACTGGTTAGACAGATAATCCTCGACTTCTGTTCTGACCCCAATGGAGGCCAACGTTTCTATCTCCTGAGTAAGACAGTTATTAAATGAGGTCTGCCTCACTTTACCACCTTTCTTGCCATAGTCATTAAGTGAATCCCTGCAGTTGCTTGTCAAAAGATCCCAAAAGATGTTCACATAACCTTGGGACATTTATTTATTTATCTATCTATCTATCTATCTATCTATCTATCTATCTATCTATCTATCTATCTATCTATTTATTTATTTTATTGGATTTGTATGCAGCCCTTCTCCGTGGACAACAGGCCATTAACAACAGTGATAAAAACAGCATGTAACAATCCAATACTAAAACAACTAAAAAACCCTTATTTATAAAACCAAACATACATACAAACATACCATGCATAAATTGTAGAGGCCTAGGGGGAAAGAATATCTCAGTTCCCCCATGCCTGACAGCAGAGGTGGGTTGCCACCATCATAACTACAGACCAGTTGTCAAGTGTCCAAAGTTTGATCCTTTATTTTCCTACAAAGTCCTTCCTTCCTAGAAGGAAGGATAGAAATAATAAAATGTAAAGGGGAATTAAAAAAGAAAAGGGTTTGGTTCAAAATTCTGCTCAGATTAAAGAAATTGGAGTTTGAGAAGGCTTGATTAAGCTTGGAGCGGAATGGGTTTTTAGCCTCCTCCACTTGGCCAAGCCTGTTCCGTCCCCAGCCTTCCCCACCACCCAGCTATTGGTTGCTGCCTTTTCTCCCTGGCTCTTTCGATGAACGGGCTCAAAAGCACTTTAGCCCTGGCCTTTTTGATGGAGGGGACACTTAACCACCAACCAATTAGAGAGTTCGTTACTTTTCATTCCCCTCCACTCTGCCTGCCCTCCTGTCTGGAAGCAGCCTTTTTAGGAGAAGGAGCGAGTTTTTTATATTTTTGCCTTCCCCTCCTCCTTGTTGCTTGTTTCCAGGTTTTTTCCTCCCCTCTCACTTTCTCCCCCACCCCACTCTAATTATTGATTATTCCTGTCAATATTTGCCTTCCATTCCTCTTTTTCCTCTTTTTTCTTCAATGAGCCTCTGCCTTCCGTTCCCCCCACCCCACTCTCCGTTACTCCTACACACTTTTCTCTTCTTTTTTCTTCAATAAGCCTCTGTCTTCTGTTCCCCCCACCCTACTTTCCGTTATTCCTACACACTTTTCTCCTTCATTCCAGCAAGAGGGGAATTTATGTTAAACATAAATGTTAAACACATACCAAACCCAAAGTGTGTAGGAATAACAGAAAGTGCGGTAGGGAAAATGGAAGGCAGAGGTTCATTGAAGAAAAAAGAGGAGAAATGTGTATAGGAATAACGGAGAGTGGGGTGGTGGTAAAGGAAGGCAGAGGCTCAATGAAGAAAAAAGAGGAGAATAGTGTGGAGGAATAACAGACAGTGGGGCGGGGGAATGGAGGGCAGAGGGTCGTTAAAAATAAAGAAGAGAAAAGTGTGGAGGAATAATGGTGAGTGGGGTGGGGGAAACGGAAGGCAGAGTCTCATTGAAAAAAAGAGGAGAATAGTGTGGAAGAATAACAGTGAGTGGGGTGGGGGAATGGAAGGCAGAGACTCATTGAAGAAAAAGGAGAAAGATGTGGAGGAATAAAGGAGAGTGGGATGGGGGGAAGGAAGGCAGAGGCTCATTGAAGAAAAAGAGGAGAATAATGTGGAGGAATATTGGAGAATGGGGTGGGGAGAAGGGAAAGTAGAGGCTCATTGAAGCAAAAGAGGAGAACAGTGTGTAGGAATAATGGAGAGTGGGGTGGGGGAATGGAAGGCAGAGGTCCATTGAAGAAAAAAGAGTAGAATAGTGTGAAGGAATAACAGACAGTGGGATGGGGGAAAGGAAGACAGAGGTTCATTGAAGACAAAGAGGAGAAAAGTGTGGAGGAATATTGGAGAATTGGGTGCCGAGAAGGGAAGTTAGAGGCTCATTGAAGGAAAAGCGAAGAACAGTGTGTAGGAATAACAGACAGTGGGGTGGGGGAAATGAAGGGCAGAGGGTCATTGAAAATAAAGAAGAGAAAAGTGTGGAGGAATAATGGTGAGTGGGGTGGGGGGAAAGGAAGGCAGAGGCTCATTGAAGAAAAAGAGGAGACTAGTGTGGAAGAATAACAGAGAGTGGGGTGGGTGGAATGGAAGGCAGAGGCTCATTGAAGAAAAAGGAGGAGAAAAGTGTGTAGGAATAAAGGAGAGTGGGGTGGAGGAATGGAAGGCAGAGGCTCATTGAAGAAAAAGGAGGAGAAAGAGGAAGGAAGGCAAATATTGACAGGAGTAATCAATAATCAGAGTGGGGTGGGAGAGGAAGTGGGGGAGAAACCTGGAAACAAGCAAGCAGGAGGATGGGAAGGCAAAAATATAAAAATCTCTCTCCTTCTCCTATATAGGCTGCTTCCAGACTGGAGGGCAGGCAGAGTGGAAGGGAATGAAAAGGAATGAATCCTCTAATTGGCTGGTGGTTAAGTGTCTGCTGCATCCAGAAGACCCGTGCTAAAGTTCTTTTGAGCCCATTCGTGGAATGGGCCAGGGAAAAAGGCAGCAACCAATGGCTGGGGCCGTAAGGCAGGAGATGGGACAGGCTCGGCCAAGTGTCGGAGGCTAACCCTAGACCCAGCTTGAAGTATTGTTTTGTTTGCTCTTTTTAAACTTTAATTATTTTTTCTATTTAGATATATGAATTTAGGAATTACTGATCTGTTTTAATAAAGTTAGTATTGATTATAATAAGATATGTAGTAGATGATACTGATTTGGATTAATGCATACGTGGATTTCAGTTTAGAATCTTCCCTAATCTATGTGTCACTGTCATATCAATGCAATAATCTTCCCTGTTCTAATTGTTTTCACTGCTAAATGCAGTGTCATAATCTTCCCTAATCTATATATTTCCCTAGTCTATATATTATTCCTAATTCTAAATGTCTTCCACTATCGAACTCAGTGATAATCTTCCCTAGTCTATTGATTTTAACTCTTTGTTGTTTCATCTTCTTTCCTATAGAATACCTAACATAATTAGTGCTAGTTATTATCCCATATTAATCCTACTGTTATTGTAACTCTCCTCCCTTATTTTTCCCCTTCCTCCCACTTTATTTATCACCATGAATCAAATAAGCAATTTATAATTCAATCAGAGTAATAAAATAAAAAAGAGAGAAAGAAAAGCAAAGAAAAAAAATAGAAAAAATGGCCGTCCAAAGATAATCATAATCATCATAATCATTACCAAATATCTCATCTATATTATGCGCAATAATCAAAGCTATTTTCAATTTTTTCATTTATAAGCCATTAAATTTTCTCCTCTTATATATGCTCCCATAAGATTAAAATATTTTTTAAAATATTTTTTAAAATCCATTAAGTATGCTCAATTCTTTTTGTAATTTATAACTTTGTAAGAATAGAAAAAGGAGAGAAAAAGGTGCTAATATCTTCTAGTAACTTTTGAATATTCTTACACGTATTTTAATTTTCGTAAAAACATTTAATTCTTAAAAGTATTTAATTTCAATTTATATTATTCAATTTAATTTCAGTCAGATCAGATGGTCCAAATGAAAGTTCAGTCAAAACAATCAGTCCAATTAGATCATTTTTTTTTCAAATCAGTTTAATTCAGTTCAAGTAATTTCATCTTAAACATTATCTTCCTTCCATGGTTTTAGCTGATCAGTCTTCTCACAGCAAGAATACTGTCTTTGAACCTATGACAAATGTAATTTCAGTCAAATCAATCAGTCCAATTAAATTGAATCAATTCAAATCAGTTAATTCAGTTCAAATAATTTCATCTTGAATGTTGACTTCCTTAATGCATTGTCTGGTCATTCTTCTGTAGCATACTGTATTTAAAACCAGTAGCAAACTGCTATATTTCCTCCAGCCACACGATGTGGCTAGGTGATCAACTCTCCAAGTCTTTATGTAGCTTTTCTCTGAATAGCTTTAAATGGCTCTTTTACTGTAGCTTCCTGTTTCGTACTTCCTGTCTTATGATGTTCTTTGTTCATAGAGGAAAGGAAAGATAAGGATTCCAAAACAAAAGTTAAAAATTTCAAATTCCAAAAGGCAAATTTCAAAGAGATCCAATTAGGTAGTTGAAAATAATCCAAATGTGAAGGGACCACAATTATTAAAATCCCAAAAGACGGAAGAGCTTTAAACCGCACGCTGAGAAACTGTCAACTAGCTAATCACTTAGCTTTCCATTATATTTTTCTTGTTCCTTTTGCTATTTTTTTCTTTTTCCAGTCTCCCCTTTAGTGGATTATTAGTAAAAAAAGAAGATTTAATAATTGATAGATTTATTTGGAAAGAGACTGAATATTTACAGTAAGAAGAGGAGATCCAAAAGAAGAAAGGGAAAGTTTCCAGGAAGTTGCTGATTGCAGAAAACGAAAGTATAAGCGGAAGAAAGTGAGATTGGGTTCCAGAAAATATGAAAAATGTAGAAATTTTTTCTTTTCTTTTTTTGGACAGAAGAAGATATTAAGAAATTCAATTTTTATTTTTTTATTTTTTTATTTTTCTTCCCTTTTTCTCTGGATTGGATAATATTATTCTTTTTCAATTAATCCTCCATCTCCTTTTATCTCGCAGTTGAAGCTTTTTTGAATTTATATTGGACTAATTAAACACAGACTGAAATATATCAAAAATCTTCCCTCTTATTTTTTTTTTTGCCTTTTCTTCTTTTTTTCTTTTTTAGTTTTTTCCTTCCACCTTTTTGGAATAATTTTTACAGATACAAAAATGCTATATAAAATTTTTACATTTTGACTCTTATTTTTGACATTTTTGAATTGGAATTTATTAGTTAATTTTTGGACATTTTTAAATTTTATAGTGTTTTATAAGTCAGATTCTGGGGGGCGGAGCCAACTGTGGAACTGAACGGTCGGCGTGGAGCCAAGCTCCGTTAAACACCACCGTTTTATAGGTACTCAAAGGTCCCTCAGGAACCACAGACCCTGCGAAAAAGGGTCTGTCAGAAAGGGGGTGCCGTTAGTTCGATTTCAAGGCGGCAGCCTGATCAACGGAACGGAATATCTCCTACAAGATTGCCTGTAAGCTAGGAGCAATAGAGGACCCGATTGAACAGCATGATTCCTTCACTTTCCTTTTCTGCTTTTGCTGCTGCGTCACACTCAGCTGGCCCTGGGAGGACAACTTGATACTTTTGGGCTTCTTCCGTCCTGTCTTGCCTGCGGGGAAAGCGGAGGCCTGGAGGTGGAGGTTCGGAGGGTTTTGGAGATTCGAGGCGATTGCTGACTGCTATTGAAGAGGGAGTGGAGGAGACACCCGACGAGACCTGAATAGCCGGTTTTTGCGAGGAGAGGCGCGTTGTCGGAGGAGCTCCCCTGTCCAAGTGGCGGAAAGAAATACAACTCAGAGACTTCTCTTTTGTGATCGAAAGTCGGATAACTCTGATCTGACCAGGATCTAACTATTATGCCATTAGAAGCTACGGAAAGGAGAGGGAATGACTTACAAGATCCCAGCATATCCTCGACAGACTTTGCGAAGTTACGTGAGTTTGACTAAGCCTAAATTTCTCCTGGTGAAAAGAAGAAACACGGAGCGGCTCTAAACGAGCCTAAATCTTAAGCTACACACCACTCTATTTGTCCTCCACCATTAACTTGCCACAGTTTGGAAAATTAATTTGACTTTGTAGATTCTGACACGAAGAAACCGAGAAAGGGTTTGACCCATTGAACCATCTATATAAACCTATTGGCTGTAAAGTTTCTTTCATCTTTGTTTTGCTACTGTCAGAATATTTGTTTATTACTGTCAGAATATTTATGTACTTACATCAATTGATATTTATACACTATTTACAACTTATTAATTAATTTAAAGTATTACTAGATTACCCTATTATAATAAGATATTAATTGATATATATTTAACACCTATTTATAAATATTAGCTTATCATTAGATTATAAATTGATCAGTAGACTCTTAGGATATTTTACTATAATTCTGTTACAATACGATATTTTCCCTACTAACTATTAGATATTACGATTAATTTCTTTATTACTATTAATTGCCAGAAATATTAGCCATTAAAAATATTATAGAATTTTAGAAATGAAATCTACTAACCTTGCTTAGCTTTTACCTATAATTCTGTTCTTACCATCTACCTAACTGTTTAATTTATTAGCATTATTTATAACATTATACAACACGTTTTAAAGCTATTAAGAATTTAAGGAATTTTGAATGAACTATGCATTTTTTCTTCTGATGGTTCACCATTTTTAGAAAACTTATGAAATATCCCCACTTATATAGATATATTATTATTGTAAAATTTGAGTAACTTTCTCTGTTGGGAGGAACTACTGATAAAACCTATAACCATTGAATGTAATCGAAACTGAAATACTACATACCTCTTTAATAACCTCTGATATTTGTATATATATATTGGTCTATAGTATAATCTATTGGAGTTACATATCTATCTAATCTGCCAGATATAAGTTTTACTTTCACCCTTTCTTGCTAAACTTCTCCTCTTACTTATATATGACAGTAGCCCAGAGGATCTTTGCTACTAATCATCAGAACTGCTATTTCTCTACTTGAATATTTAATATATTACTTAAGCATACTATTTTCATCTAACTCTGGAAGGGACCATTAGAGATCTATACAAGTGGGCTAGTTGGTGGAATATTGTCAAAATGACAAGCCTTTCTAACTTGTCTAAACTAGGATCGGGGAAGAGGTCAATTAACCAATCCACCTCAGCTATACCTAGTCCCTTTACCCAAAGATCACTGGAGGATATGCTCCCCAGAGAAAGGTCCAATTCTTATAAAGATTTACAAACTATGCTGCTGCAAATGCAGGAATTAATGCTTAAGAATCATGAAGATATCAAGAAAGAGATAGGGGAAGTGAGAAACGATACTTCTGAGTTAAAAGAAAGGATGCAAAATATGGATAAAAGGCACAAGGCTTTCCAGCAACAGATGCTAAAACAAGAACAAAAAATTCAGGATTTGGAAGATAGGATAGACCAGGATCATAGACAAATGGAAGACCTGACTGAAAAATTAGTTCAAGCCAATAAGGAACTAGAAAATACCGTAATCCAACTTGAGAGCAAAAAGGCCAACCACTTCCTTAGATTTCAAAACCTTAGGGAGGAGAAAAGTGAGGACTTACCAGACATCATGGCAGACATTCTGTCAAAGGCGTTGGGCGTAGAAAAAGACACAATGCTAAACGAAATCGACGGAATATATAGAATTAACACCAACTACGCCAGACGCCACAACCTCCCCAAGGAAGTCCATATTAAATTAGTTAAAAAATCAGTCAGGGACGAAATACTACATAGAGCCCGTGAAGACCCCATAGAATACAAAGGGAGACAGCTGGTTATCTTAAAACAAGTTCCGAAACATGTAAGAGACCTACGTAAGCCATATACTTTTCTATCTGCCAAACTGACTAGGCAAACATTAATTTCAGATGGCTAGTCCCAGAGGGAATGCTAGTGACTTGGCAAGACAAAAAAAATAAAAATAGACTCGATTGATAAAGCCGAAGAATTCTTTGAAAAAAATTTCACTAGCGACCAGACAGCTGATACAAAAAATTATAAAGAAACAAGGAACCCTCTACCAACTATTGATCAATCAATGGACCAGATTCCAAACAGACCAGAAGGAATACTGGCTATTGATAATATAACCACGGGAAATAATGGCTACGCAGGCATACCAAAAGAGACTAGAAGTACTAGGGCAACTAGACCCAAATACAGATAACTCGAATTTGGTTCAAAAAATGACTAACCGGGGAATTGAATTATATTCAATCAATATAAATGGCTTGAATGCACCAAAAAAAGGAAATAAAATTCTAAATAAAATTGCTAAACTAAACCTAGATATTATCGCAATGCAAGAAGTACACATTAAAAATAAATTCAAACATCTTCTAAAAAGAAATAAATTAGGGAATTTATTCTCATCGTTAGCACCAGAAAAAAAGAGAGGTGTAATTTGCTATATTAACCCTATTATACAAGCCAAACTGAAATATAAAGATAGAGAGGGTAGAGTCTTGATATTAGATTACAAAAAGAATCGGAAATAATAACCTTAATTAACATATATGCCCCGAACGAAGGCCAAGAAATTTTTTATAAAAAAATTATTAATTACTATCAATGAACATGCTACGGATAATATTTGTTTATTAGGGGATTTTAATGGAATAATTGATAAGGAACTGGACTATAATAATGATGGAAGGAATAGACAAAAGAAAAGAATTTTACCCAAAGCCTTTTTTGATTTAGTGAAAGAATTAAAACTGAAAGATAGTTGGAGAGATAGAAATCCTAATCATAAAAAATTCACTTTCTATTCAGATAGACACCAATCTTGGTCAAGACTAGATATGGTCTGGACTTCAATAGAACTTAATACAAAAATTCAATCGGTAGAGATAGAACCCAACTTTATCTCAGACCATAATGCGCTATGGAAAGGAACTAAACAATGTTCTAGATGGACACTTCAGAAATCTATTCTTAATCAGGAAAATTTCAAACAGAAGCTTCAAATGGAAATGAATTTCTTTTTTCAAGAAAATACTAAAGAACAAACTAGTATTCAAAACGTATGGGACACTGCTAAAGCTGTAACTAGGGGAATTGCTATTTCATACATGGCTAAAGAATATAAACTAAAAAAGCGGAAATTGGATAAGTTAGAAGAAGAATATAAAGCTCTCGAAGAAAATTTACAAAAACATCCCCAAAAGAAAGAAATAAAACAAAAAAATGTCCCAGATAAAACACGAATTAAACTTAGTAGATCAACAAAATCTAGCACAAAAAATTAAAAGCAGCAATCAATATAATTTTGAAAACGCTAATAAACCTAGCAAATGGTTAGCTAATAAACTCAAAAAACAAAGAGAAAAGAAACTCATAAACTGTCTCAAAACAAAAAACGGGGAACTATGCCACGACTTGGGGGAAAAAAACCCAGATAGCTAGGGATTTCTATAACAATCTTTATGACAACCATAAAAATACACCTAATAACTTACAAGACCAAAAAATACAATAAATTTTTGATCAGGCCAACCTCCCCAAAATACCAAAAGAAACAAAAGACATACTAAATAAGGCAATCACTACTACAGAATTAAAAGAAGCAATCAAAAGTCAGAAAAATAATAAAGCCCCTGGCCCCGATGGCCTTCCACCTGTATTCTATAAAGATCTTCCCACTGAAATGGAAAAGGCTCTGTTAGAAACGCTGAATGAGGCTCTAGACAAAGGCAAAATTCCAGCATCCTGGACAGAAGCTAATTTAGCACTAATAGCAAAAAAGGATACGGACCCTACAGATATAGCCAATTATCGACCTATTTCTCTTTTAAACGCAGATTATAAAATTTTCAGTTCTATCTTAGCCAGTAGAATTAAAAACTTTCTAAACCAATTCATACATTCGGATCAAAATGGCTTCCTTCCAGGGAGACAGTTAAAGAATAACATCAGAATAATATTGGATACCCTGGAATACTACGAATCCCACAGCGAAAAACAAGTGGCATTAATATTTCTTGACGCCCAGAAGGCTTTCGATAATGTGTCCTGGAAATTTATACTTAAACAACTTGAATATATGGAATTCGGCTCTAAATTCATAAACGCAATAAAAGCTATATATACTTATCAATCAGCTTACATTATCCTCAATGGAGATATTTCAAGAAAAATCTTTTTACATAAAGGAACTAGACAAGGTTGCCCATTGTCCCCATTACTCTTCATCTTAACACTAGAAGTCCTAACAAGAATCATTAGAAAAAAGGAAGATATAAAAGGTCTAAAGTGCAAAAATGAAATTTATAAACTACAAGCATTTGCAGACGACCTTGTATTTATTTTAGAGGACCCCCTAGAATCAGGACCTAAATTACTTGCCATCCTAGAAGAATATGGCACGGTAGCAGGACTTAAAATAAATAAAACCAAAACCCAAATTTTAACCAAAAACATGAGAGAACCACAGAAAGCCATTCTAAAGGCCAAACTAGTCATCCAGATAGTAAAAAAAATCAAATACCTTGGCATTAATTTGACGAATAAAGTGTCTAGCCTAAAAGCAAATAATGATAATAAGCTAATAGACAAAATACAATCTGATTTGATAAAATGGAAGAAACTACAACTCTCTTTATTAGGCAGAATAGCGGCCATAAAACTTAACATCTTGCCCAAAATACTATTCCTATTCCAAACAATTCCAATCCAATTGAAACAAGAATTTTTTACAAAATTGAATAAAATTACCAGTAATTTCATTTGGCAGAACAAGCATCCAAGAATTCGCCTAAAATATTTACAAGACAGGAAAGAAGGAGGCTTGGCACTCCCAATCTGGAAAGATTATTATATCGCCGCATCCCTATCATGGATGAGAGAATAGATGAGCTTATATAATACCAGACTACTTAATCTAGAAGGTCATGACCTCCATTTAGGATGGCACTATTATTTATGGGATGAAAAGCCCAAGACCCACAAATATTTTACCAACCATCTGATTAGGAAATCGCTAATATATACCTGGAAAAAAATTAAGATAAAATTTTACAAAGGAATCCCACTATGGTACGCTCCATTAGAAGCATATGTTCATCCTAATTTTCATAAAAAAATAATATAGTAAGGTACAAGGACATAATAAATCCCACTGGTGAAATCAGATCTAGGACAGAATTAGAAAATCTCGGTCAAAAAACGGAATGGTGGGAATACCTACAGATACAAACTAAATTTAATAAGGATAAAAGTAAACCTGGAATAGTTAAAAATGCTCCACTAGACAAATTATGTACAGGACCCCAGGAACAATTAATTAAGAAATTTTATTCCTACTTAAATTTTAACGAATTGGATAATATCAATACAAAAATTAACGTAAAACAGTGGAATCTGGACCTTAAAAAAGAGATCAAAGAAGATGAATGGCAATTACTCTGAAGCAGAAATTTTAAATTAACCATAGCCATGTCTTACAAAGAGAACTTAGTTAAAATGTTCTACAGGTGGCACATTACCCCAATAAAACTAACAAAACTAAACAGCAAACTTTCACCATACTGCTGGAAGTGTCACCAAGAACTAGGCACTTATTTCCACCTATGGTGGCAATGCACAAAAGCACAGAGGTACTGGAATATAATTGGACTCTGGATCGATGAAATACTAAATTTGAAAATTGAAAAAAACCCTGAATGTTACCTTTTGGGCATTCTTAGACAAAATTTGCCTAAAACCCAAATACATTTAATTGTCCATTTAGTTACGGCAGCCAGACTAACCTTCACACAGTGGTGGAAAAACAAGGATATACCTCCGAAAGACGCAATAATTAAAAAAATTAAATACTGTGCAGAGATGACAAAATTAACTATACTAGTTAGGAATGAAACAATGTCCTCATTTAATAACTGTTGGGATCCTTTTTACAGTTGGTTAGAGAGAAAAAAAGAATACCACGTTACATAATTGAAATGATGGTTACAAACTCGACCAGATACAAATCCGATATATAGCTTTCTCATATTTTTGGCTATAGTGATAAGAGACTTTAGATATATATAGACAGTATATTTACTACTAAATTTTATAATCTCTATATTTAGATTAATTCAACGCTTGCACTTAAATACCCAGACGACTAACCTGATCCAATGGAATGAGCTAATAAATTAGGAATTGGTTCTCGTTTTCAATACAGCTCCCCCGGACATTCGCCAACCCCTTTACTTTTTCTATCTTCTCTATTTCCTTTGTTCTCTCTACCCTTTTCCCTCTCTTTTTTCTATTCCCTTCTTTCTCACTCTTTCTCCCCTTTCCTACAAATTTTTATGTTCATAAATTGTTATATCATGCTAGGATTTGATTGTTTTCTGTTTTGATCAACTTTTATGTTTTGTATATTTGTAAATAAAAATAATAATTAAAAAAAAGATAAGTCAGATTCTGCAACTAGCCTACAATCAATACAAGATATGATAATAGAACTACAAGATACAATGACAAAAGCACTAGAAGGCAATAAAGATGAAGCTAAAAAACAACACAAAGAATTAAAGACAGAAATGGGAGAAGTTAAAGACAAGATTAAGGGAATGGATGAAAGAATAGTAGACATGCAACAAACATTAAAGGAAAATATACAAAAAATAAAGGTAATAGAAGGGAAGGTAGAAAAGAAGGTAAAGAGGATAGAAGAGAAAAGCGAGACAACAATTAAAAATATGAATCAATCTATTTCACAACTGGAACTAGATCATTCCTCATACAGTTTACGATTTCAAAATATAATCAAAGAGAGAGATGAGAACCTAGGGGAAGAACCTTCTCTGTGGCAGCCCCAGCGCTCTGAAATCAACTCCCGCCAGAGATTCACACTGCCCCCACCCTCCTGGCCTTTCACAAAACCTTAAAAATTAACCTTTGCTGGCAGGCCTGAGGCTGTTGAGCAACACCTCGTTCCAGCTGATGATATGAATGTAGGATTGTGGTTTGAATGAATGTGAATGTTTAGGGTTTTTTTTTTATAACTCTGGGGTTTTAATATTAGTTTTATGTTTGGGTTTCCCTTTGCTGTATCTTGTATTTTATTCCTATTTTTGTAAGCCCCGAGTCTATAGCCCCGAGTCTATAGAGAAGGGCAGCATAGAAATCCAAACAAGCAAATAAATAAATTTTATACTCTTAAGTGATTGTCAAATCTTTTATCCAGTAGACCACAATTTTTCACTGAAAGTAAAGCATCTAATAGCTGCCAGATTTTCAAATGCCTTCTTTCCCAGAATTAATTAAAATAAATAAATAAATAAGTTTTTCAAGATAAGAGATTAAATCACATTGTTCTAGAGCTCATTTTTATTGTTCTATTTGTTGGAACTAAAAATCAGAAACTGGATTTTTTTTTTTAATGGATCCATATATTGTTCAGGAACAAAAGAACTGCAAACTAGTTTTGTACAGTTCAAAGCCTTGTTTTCACTACATTGGACTATATGCCAATTGGGTTATGTAATTCATGCGAAATTCCAAAATAGTTTCTGGTTTTAAAAAATATATTGTATAAAACTTTTTAGGGGAGGGCGGGGGGAGGATGGTCAGAGTCTACAAGATAGCAGGTACATGATCCTGCACTCATCAAATATCACATTTTGCCAACTTGCTACAAATGATTTGGGAGTTTACTATTAATGAAGTCAGACAATTGCCATTAGTAAAGATAATAACACTGGGGTTGCCTAAAATGTCTGTCTTGATTCTAATTTTATTGTTGTTTCATGTTAATGGGAACTAGCTTCATTCAAGGATGTTCAATCATCAGCTTCATATTCTGTTAAATTCTGCCTGCTAAAGGGAATTTCATTCCTGTTCCCATTACAGGGACCAACCATGGTATAAAAATAAAATTAAATCTTCCCTTTGATTTGAAACTGTGGCAGGCTATCAACAATATAGTTATGGGTTAGTATTAAAACTAATGTCATCATTCCAGGTTTGGCCAGGGAATGAAGAGACAAGGGCAGCTAATTTGCAATGCAATGATTTTCAAAGATGGCCTTATTCATCCTGGATGCTTTAGAATTATTGGTCTTATCGGTTGATGAGACTAACAATTGAAATCCAATCTAGCAAGTATCATGCTAGGGACCAATATAGAAAGGCTTTGGTCAGTTGAAGAAACATTTAATTTGAAGATATAAAATGACATTATTATTGATGTTTTGTTGTTTTGTTCTTATTTGTATTTTTAGATTTATTCATTGATCAACTATCACAATCTGAAAATGCTTCTGACTTTCCTCCTTGTTATTCTTGGAACCCAGGCTTCTGAAACACAGCAACCTGGTATTTTATTTTCCTTTTGGAAATTCATCATAATTTATGAATGCAGATTATCCTTATTTGTATTGGTCAATTAAATAGCACAGTTTTTTTGCAGCAAAAATAACCATAGCATGTTAACAATTAAAAATATTGTTAAAAACATTGAATAACTTTGACATTATTACATTCTTTATCAAATTCATAGGTTTGATTTTGAGTGAGAAAAATTTTAGGAAAGTAGAGAAACAAAGAAGCCTCGATTGTATATTAAGTAAATTGGTCAAACTGTATAATGGATTATGTATGACAATTTTAAAAAATGTTTATACTGCTTTTTAATTGCATCCATGAAGTTTACAATAATTAGGCTGGTTTGAGCTCTGAGCTTGGCAATTTGGTTGCAAATGTTTCACATCACCATTCAAGGAGACATCAATAGTGCATTTTGAATTGTGCTCATTGTCAGAATACAGGTCTTTAAATATATTTTTATGAGATGCAAATTAGTCTGAATATTGTTTGTTGGAATTTTTCTGAGTCATGGTCTGGATGGGTTATAGACCAGAATGGTGGGCACACCATTCCGGTGGCAGCAATGGAGTATATAGCTTAGCTCCATTGTTGCAAGGCATGCACACGCTATGCATGCCCAGCCAGTGCGATTCCAGTAAAAAATTACTGTTGGGGGTTTTTTTTGCTTCAGCTCATGCGAGCGGTGAGGTGAATGGGGAGAGTGGAGCAAGCGGCAGGGCGAGCGGCGGTGATCACTTATCTTATTTTGGCCTATTTCTGGCCCTTTTTGTTTCTGTGCATGTGCAGAAGCTGAATCTTGCACCGGCCACAGCCATGGCCACATGCTCCCAGCCCATTCCAGTAGCACTGGGAATGATGGCCCACCCCTGAGGTAGGGGCTTATATTTTTGGAACGCTGAAATATGGCCTTGGGGAGGCTCATTATTTTGGGGGTACAGTAGGCAGTGAGTGTGGGACTAGTTGTCCAGTGGCCGCTGTCTTTCCTCCCTGTCCTTGGCCCTGGCCAAGCAGCTGGCCCATCACAACAGGACTCTGCAAGGCTTCTTATGCCATTGCATGCACAAACTGCAGTACTGCCATGAGCTTCATCATACCGGCATAGCTGTGGGTCCTGCTGCCGTTCATGCATGCAATGGCACAAGACTTGCAGAGTTCTGCTCCGCAAGGCAGCGGCAGTGGCATGACGAGTCTCACAGAGACTCATTTCTGGCTGGTGCAACATGTTGGGCCACAAGACACACATCCTTTTTTTTTTTTTTTAATTAAAATATAGACATATACATCATATATACAGTGTATGGTACATTGCAGAGCATATCGCATAAAAGAGAAAAAAAAACAGAAACAAAAAACAAACAAACAAACAAAAACAGAACAAATAACAGTATCAGCGAATAAGCAGGGGAGTTTTGTTGAAAACGAAAATTAGATCAAGATATTTTTGCTCATTACCATATTTCGAATAGTTTGTCAAAAGTGTTAGATGCCAGAATTGCAATTGACATAGTGTTGAGAGGTTAACAAATAGTAATAGTAAATTTACATAGTTAAATACATATAAAGTCTCATGTAATAGTATTAGATAATAGAATACTTTATACCAGATTTGTAGCAGTTCAAGCTTATTTATAGTTTTACATTCTTAAAGCCTATTGGTCTCGCTTTTGCTTCCTAGCCATTTATATAGAGGGTCCCAACAATTATTAAACGTATCTAACGGTTCATTCCTAACTAGTAGAGTCAGTTTCGACATTTCTGCGCAGTACATTATTTTTCTAATTATTGCTTCATTTGGGGGTAGCTTTTCATTCTTCCACCACTGCGCATAAGTTAGTCTTGCTGCTGTAGTTAAGTGAATGATTAAGTGTGCTTGAGGTTTCGATAGATTTTGTCTGGTTATACCCAATAAAAAACATTCAGGGGTTTTATCAAGTGTTAAATTTAATAATTCTTCAATCCAAATTCCAATCTTATCCCAATATGTTTTGGCTTTGTTGCATTCCCACCATAGGTGGAAATAGGTACCCAATTCTTGTTGACATTTCCAACAATTTGGTGAGTGTTTGTTGTTTAATTTGGTTAACTTAATTGGAGTAATATGCCATCGGTAAAACATTTTGACCAGATTTTCTTTATAAGAGGTGGCAATAGTCAATTTATAGTTCCTAGTCCAGAGTGTTTGCCATTCCTCCTCTTTAATCTCTTTTTTGAGGTCGAGATTCCATTTCTTAACATTAGATTTTGTGTCAAAGGTATCCAAATCATTGTAATTTAGATAGCCGTAAAAGTTTTTGATTATCTTATCTTGGGGGCCTATACATAGCTTATCTAACAGAGCATTTTTGTTTATCCCGGAATTTTTTTTGTCTTTGTTAAATTTAGTCTGAATCTGAAGGTATTCCCACCATTCCACTTTTTGGCCCAAATTTTCAAGTTCTAGCCTTGTTTTAATTGCCCCATTTGGGTTTAGGATGTCTTTATACCTTAATATGTTATTTCTCTTGTGTAAATTAGGGTGTACATAGGCTTCTAAAGGGGCGTACCACATGGGAATTCCTTTGTATAATTTAGTTTTAATTTTTTTCCAAGTGCCAATAAGCGATTTTCTAATCAAGTGGTTAGAGAAGTATTTGTGGGTTGTCGGCTTTTCGTCCCAGAGATAATAATGCCACCCTGAATGGAGGTCGTGGCCTTCTAACTTAAGAAGTCTAGTATTTGATAGACTCATCCAGTCTCTTGTCCAATCTAAAGATGCAGCAATATAGTAATCCTTCCAAATTGGGAGAGCCAGTCCACCCTCTTCTTTCTTTCCTTGTAAATATTTTAGTCGGATTCGGGGACGTTTGTTTTGCCAGATGAAATTGTTGGTTAATTTAGTCAAATTATTGAAAAATTCCTGTTTTAATTGTATAGGGATAGTTTGAAATAAAAACAAAATTTTGGGCAGAGTGTTCATTTTTATGGCTGCAATTCTCCCAAGGAGGGATAGTTGTAAATTCCTCCATTTTAACAAGTCGGCTTTTATTTTGTCCAATAATATATCATAGTTATTTGATTTTAAGCTTGACACTCTGTTTGTCAAATTGATGCCGAGATATTTGATTTTTGTAACAATTTGAATATCCATTTTAGCAGATAAGATATCTTTTTGTGCTTGTCGCATGTTTTTAGTTAGAATTTGGGTTTTAGTTTTGTTTATTTTAAGGCCTGCCACTGTACCATAGTCTTCCAGAACTTCTAATAATTTGGGACCTGATTCTAAAGGATCTTCTAAGATGAATACCAGGTCATCTGCGAAAGCTTGAAGTTTGTAGATTTCTTTCTTACAATTTAATCCCCTTATATCTTCCTTGTCTCTAATAATTCTCGTTAATACTTCAAGGGTTAAAATGAATAATAAAGGGGACAGTGGACATCCTTGTCTTGTGCCTTTGTGTAAAGAGATTTTTGTTGATGTATCTCCATTAAGAATAATATAAGCTGATTGGACAGAGTAAATAGCTTTTATTGCGTTAATAAATTTGGGGCCAAATTCCATATACTCAAGCTGTTTTATCATAAATTTCCAAGACACATTGTCGAAAGCCTTCTGGGCATCAAGAAATATTAACGCCACTTGTTTCTCATTATGGGCTTCATAGTACTCCAGCGTGTCTAACACAATTCTAATGTTATTCTTTAGCTGTCTCCCGGGGAGAAAACCGTTTTGATCTGAATGTATAAAGTAATTTAGAAAACCTTTGATTCTGTTCGCTAAGATAGAGGTGAAGATTTTGTAATCGGCATTTAAGAGAGAGATCGGGCGGTAATTAGATATATCTGTATGGTCTGTGTCTTTTTTGGGGATTAACGCTAGATTTGCTTCTGTCCATGAAGTTGGGATTTTGCCTCTATCTAGAGCTTCATTTAACGTCTCTAAAAGGGCCTTTTCCATTTCTTTAGGAAGATCTTTATATAGTTCTGTGGGGAGTCCATCCGGACCTGGTGCTTTGTTGTTTTTTTGACTTTTTATTGCTTCCTTTAGTTCTATTTCGGTGATCGGTTTATTGATTATATTGACCATTTCTTGTGGTACTTTGGGTAGTTTAGCCTGTTCTAGAGTTTCTTGGATTTTTATATCTTGAGTATCGTTTTGTATAGTATCAGAATATTCATAAAGTTTACTATAGAAGTCGCTAGCAATCATTTTTTTTCTTTCCAGGTCATGGCATGGTTCCCCGTTTTTGTTTTTTAGACAGTTTATAAGTTTCTTTTCTTTTTGCTTTCTGAGCTTGTTGGCTAACCATTTGCTAGGTTTATTGGCATTCTCAAAGTTATATTGGTTAGTTCTTTTTATTTGTTGTGCCCAATTTTGTTGATCAATTAAATTTAGTTGATGTTTAATTTGTAGCATATTCTGTTTAATTTCTTTTTTTAGGGGGGAGTTCTGAAGTTCTTCTTCTAAGGCCCTATATTCTTCTTCTAATTTAGCTGTTTTCTGTTTTTTTTGTTTGAATTCTTTGGCCATGTATGAAATAGCTATCCCTCTAATAACAGCTTTGGCTGTATCCCAAACATTTTGAAGGTTAGTGTGGTCTTTTGGGTTTTCTTGGAAGAAATAGTTCATTTCAGTTTTGAATTTTTGCTTAAAATCTTCCTGACTTAATATAGATTTTTGAAGAGACCATCTACAACACTGTTTAGTTCCTTTCCAAGTAACTTTGAGCGCACTGTGGTCTGAGATATAATTAGGATCTATATCTATCGAATGAATTTTAGTATTAATTTCTGTTGTTGTCCAGACCATATCCAATCTTGACCAAGATTGATGCCTATCAGAATAAAAGGTAAATTTTTTAAGTTTAGGGTTTCTGTCTCTCCAGCTATCTTTCAATTTTAGTTCTTTAATTAGATCAAAAAAGGTTTTCGGTAATATTCTTTTCTTTTGTTTGATCATTTTATCATTCTTATAGTCCAATTCATTGTTAGTTATACCATTAAAGTCACCTAATAAGCAAATATTGTCTGTGGAATGTTCTCTAATGGTATTTAATAGTTTTTTATAAAATTTTTCTTGGCCTTCATTCGGAGCGTAGATATTTATTAAAGTTATTGTATCCTTTTCTATAGTAAGTTCTAAAATTAAAACTCTACCCTCCCTATCTTTATATTTCAATTTAGCTTGAATGTTAGAGTTGATGTAACATATTACACCTCTCTTTTTTTCCCCACACATCCTACCTGACACTTGCAGCTCCATCACGTTCCTAGGCATTGTGTCTAGGGTAGCTTGTTCTGAAAGAAAATGTCTCGCGAGTTCAATCAAACTTCTCTAACTGGCAAGACATTTTCTTTTAGAATGGGCTGCCCTGGACACAACACCGAGGAACATGATAGAGCTACAAGTGACAGGTGAGATGCATGTCAGGTAAGACATGTATCTCGCTATGGGGCAAAATTTGGGGGTGATAGGTTGGATGGGGCAGTAGGCACAAGTCCTACCTGACTTTTATAACTCCATTGCATTTCTCAGAATTATGTCCAGGAAAGCCCATTCTAAAAGAAAATATCTCACGAGTTCATTCAAACTGCTGAGATGTTTTCTTTTAGGATGGACTGCCCTAGACACGATAACGATGAATGTAACAACACTACAAATATCAGGTAGGGTGTGCATCTTGCTGAAGGGTGCAATTTGAGGGTGGGCAAGGCAGGCTACATCCTATCTGGGACTTGTCTCACAGTGGGTTTGAGGATGGGATGTGCCACGCCATGAGAATTCATGGGACTTGATGACCTGCATGGTCCCTTTCAACTCTAACAACAAATAAATAAATCTTACTCTAGTCTGGTCTGGCAGAGAGGAAGAGAGAGAGAAACAGAAAACAGTGGGGCAGAAAGGGAAAGGGAGAGGAGGAGGAAGGGAGAGAGGTAGAAAACAGAAGAGGGAGGGAGAGAGACATTTGCCACACAGTCCAAAACCCTGGGAGTATGGTGGTTGAGATTTGGCATTGTGGTTTTCCTTTGTATGGGTTTAGGGTTTGTGATTGTGGTTTCTTTGTGTGTGGCAAATGGGTCTCTTTCCCTCTCTTTGTTTTCTGTTTCTCTCCCCTCCTCTCCCTTTTTTCTGTCTTTCCCCATTTCCCTGTTTTTTGTTTCTCTCTCTACCTCTTCCATTTTTTCTTTCTTCCCTTCTCCCATTTCCCTCATTTGTTGAGTCTCACAAAGACACATTTGTGGCATCTTTTACCAGTATAGAGCAGGGGAAGAGGGTTGGAGTGACACATGGACCCCCTTGTCAGCTTTTCTGCCATCCCCCTCCTTGCTGGGCATGATAAGGCTTACTGCCCATCCCTTATGGTAGCTACCTAGAGAAGCGACTAGAGAAGCGATGGAGGAAGAGTAAGTCCAAATCTAATCAAACACTTGAAAGAGCTCATATTTAGACTTACAAAGTGGTGCTCAAGGTGGCAAGATGCGCATATCATGCCACCTTGATTGCATCAGTGGAATCCCACCTGGCCCCTATGTTTAGGGTGACCCGCTCCCTTCTTAACCAGGTGGGAATTGGGGAGCCCGTGCAGAGTAGTGCCAAGGATTTTAACACGTTTTTTGCTGATAAAATCGCTCGGATCAGGGTGGATCTTGACTCCAATTGGATAGCAGAGTTGGCTGACAACGAATCAGTCGAGGTGACTGGGGCCCATCCGTGTCCATCTGTCTGAGAGGAGCTTGACCTGGTGACACCTGATGAAGTGGACAAGGCCATTGGAGTTGTGAGTTCCGCCACCTGTTTACTGGATCTGTGTCCCGCTTGGCTGGTTTCGGCCAGCAGAGAAGTGACATAGAGTTGGATCCAGGAGATTGTCAAAACTTCTTTGAGGAGGGGGTCCTTTCTGGCTCCCTACAAGGAGGCACTTGTGCACCCCCTCCTCAAGAAGCCTGCCCTGGATCCAGCCATGCTTAATAACTACCGTCCAGTCTCCAACCTCCCCTTTATGGGGAAGGTTGTTGAGAAGGTGGTGGCGCTCCAGCTCCAGTGGTCCTTGGAAGTAGCCGATTATCTAGGTCCTCAACAGTCAGGATTCAGACGCGAGTACAGCATGGAAACTGCTTTGGTTGCGCTGATGGATGATTTCTGGTGGGCCGGGACAGGGGCTTGTTCTCTGTTCTGGTGCTTTTTGACCTCTCGGTGGCTTTCAATACCATCGACCATTGTATCCTGCGCTGGCTGGAGGGGTTGGGAGTGGGAGGCACTGTTCTCCAGTGGTTCTTCTCCTACCTCTCTGGTTGGTCACAGTTGGTGTTGGTGGGGGGTCAGAGGTCGACCTCTAGGTCTCTCCCTTGTGGGGTACCTCAGGGGTTGGTCCTCTCCCCCCTGCTATTCAATATCTATATGAAACCGCTGGGTGAGATCATCCGAGGGCATGGGATGAGGTATCATCAGTATGCATCTCTAGCCCATGTCCAGTTAGTGAAGTGGTGGAAGTGATGTGTCGGTGCCTGGAGGCTGTTGGGGTCTGGATGGGTGTCAACAGGCTCAAACTCAACCCTGACAAGATGGAGTGGCTGTCCATCTGTCCATCCATTATCCTGGGGGGGAGTTATAAAGTTTTGTAGGCTCTGGTGAGTAGTGTGAGATTGCTGGGGCAGAAGCTGCATAGGATCAGGTTAACAACTCTAGAAGCCTTTTTGGCGATATTGTTGCAGTGAGCTTTGGCATTTAGATCATTTGATATTAGTATTCCAAGGTCTTTTACTGAGTGGTGTTTGGCTGTGAGATTTTGTTTATTCAGTTTATATATGAGGTTCAGATTCTTTTTGCCGATGTGGAGGGCAGAACATTTTCTGGTTGATATTTGAAGTTGCCAGGCGTTAGACCAATCTGAGACAAAGTCGAGGTCTTTTTGGAGAGTGGATGTGTTGTCTGTGGTGTTGAAAAGTTTTACATCGTCAGCAAAAATGACACAGTTGCTTGTGATATGATTGCAGAGGTCGTTGATGTAGAGAATGAATAGAGTAGGTCCTAGTACACTGCCTTGGGGAACGCCACTTTTAACCGGTACAGGGGTGGAAATGGCATTTCCAATTTTGACAACTTGTTGCCTGTTTGACAGGAATGCAGTAATCCAACTGTGGAGGAATCCTGAGATGCCATAGGATTTGAGTTTTAGGAATAGTTTGTCATTGACCACTGAATCGAAGGCTTTGCAAAAGTCAATATAAATTGAATCAATGGATTTTCCTTGATCTAGGTGGGTAGTCCATATGTTTTTGCAGTGAAGTAGTTGAAGGTTGCAGGATAATTTCTTTCTGAATCCAAATTGTTTGTTAGAGAGTAGGTTATTAGATTCTAAGTAAAGGGTGATTGAGTGGTTTATAATTGATTCCATAACTTTACATGAGACGCAGCATAGCAAAATTGGTCTGTAGTTGTCAACGAGAGAAGGGTCTCCTTTTTTGAAGATGGGGATGACTACTGCTTTTGACCATAGCTTGGGGAGTGTGCTGATCCTGAAGGAATTTTGAAAGATGATGCTTAGTGGTTCGGCTATAGTAGAAGAAAGTTTTTTTAGGAAGTATGTGCAAAGACCATCTGGTCCAACTGATAGAGAAGGTTTGAGGTCATGGATTGCTTTTTCAACATGGTCTACAGTGAAGTCTATTTGGAATAGGTCTAGAGTCTTTCTGTTTGTTGTTGACAAAGTTGTAGAAGGCTCGGTTAGATTTGGTGCGAAGGAGATTTTCCTCTTGTTTGCTGTGGTGGTTGAGACATTCTGCTTTTATTTGTTGGCAAATGCTTTTATAGCGTCTTTTGAAGTTGGTTACTTGGCCTTTTTTATTTTTACGCCAGAGAGATCTTTTTTTGGTTTGTAGTTTCCTTATCGAGACAGGTAAGTTATTTTTTTGTTTTACTTCTGGTTGAAGTTAGTGGTACATGTAGTCTGATAAGTCTTTTAACTTGTAGTAAGAATGTGTTGCAGAAATCATCAATAGTGTTGCAGTTAGAAAATATAGTTCGCCAGTTGAGAATTGAGAGATTGGCATCTATGAGTTCGTAGCTTTCCTAAAATTGTACTTAGGTGACACACTATACACGTGAAAGTTATCCTGGTGTAGATTGAGATTGAAGTTAATCATACTATGATCACTGTTGGAAAAAGGTTCTTTTACATGCAAACCATAGATTGCGCTTTTGCTATTACAGAATATGAGGTCAAGACAGCTGTTAAGTCTAGTAATGTTTAATACTAATTGGTCAAGTCCCAGGCTGGTGACGGCATTGTATAAAGGTAGTGTGGATTGGTTCCATGCTGCATTCATTTAAGGTCCAGTTAATGTGAGGTAGGTTGTGGTCACCTAGGAAGATAATGGGGTAAGGGCAGGAGGTTGCCCATGTTAGCAATGAGGTTAATTTGGTTGCATGAGTGATGTTGGAGTCAGGAGCTCTGTAGCATAGTAGGAAGCGAAGTGTGGTATTGAGGGAAAGATCACATATAATGGTTTCTGGGAGGATAAGATCATGTGCAACTTGGATGTTTTTTAGATTGAGTGATTTTTTATAGAATATAGCTACACTGCCTCCTCTGCAGGATTCACGGTCAGACCGAAGGACAAGGTAGTTACTTGATGTGATGATGGAGTCAGGATAGGATGTATTTAGCCATGTTTCACAGACAAAGATCAAATCAAATAAGTTGATGTCAAGAAAGAGGAGGAATTCAGACAACTTGTTAATTATACTTCTTGCATGATTAGTTTACATTTGAGATTAAATTTGGGTTCTGGGTTGTAGTTGGGCTGAGTTGAGTTGAATTTAAATTGGAATGGATTAAGGTTGGATTGAACTGAAGAAGTAAGGGGCGCACTTTCCTATTCTTGGTTGGAAGTACTAGGGATGACAATTTATTGATGAGTGGTGGTGGGTTGGGAAGTGTGGGATGGTTGAGGAGGGATGGGATTTTTGAAGGGAGGGTTATAGGTCTTGGTTTTGATGCACTCAGTGCAGTAGTCTATGTATAGGTTAGTTTCACCAAGCTCAAGACGTCTCTTGAGTTCGGGCCGTAGTTCGCGAGAAAGGATACATTGAAGTAGACTTAGATCTGGTCTGGATCTGAGTTTGTTGTAGTTGTCATTATTTCTGGTGATGGAGTTCATGGTTTTGATGAAGAGTTTTTTGGCAGTTTCATTTTTGCAGACTATCCTACAGAAACGAGGGGCCTTTGATCCATTGCTGTACCTAAATGCAAGGCCGTTTCTAGTAACCTCTAGGACAGGGGTCCCCAAACTTTTTACATAGGGGGCCAGTTCACTGTCCCTCAGACTGTTGGAGGGCCGGACTATAAAAAAAATTATGAACAAATCCCTATGCACACTGCACATACCTTATTTTAACGTAAAAAACAAAATGGGAATGTACTATTTAGAGGGGGGGAAGAAGTCTGAAATTCATACATGTTTATGTTTTGTTTTTAATTTTCTTTTGTTAACATCTGATTGGCTATACAAGGTTTTTTTGGTTTATAGAAAAATGTATTAAAATGTTTATAGAAAAGTATATAAAGAAAGAAGGAAGCACTTTGGCATAATGGTTAATAAGTTAGAAATATAATTGGTGTTGTACTTTTTGAAAGAACATTAAGGAGGGAATTTAATTAAAAGAAAAGTATGTACCTGGATGACAACATTAGAAAAAAACTTTTGCAACTTTTTTGATGATTGATATTAGTTACTGACAAAATACCGCATTTTATTCAGGGAAAATTAGATGGTACATTGTATTGTTTGAATGTATGTTGAAAGAAAAATTTTAAAAAATGTACCCCCCCCCAAAAAAAGTCCTTCCTTCCTCCGCCCCTCCGCCCCTCCATTCATTTCATTCTTCCTTCCTTCCTTGTTCCCTCCATTTCTTCTTCCTTCCTTCCTTCTTCCTTTCCTTCCTTCCTTTTCCCTCCATTTCTCCCTCTTTTCCTCCCTCCCTACTTCTCTCCTTTCCACTTCTCTCTTCCCTCTCCCTTTTTTCCTTTTCTCATTTGTTTTGTTTCCCTCTCCCTCCTTCTTTCCCTCCATCATTTTCTCATTTTTCTCTTTTTCTCTCTCCCATTCCCTCCCCCTCTCACTTCTGTTTTCTCTCCCTCTCTCTCTTGCTTTCTTTCTCTCTCTCCCCCTCCTTCTCTCTTCCTTCCCCTCTTCTTTTTTTTTCTTCCCTGCAATACACCGTGGGGCAGTCGGCTGCAAGCAGAAGCTCCAAGATGGTGGCACCGACGTCGGGTCGCAGTACATTGCTGGGCATGGCACTGGCTCGCTGGCTGGGCTGGAACGGAGGTGCCAGCCCCATGCCCAGTGCAGCGCCAGCAATGTATGGCGTCCTAAAACACATTAAGTCACCACCGGTGCCTTGCAGCCAACCGCCCCATTGCCGCTCCACGGCTACTGCTCAGTGCCCTCCCACTCGACCCACGTTTAGCTGTGCCACCTTCGCGGCTTGCCCTGCTGCCCCACGCCCGCCAGAGCTGCTGGCTGTTGGTCCCTTGAAGCTGCCGCTGCCACCCACTACGGAGATCCCTTTGCCCAAACGGAGGCGGCGGCGGCGGTTCCAAGGTACCAAGAGCCGGTCTTTCTCGGCGCTGAATTGTTGCAGCCTCTGAGGCCGCCTCTGCTTCCGGGCGAAGGGATCTCTTCGGTGGAGAAAGGAAGGAAGCCAAAGGAAGCTCATCTCAACGAGGACCGGCTGTGGGTCCCTTGAAGCTGCCGCCGCCGCTGCCACCCACTGCGGAGATCCCTCTGCCTGAATGGAGGTGGCGGTGGTGGGTTCAAGGGACCAACAGCCGGTCCTTTTCGGGGCTGCGTTGCTGCAGCCTCCGAGGCCGCCCACTGAGGAGATCTCTTCGCCCGGAGGCGGAGGCGGCCTCAGAGGCTGCAACAATTCAGCGCCAAGAAAGACCGGCTCTTGGTCCCTTGAACCCACTGCCTCCGTTCAGGTGAAGGGATCTCTGCAGTGGGCGGCGGCAGCTTCAAGGGACCTACAGCCGGTCCTCGTTGAGCTGAGCTTCCTTTGGCTTCCTTCGAGGAGGCAGGTGAGCTTTGCAGCTTTGCCTCGAAGGAAGCCAAAGGAAGCTCAGCTCAGAGGTGGGCCTGAAGCAGCAGCCACCGCCGCCTACTCTGCCCTGCGCTTCGGCCGCGCCGGGGCCAAGTAAACTGAGGCTAGGCCCATTGTCCCCAGCTCCAAGTGCAGCTCCAAGTGTCCTGGGCAGAGGACAAGCATCGGGAGGGCCTCGCCGTCGCCTGGCCGGGGAAAAGCTCCCCTCCCCGCGATCTGGGATGGCGTGGCCGTTAGCAAGTTAGTGCGCAAGCGCTCTTGATGGCTTGTTTACTGCCCCTCCAGACACTCTTGCAGGGCTTCCAGGCTCCCCGCAGGCACTCTCCCACTCTCTCTCTCCCTCTCTTTCTTGCGTTATTTCTGTCTCTCTCTCACTCACTCCCTTTCTATTTCTCCCTCTTTCTCTCTCTCTCTCCCTCTCCGCAGCAGACCCCCCCCCAACGCCAAAAGTGCCCAAACGCGCGCAAACCTCACCGGTGCAAAAAAAAGGGCAAAAAAGCGGCACTGGAGGGACCAAGATGGTCTGCAGCTGAGCGTCTGGAGGAGGAGGAGGCGGAAAGCCAGGGGGCGGGGAGGAAAGTAATTGGCCAATTTCTTTCTCGCCTTTAGGGAGAGGAACTGTTGCTGCTCTGCCATAGGGTGCTTTCCTCCCCGCCCCCTGGCTTTCCTCCTCTTCATTGCCACTGCCAGACACTCAGTAGCAGAGTGGAGGGGAGATTTGGGAACTTAGTATATAGATGGTAAAATGATGTACGCTGCCGCAGGCCAGGTAAATAGCCTCAGCAGGCCGCATCCAGCCCACGGGCCGTAGTTTGGGGACCGCTGCTCTAGGATGTCATCAGGGGCAAAAGTTTGAGGATGTAGGCGGTGGATGATGTTGCGTATATTTGTTAAATCAGATTCCCCATTTTCCTCAAGGCCAAAAAGGATGGCATTCTGTTGCTTTTGTTTGCGCTCCATGGCATTTTTTACAAGGGTGGGGATGTTAGTAGTTGAGCTTGCAGGTAAAGATTGTGGAGAACTTGGTGGAGTATAGACAGGTGGTGGTGGGATAGTATAGTGTATTTGATTTGATGGTTTATCTTTTATCAGATCTTGGATAATTTTTTCAATGGAAGCAAGCCGTGGTTCTATGTTTTCTATGTATGATTGTTCAGTTTTTGTTATTGCTTTTAGGGAGAGGATCTCATCAGACAAGTTGCAGAGTGAGTCAGGTTTGGGAGTACAAGATGAGCAGAAATAATAGAACGAGGAATTATCTTGAAGAAAGGAGGCAATTTGTTTATTTATGTTAAGGCAGGTATGGTGTGCTAATTTGTTGCAGGAGTGGCATTTTTGGGATTTTTCTTGTATAATAATTGAGTCATTGCTCTTAAAGCATAGGTTGCTGATGTTATTTGCCTGGGAGTTTTGAGCCTTTTTTTGCCGGGCATATTCGGTCACTGGGTTTATTGCTTTGCCACTTGTAGCTTTATTGTTTTGTATCACTCTGGTCGGGGAAGGGAGCGATGGAATGTGAATGGCAAGAGATGCTTGAGGGTTTCTTCTCTTACACGGTAAAATAAGAGTTAATTGCAGTTTGAGGAGCTACTTATTGTAGAGCTGCTAATTGCAGTTTGCAATTTTAAAGTTGGAAGGAATGTGTTTTCAGAGTCTTCTGTTTTACTGGGGATCAGGCGTCTTCCAGGGTCCTTCACTAGCAGCTAGACTCTGGCGTTAGCAGGGTCTTTCGCTGCAGGCTGGGCTCCTACCGCTGAGTGTCTCAGCTAGGAATTTTAAGATCAGGTAATTAATGATGGCTCTGTACAGCTGGGGGTCAGGCGTCTTCTGAAGTCATTTTGCAATGGCTGGACTCTTTTTAATGTTTATTCAGAGTCCTTTCGCTGTTGACAGGATTCCTAACGCTGAGTAAGTGGGGGCGCTGGTGAGTTCAGGACAAGTTTTGCATGGGTTGGGTGTTTCTGGTTTGCTCTATTGGGTTCTGGTCACATGATCACTTTTGTCCTTGGACAGCCACGTGGTTTGTTTGCCCGTAATGGTGACCATTCAATTCCCTGGGGTCCGAAAAAGTCACGTTGGGGCTGGAGGGGCTCTGAGGAGGTAGCTGAGGGGCTCAGAGGGGATCCAACTGGCCTTAAGAGGCTCCGCCACTCTTAAGTGGATGAAGCAGGGTGTAAGGTTGTTGGAGGGGCCACTGAGGGGTTATGAAGGGATGGAGGGGTCTGCATGATATTGGGTGCTCAGGGAGGAATCAGCCAGGGCGTCAGGGGCTTTCTTCCTCTCCAACTGGCCTCGATCGCCTGGATTAACTCCCCTGCCTCTTGTAATCTTGAGGTTGATGCTCCCTCCTTCCCTTCCTGCCGCGACCATCTCCTCTGTCTCTGTTTACCCATTGCCACTCCTCCTGCCCCCGAAAGTTATCAAGACTTACTTTGCAGTTTGACTCTCCTTGCAGCTTGAAGGTGGGATATCTGTCCTTTCCCCCCCCCCCCCCCTTTATTCTTTCCCCGGTTTGCAGTCTTTCTCCCTGGTTATTTATGTCTCTTTTTTTGTTCTCGTTTTGAAACTCCTGAGCTCTTTCTCACACTACTGTTGCTGCTTCGTACTCCCTCTAATATAATAATAATTTTTTTAAATATTAGATTTGTGCTTTGTATTTTGTTGTGAGCTGCTCCAAGTCTTCGGAGAGGGGCGGCATACAAGTCTAATAAATTATTATTATTATTACCCATCCTTTTTAGAGATGCAATTTGGGGGTGGCAAGTGAAGTAGGAGAGAAGTGAGACTGTCTCACCTGCCACTCCTCTTGATAAACAGATGGCAAATTGCTGTTTCCATTTGGACATGTTGGCATAACAAAATAAGTGTTAGGTCAGTGGTGCCCCTAACAACCCACTTCTTGCCATAGATCATGAACCATGCAGCTGGCCTGTCTTTCATTTTGCTGCGTGAAGCAGTTTGGCATGAAATAAGAGTTCGGTCAGCAGCAATCCTCATGACCCACTCTTTGCCATAGATTACAAGCCATGCCACTGGCCTGCCATTAATTTTGCTGCAAGAAGCAGTTTGGCATGAAATGAATGTTAGATCAGCACTGCGTCTCACGACCCACTCCCTGCCATTGACCACAAGGTGCATTACTGGCCAGCTGCTCATTTTGTGATACAGCAAACAGTGTAAATGGTAGGGTCTGGCTGCAAATGTGCTTAAGTAGTGGGGTTTATTTTCAGGAGGGAATTATTTCCATTCATTGGCTAAAAAGACTAATAGGCCTTATTGTCAGGACATGTCTTATTTTTGGGGAAATACAGTATGGTTGTGAAAGCTAGACCATAAGGAAGGCTGAGCACCAAAGAATTGAGGCCTTTGATTTATCATGCTTTTCCCTCCAAGAGTCTTTCAAGCCAAATTCAGTTATCATTTCCCAGAAAGTTTTAGGAAGGTTTTTCTTTTTTAAAATATTTCTCTTGCCTTTGTGATCTAACATTTTATCAGCCACCACATTAAAATCTCCTAGTAAAATTATATTTTCCAAATCTAATTCAATAATTTTTTCATGCAAATTATTGTAGAATTCAATTTGTTTTTCATTGGGCGGATAAATTACTATTAATGTAAGGGGGGGTTGTTCATTTTCTAGTTCTATTATTAAGATTCTTCCATCCTGATCTTTGTATATTTCTTTTGAATTACCGTAATTGCTTTTTTCACATATATTGCTACTCCTTTTTTTTAATCAGCTAAGGAAGCATACAGTATCCCCAATTTCTTATTTTCTAATAGACCCAAATTTTGTTTATGAATGTGTAGTTCCTGCAAAGCAATAACGTCAATTTTTATCTTGTTTAATTTTGCAAATATTAGTCTTCTTTTATTAGGGTTGTTAAGTCCATTTACGTTAATAGATGTTATTCTTATTTCTTCTGACATTTATTGTTAGTAGTACAGTGATACCTCATCTTACAAACGCCTCGTCATACAAACTTTTCGAGATACAAACCTGGGGTTTAAGGTTTTTTTGCCTCTTCTTACAAACTATTTTCACCTTACAAACCCACCGCCACCACTGGGATGCTCCGCCTCCAGACTTCCGTTGCCAGCAAAGCGCCCATTTTTGCACTGCTGGGATTCTCCTGAGGCTCCCCTCCATGGGAAACCCCACCTCCGGACTTCCGTGTTTTTGTGATGCTGCAGGGGAAACCCAGCAGGGGAATCCCAGTAGCGTAAAAACAGGCGCTTCGCTTGCAACGGAACTCTGGAGGTGGGGTTTCCCAGCAAGGGGAGCCTCAGGGAAATCGCAGCATCACAAAAACACAGAGAGGTGGGGTTTTGAGAACTTCGGTGTTTTTGCGATGCTGCGATTTCCCTGAGGCTCCCCTCGCTGGGAAACCCCACCTCCGGACTTCCGTTGCCAGCAAAGTGCTCATTTTTGTGATGCTGGAATTCCCCTGCTGGGATTCCCCTGCAGCATCGCAAAAACACAGAAGTCCGGAAGTGGGGTTTCCCATGGAGGGGAGCCTCAGGGGAATCCCAGCAGTGCAAAAACGGGCGCTTCGGCTGGCAAAAGGGGTGAATTTTGGGCTTGCACGCATTAATTGCTTTTCCACTGATTCCTATGGGAAACATTGTTTCACCTTACAAACTTTTCACCTTAAGAACCTCGTCCTGGAACCAATTAAGTTTGTAAGACAAGGTATCACTGTATTTCTGATTTCTTGTTTCTCTTAGTCTTCTCTCCTGCTGTTCTTGTTGTTCTTGCCTCCCTCCCCTCGACTCTCCTTTTCTTCAAGTGATTCTTCCTCCTCCTGACTTGGCATCTCCAGTTCCTCTCTGCTGCCCCTACTTTCCTTACTGACCTGTTCTTCATAAAGTAAATCATTTTCTTCACAAAACTGTCTTGCTTCCTTTACTGTATCTAGTCTGACTTTTTTTCCTTCCATGTTATCATCATTCCTTCTGGTAGAAGCCACCTAAACATCACACTCCTCTGAATTAATTTTCTCACTAAGAATTGATATTGTTTCCTAATTTCGCAAACTATTCATGGTATTTGTTTCAAAATTATTATCTCTTTTCCCTTGTATGCTATTGATTGATTATGTGACCACTTGTAAATTTCATCTTTAATCACTCTTCTGGAAAATTTAAAGTGTACCTCTCGCGGTAGATGGTGCCTTCTTGCATAGTTCATATGTACATGGTATAGTTCATCTATTTCACACATCATCTCTTGTTGGTCTTTGTGTACAATTTTTGCTAAAATTTCTATCATTTTTTCATTGAGGTTTTCATCTTTTTCTTCAATAATATTTTGGAATCTTAGACTGTTCTAATTGTGCGATGGCTTGTTCCATATTTTTTGTGGTCCTCTCACTTTTTTCTTCCATCTTCTCCACCTTCTGCTCCACTTTTCCCACTTTGTCTTCTATTACCGTTATCTTTTGTTCATTTTCCTTCAATGTTTGTTGAATATCTACTATTTTTTCATCAATTCCCTTAACTTTGTCTTTAACTTCTCCCATTTATATTTTTAATTCCTCATGTTGTTTTTTTAGCTTTTTCTCTGTTATTCTCTAATGCTTTTGTCATGGTTTCCTGTAATTGTATTAACATTTCTTGTATCGATGGTGGCTAGTCGTAGACCCTGATTTTTCTTTCGTTAACATAGTATCAAGAGTCTTTTGATGTATTGGTGAATCTAAATTTGTTGTTGATGTTTGCTTTTTTGCAACTTTCATTGTTGTAGATGTGCTTGTCATGCTTAAAGATCTTCATAGATTTTTCCACAATAACATAAGTTTTCCTTAATTATCTAATCAATTATATTTTGTCTATAGAAAACAGTGTTAAACAATTTTATCAATACCAATTTTCTTAAACTTACTTACTTAATCCTTATATAAATTCTAGAAGATAATTAAACTTTTTGCAGATAGAAAAGAGAAGAAAAAAGCTAATATATGGTTTATATGAATTATATTTCTAAATAACTATTATTCAATCCCAATCCCAAATTAATCCTAAATTACAAAGTTTATATATAATCCTAAATTATTTACTTATTTAATTATTAACTGTATTAACTTTATATTGAAATATAACACACACACACACATATATATGACGGTCTTGGTATATTCGGGTTTCTTCCCATGTAGGATTTAGAGCTTTCTGGTGACATTTCAATGAGATTCGTCAAAATGTCACCAGAAAGCTCTAAATACTACACGGGAAGAAACCCAAATATACCAAGACCATCATATCTGTACCCAGGAAAATCTACGAAAACATATATATTCGACACAAAAATATGTAAACATATATATGTATATATGTATCATATATTTTTTGCTGAAATTTTAAAATTAAGGGAGACTAGGATGGCACCATTTCCTTGATAACTCTACTATTCTTAGAAATTTATATATATTTGCCGGATCAAATACCAGTAAGGGTGTGGCTAGCTGATGAGGCCAGAACAAGGCCGAAATGGTGCCATCCTAGTCTCCCTTAATTTTAAATTTTCAGCAAAAAACATGTGATACACACACACACACACACACACACACACACACACACATATATATATATATATGTTTCTTAGAATAGTAGAGTTAGCAAGGAAATTATAAAAAATAGGAATAGAATTTAGGAGGCAGAATTCATGTATAGTGTAATCCAAAGGTCAAAAAAAAGGAGTAAAAAATCAAGCCGGGGGGGGGGGGTGAAGAAAAGAAAACGTTTTAATGATTACTCATCTTGGGGGCATCAAAATATATAAAGTATTTTAAAATGGCAAAAGGGACAAAAAGGAAAAAAAGAAAGATAAAAAGTGAAAAATCTGGAAAATAGATGTACATGCACAGCATTCAACACAAAAAAGAGAAGAAAAATATAGAAAAAGTATACTAAGAAAAAAAACCTCTTTGATATGATTCAAATCCTTATTCAGTTCCTTATTTCAGTCCTTATTTTATATCTCTTATAATCTTCTGAAAAAGTAAAAACTAAGAAAGGAAAAGAAAAATATAAAAAGGAGGGGGGAAAAGAAAAAATCTTTGACAAATGAAAATGGGGAGAGACAAGAAGAGGAGATAAACAGCCCAAATAAAATTGTATATGTAAATCTTCTTCTGTCAATCTTCTATACTTCACACTTTTCCCACGTGTCAAAAGACTTTCATTTTCTGCTCAGTCATTCTCTTGCTACAACTAAAGTTTCAATGGCGCCTGCAATTGGTAACCTGCGGATCTTTTATCTCCGTTCCTTGCTGCTTGCTCCAGTATTTAAACTGATAGTCTCTCTCTCCTCTGATACAAGTTCGCAAGGTAATAGATTTTATTTCTTTTCTTTTCAAATTCAATCAAGTAAAGTGGGTTACATACCACATAAGCAATTTTTCCAGCTGTCTGTTTAGAATTCTTTCGTCTTCCGGGGTATTAATTGCGGTCCCTCCAATCTCTCTTCCTTTTTGCCTCTAATACTAAATTCTACAAGTACCTGGGGGTTCTCAATCTCCATTAACTTTTAATTTCTTCTCTGATGGATCTTGTTTTCTCCGATTTACTTTCTAACACTTTTCTCCTTCCTGCTGTATGGCTGCTCTTGCTTCGGCCAGTCACCAAAATGCTGGTTCTTTTCAAGTGAGGTTCGGGGGTTATTCCTCACCCTCCAAGGCAATGGCGATTTGCCTTGTGAGCTACGGATATTCCCCTACAACGATCTGAGCCCTATGAGCCTGATTGCACTGAAAAAATAGTACTTCAAATGAAAAAAGGGAGGTATGTGAGCAGAGCTCTGCTCTTCTACCTCCTAGTGCAGTTGCATCGCCACCAGATGCCTCTATGGTATTGGAGAAGAATCCAGTGAGTCCCTTGGACTGCAAGGCAATCAAACTGGTCAGTCCTAGACAAGATCAACCCTGACTGCTCTTTAGAAAGCAAGATCCTGAAAATGAAACTCAAATACTTTGGCCACCTAATGAGAAGGAAGGACTCACTGGAGATGATCCTAATGCTGATGACAGAGAATGAGGTAGCTGGATAGAGTTACTGAAGCAGTCAGCATGAGCTTAAATGGACTCTGGGGAATGGTAGAGGATAGGAAAGCCAAGAGGAACATTGTCCATAGGGTTGTGATGGGTTGGACCTGACTTTGTGACTAACAACAAAAAAGGTATTTAAGGGCCAAGCACAATTCAAAAAGGCACTGATGTGGCTGATCCTTGAATGTTGCCAAGCTTAGAGCTCAAACCAATAGCCTAATTACCAACCCAAGTGATTGATGTTCACACATGTTTACAATAATGTTTTATACATTAACTTTTGTTTGTTTTTGCTGTAGCCTCTGAGTCTATAGATGTTGTCCTTCTGATTGACAGCTCTAATACCCTCGGCAGACAAGGTTTCCTCTCATTAAAAAATTATGTGAATAGAATGATCAACAATCTTCCAATAGGGCCAAATAAATATCGCCTTGCACTTGTCCAATACAGTGATGATATCCATGTTGAATTCCAGCTGGATGATTTCAGAGGAAAAAAACCTATGCTGAACCATGTTAAAAAGAATCTTTCATTCCGGGATGGCCCTTTAAGGACTGGTAATGCAATACAAAAGATCCACAAGACTATTTTCAAGGCACCAAGAAGAGACAGACAACAGGTTTTGATAGTTACAACTTCAGGGGTATCAGAAGATGATGTGGAAGGACCTGCCACATTAATGAGAGAAGATGGGATAAAAATAATTGCTTTAGGAATGCCGAGTGCACCTGAGCAAGTGCTGCAGTCAATGGCTACACATCCATTCAGTTACCATTCTGATACACTAAAAGATCTCCAAACATTTTCCTCGAATATATTGTCTGTCATTGAATCAGCTGTAGCAATAAATGGGAACTTAGTCATCTCCACAGTTACCACACCAAGTACAACTTATGCTCATAGCATACCCATAAAAGGTAAAAGAAATAATGCAGTACATTATCACAAATATCATTAGATTAACCATGAAGATTTGGGACAGAGATTTTAGAACATCAGTTGGAGCATCCTGGAGCAATTATTATTTAAAGAAAAAGATCCCTGACTGAGCTTGTGTAAGAAAAATTGTGGTTCTCCAAAATCTACTTTGAACTTTACTTCATTGACAGTTGAATTGTTGCTATATTGTATGCAATATTTGAGAACACATGTAATAATTAGATTAAAATCTATAGGTTTTTTTGCCAAATTGTAATTCTTAATGAAAGAAGTAATTTTATTTACTGAGAAAAGGTATAATGCAAATTCACTTATCACTTGAGATAATTGCAGGCCTGCATTGTTGGAAAAGCACAATTTTGGAGAAGCCAAGTAGTTGACTTCCACTCCTAGATTCTCCAACCAGTGTGAGAAACACTGGTATATGGCATAAATGTATTATTCATCTCATGCCATTCTGGAATTGGAGCTCATACAACATCTTTTGGGAGGATAGGATGCTTTTTTTCCTCCTTTCATTTCTTTAGGGGGGATCCAGAGATTAAATAAATTACTTTCCATTTCAGATATCTAGGATCCATGATTTCTAGATAAATCTCAAGAACAAAATGGTGATGTAGTATGGTACACATTGAAGGGCCTACAGAGGAAGATTTTCTTTCTTTTCTAATACTGAACTTCTTCCTCTAAATTTAGTCTTTCCAATAGGAGGGAAGTTAGAATTTTAAAATAATTATATTTTCCTAATTGTGATAATCATTTTCAATAAATCTTACATATACATTTTGCAGGAGGATCACTTTGTAAATAGTCATGGTCCAGGGCAGGTCAGTTAAAAACTTTTTTCTTGCATCATAGTCACAAAAACCTTCCTTAGGATGGTTCCCTAAGGCTAGACTATAGTATCAGGAATTTGATTATTCTCCATTATTTTCATTTACATATCACTCATCCAATTTCACTTCTTCCCTTGGCTCCTGCCTGCACTTTTTCTAGCCCTAGAGGCTGTTTTTCATACCTCATATCCTACTTTTCACTTCAGTCCTGATCAGGAGAAGCAATCCCTAGGAACGCATTATTATTTTCTTGGGTAGCTCACTCTTAGGGGGCAAATTAAAGAATGTGAGACTATGTTGTACATGTTCTTATAAAATAACTGCTGTAGGAGATGTTAGAGTAGCATTTTGCAGAAGCTGTATAGCCCAACCAGCCAGACACAGAGCAAGATTGGAATCTTGAATAAATACAATATAGCAGGAATTCTTGAGAAAATATTTTACTTCTTCATAGCAAAAACTATTCTATCTATTTACACTATAACTATCTTACTAGTACAATACAGACAATAATCCAACCACAAATTCACAAGAAGCCACAGAACAAATCACCCATGATAAGCCATAAGCCACACCTATGCAAAGGTGCATTTCTTTTTATACATTTATCCACCAATCAGGTTGTAGCACATTTTGTAGATTCATGGTGACTCATCATTCTTTACTTGTTACAATCATTATATTAATTATAATCTTTCTTCCTGCATTGGAATATTACATCATGTCAGTACTAATCTTGACAGGAGATTCGGGGCAAGAAAAGTACTGTAATAAATATATCATGTCACTTTTCTAAAAGCACATTTGTGCAAAGGTAGTCTAGTTGCTCAGAAATATTTTCTTAGGTTTTTTTATGGTTCACATCTAAAGGTAAAGAATTTGAGTACTAATAGTCTAAATGTTTAATGAATGGAACAGCACAGCACAGCAGAACAGAACAGAACAGGACAGGACAGGACAGAACAGGTTGGAAGGTATCATGGAGGTATTCTAGTCCAGCCCCCTAATCAAGCAGATGAACCCATACTATTTCAGATGTGACTATCTAGTATCTTCTTAAAACCTCTGATGATGGAGTGCCCACCATTTCTGAAGGTAAGCTGTTCCACTGGTTAATTGACCTTACTGTTTAGGAAGTTTCTCTTAATTCCAGAATGCTTCTCTCTTTAGTTAGTTTCCAACTATTGTTTCTTCTCCTGTCCTCTGTTGCTTTGGTGAATAATATGACCCCCTCTTAATATGTTTAAATGGTATCCATACAAAACCCATAGGAATTTCTGGTTTAAAACGTTCTGTGCTAGCATTTTTTTTTAAAAAAAATTTTTTAATGTATTGGCAAATGTCAATTGGAAAGCCTGCAAAAAAAAAAGAGAAACTGTTAAGAAAAGAAAGTTAATAATATGGTGTGTTCTTTTTGTGTTGCAGTTGCGGATTGTTCTGATGATTTAATTGCAGATATTGTGTTTGTGGTCGATGAAGCCGTTTCACCTACAAATAGTGAATATATTGTATCTTTCTTACAAAACACAGCAACCTCTCTTGATGTAAAGAAAAGCTGCATCAGAATTGGTCTAGTGACATACAGCAATGAGTCTCGTGTACTTTCTCAACTGAACACAGAAACAAAGATAAACGATCTTGTATTTAAAATCAAGAGCTTTTCTCCCAGGGGAGGAAAAGCTAAATTAGGTGCTGCCTTAAACTTTACCAGAGAATTTTTTTTTACTGAAAGTGCTGGAAGCAGACAAACAGTAGGTGTGGAACAAATAGCTACCATCATCACCCACAGACCCTCTGAGGATAGTATAACTGAAGCATCGAGTCTCCTTTTGCAGAAGGGTGTGACTGTATTTGCTATAAGCATTGAAGGGGCTAATATTACACAGTTAGGGGGAGTAGTATCCTATCCCCCAAATAGAAATATTATAAAAGTTGACCATTTTTCAAACCTGGCAGATAAGTCTAAAATTTTTAAGGAGAAACTGTTTGATCACCTGTATATGTTTTTTGCCCAAGCTGAAAGAACAGAAGAGTTCCGATCAGGTAATATCATTGATGAAATGCATGACACCTAATTAAATCAACTGAAAGTATTTGAATACTTGTTTTGCTTTATCTTGTTTTTAAACCACTCAACTCTATCAATCTTGCCTTTTCTCTCATTTTTCTCTCATTCTGACAAATCCGTGTCCATTGCAGTTGGGTGACTAAAATTTGAATTAATTTTGAGAGTCAGTTTGCTTAAAGCACCAAGCTAGAAAGTGGAAGAACTTGAGTCTTATTTTGAACTGGGTGGTTTTGGGCCACTCTCTCAGCACTCCAATCTTTTTATTATCTGCTATTGATTATCTGAATGGAAGATATTTTCATTTAAATTATTTTTAGTTTTGCTTTTAATTTTTATTGTGCATTATTAAATTTTAAATCATCAAATGTTTTAGATTGCAATGAGATTCAAAAGCAATAATAAATGATTGAATAAATAAATAATGCCAGTATTATGAAATCCCAAGTCAGAAGTTCTTGAAATCTTAACAAAAAATGTCCATATCCTTCAGAGATATCACTTAATGTTTTCTGGCATTCCTTCTGACTTCCAAGTTAGAATGCAGAGAATAGGGTGCTCTTTCAGGTGACTCCACCATTTATGGTTGACTCATGTCTTTCCTGGCTCCTTCAGAGATCTTCAGTGTGTTTGACAAAGTGGTTTGAGAGGAAAAATGTATGCCACCTGATCCTAATAGACTTCTTCTTAGTTTTTGACATCATTATGTTATCTGTTGTTGTTGGCTCATGGCCAGCTCCTCTGGTCACTGATTTTAACTCAGAGGAGCCCAGTCCGTCAGATCAAAGAAGACATGTCTGGCTTCATGAAGAGTCAGACAATGAAGGGGATGGAGAGGTTGATGTGGAAGATGAGGCAGAGAGACTTGCAGAGCCTGTAGGATCTCCAGTCACAGCCTCATCTGAGTCAGATGAGGAAGGAGTGATGGATGATCCCATCCTAAATGTCAGGGTGCATAGAATGCTGGGACACCAAGAACAGCTGGGCAGATGCAGACGGAAATTATAAGGCACAACTGTCAGCAATCAAGGAAGCTGCTGCAGGGTTAAAGGGGGAAGGGCTGTGTAAAGCAGTGTGGGAAATTATCGTTCAGATTTTAGACAGAGATATTGACACTTCGTGGTTTAGTTTTTCCTTTGGACAATTTTGGAATTCTCAACACTCAAGCCAAGTGAGTAATTGGCTGAAGTAAGCCAGAAAGACTTTTGTTGCCAGCTTGAGTCGTTAACCCTGACCCTTGGACTCATAAACAAGCATTCATTTTGCAATTGCTGTGGCTTTTATCCAATTTTGTACATAAAGAAACCTTTGTCTTTTGTAAGCTTCTGTGTGTGTGTGTGTGTGTGTGTGTGTGTGTGTGTGTGTGTGTGTGTTTGTATACTGTCTTGTTGGGTGGCCAGACGGCCAGGCAAAATATTATCCTTCTGGAATATTGACAAAATTTGGAGACTGAGGAAAACTACTTTGCAGAGACTCAATTCCTTCCTCAATGCAGGATTTCATTTAGTGATTGTGGGGGAGAATAAGTTATTTACCTGCCTCTGATCTATCTAAAACATTTTTGTTCATCCAGGATGTATGGAAACAGAAAAGGCTGATATTTACTTTCTTGTTGATGGATCATCAAGCATCAGTCCTTCCAATTTTATTAAGATTAAGACATTCCTAAAGGAAGTGATTAAGCAATTTACCATAGGACCTGATCATGTTCGATTTGGAGTTGTTCAGTTTGAAAAACCTTATAAAACAGAATTTGAACTTGATAAGTATACAAAAACCAGCCATATAGAAAAAGCCATTAATAATATAATCCAAATGGGAGGAGATACATATACTGGAAATGCTATGCAATCTATGCAGCTGTTATTTGAAAAGGCAAAAAAACAGCGAGGCAGCAAAGTCCCTTGCTATCTCATTGTACTGACAGATGGAGAAGCACATGATAATGTGCTGGAACCTTCTAAAATGCTAAGAAAATCAGCTATCAATATTTATGCTATTGGTGTGAAACCTGCTAATATCACACAATTAAATGAGATTGCAGACTCACACTCAAAGGTTTACTATGTGGAACAGTTTGACTCCTTGAAAAATATAAAAAATGAAATTGTTCGAGACATATGTTTTGAAAAAGGTAAGAAGTATCCACAAGTCATTTAAATAAAATATGTTCTGTTTTCTGTTATTTAGAGTCTTCTAAACTACCATATTTTTTGGTGTATAAGATGCACCTTTTTCCTCCCTAAAATAGGCTGATAATTAGGGTGCATCTTATATCCTGAATGTAGCTTTTTTTGTTTTTTTCTGCCCTAACTAGCTGCTAACAATCTTCCCAGCTCTTATCTTGCAGGCTCTTTTATTGTTTCTCTCTGCAACAAATGTTTTCCAAGCCCTAAGTTTTTGCAGGGTTCATGATCACATTCTGCTAGTCTTCTATCTGTTTGTCCTACATAATGGCTTACTATATATTGTAAATTACCCATTAACTCTATAGCTTTGTAATGGCAAACCTATGGCATGTATGACAGCGGTGGTATGCACCAGCCCTCTCTGTGGGCATGTGTGCCATTCCCAGGTGGTCTTTGCAGGTGCCAGAGTGCCAGAAAATGGCCTGAAAATGGTCAAAAACCCGGCCCAAACCAGGCCATTTTGGGGGCATTTTCAGGCCATTTTTGGGCTGTTTTCAGGCTGTTTTGGGGGGCAATTTTCAGTCCATTTTAGGCTGTTTTCAGACCATTTGTGGGGAACAATTTCAGGCCATTTTAGGCTGCTTTAATGCTGTTTTGAGGCCATATTTGTGGCCCAAATGGCCTGTAAACGGCCAGAAATAATCTGAAAATGGCCCCCAAAACACCCTGAGAACAGCCTGAAAAGCATGCCAAAAATAGACATGCATGTGCCGGCCAGCTGGCCTTTGGGTATCCAGTGTTCTGACACTCATACATGCATGTGCATTCTGGTTTGGGCACTCAATGCCAAAAAGGTTTGCCATCACTGTTATAGATAGTATAGATATGTTTTCTGTTGAGCACTTGTTGAACTTCTGGGGTCCAGACTTGTTAGAAGATGCTACATTTATGAAGTTAAAGGCTTTCTTCCCCTCTAAATACATTGTTGTTTTCCCTTTCCCCAGTTGAACTTTGAAACAGGAAGATCATCTAGAAAAAAAACTATAATTGCTATAAAATACTCAGTTTTAGCTCAACGTTTCGTTGACTTCAATATTTTGAACTTTCAGTGACTGATTGCAAAGGAAACATGTGCTGGGGAGAAATTAGTCCCATTGTAATTTATAGTCTGGCAGTTGATATTAATTTAGGGTTATAAACCCAGACAAAAAATCTTTAATATATTTTTTGTTCTATGTTATGTTTATAACATAAACGTTGCATTTACATTTCAATTTTTTAAAAAGATTTATGCTTACCCTTTGGGATGACTGAAGATGGCATTCTTCTGCATTCCACTTTGATTAACTGATTTACTGTTGTAAATATTTTTAAAAGAAAGCAATGCTAATCATTTCTGCAGCATTGCAAACATTGGGATGATTGTATTTGCCAGGAAGATCATTCAAGAGATTATATCTATATACAATAGCACCAATGTTAAAACAAGCATTCCTGACATGATCAAATAATGTTACAAGTTATCTGTAGAAATATAAGAATGAAAAGTTATCTAAAGTATTTTAACTGATACTGAAAATATAATGAAATATACTTCAAGCATACTACTAAGAAAGGCATTTCATTCCATATATGAGTGTATTGGGCATTATTAAAAAGGCAGATTTTCATGTAAACAAAGCTTCTGATATGGATTTCCTATTTTGTTTAGGAGTAAATAAGAAGCAATATTCCTGAAATTTGCTTTTCTTTTCTACTAGATTCATAGAAATTCAGTGGTTTAACCCAAATAATTATTCTTTTCCCCATGTAGCCTGTGAGAAAATGAAAGCTGATGTCATGTTCTTAGTGCACAGCTCTGGAAGTAAAAGCCATCAGGATTTTGAGAAGATGAAGAAATTCATGCAAGAATTGGTAGATAGGTGCAGTGTTGGTCTAGATGAAGTACAATTTGGCGTAGTTCAGTTCAGTACCACCAATAAAGAAGAGTTCCAACTCAACCCATCAAAAGATTACATTATTAACGCTATTGAGAACATGACTCAAATGAAACAGAAAGCTTATACTGGAAAAGCTCTGCAATTTGTTTCTGATTATTTCAAACCAGTAAAAAGAGCACGGACTTCTGTCAACAAGATTCTTATCCTCCTCACAGATGGGGAAGCACACGATGATGTAAAAGAACCAGCCAGTGCCCTAAGAAAAGAAGGAGTCATTATCTATTCTATTGGTATTGCTGGTGCCAATGTTACACAACTAGTAGAGATCAGTGGGTCACCTAAAAATATGTTTTACTTGAAAGATTATGATATTCTGAAATACATAGAGAAAGACATTGTGTTTCACATATGCAGTCCATATAATGGTTAGTATTCAATCTTTTCCTCTTGGGCATTTATATGAGTGACTACTTGTTTGGGAGAATAAAAATAACACGAGCCTCATAATTTCTGAAGAAAATTAAAATGATACTGTACAAAGCAGAGAATTTAGTATGAAATTTGCTTTAAGAGTGGACATAATGCGTACGTATACTTGCCAGATTTTGTGAAAATGCTACATTAAAATGCTGAATTCCTGGGATCCCTGCTCAAAAGATCAAAATATACTTTTTTTTAATTAAAAAAGTGTTTTGTAGTAAGGATAATATATCCTTTAAAAAGGGAGCCAGTTTAAATTAGTGATTAAGGCATAAGACCAGAAACCAGGAAACTTCTAGTCCCACTCTAGGCACACCCAAAAAACCCAGTTAGGTGACTTTGGCCATTAACTCTGTCTCAGAGAACATCAGAGTCGGTAACAAGCCAGTAACTCAAATCCTATCACTACACAAACGATCAACACTTTCCCTGGATGGGTTTCATAGTTTTCCAAAATATTTAGTATCGTTCTTACATTATTTTTTATATTCCTATTCGGTAGAGACCCATTTTGATCAGAATGGATAATCTCATTGAGTGTTGTTTTCAGACGTTCACCCATTATTGTAGCAAATATTTTGTAATCTAAGTTTAACAGTGAGATTGGCCTGTAGTATTGAATCATATGTTTCATTGTGGTGTTCTTTGGAATTAATGTAATCAGTGCCTCTGTCCATGATTGTAGACCCTAGGACCCAACAACAAAGAACACCACGATGATCCATCCAAAGCTAACCTCTTCAACTCTTTCTTTGGCTCTGTCTTTGTTAACAGTAATGGCTCATCTTCCATCTTTGTAAATTGCACCTCAAACTCTCTCAACAACCTAACCCAAATAGGCTTCACTGTAGATCATGTTGAAAAAGCAATCCGTGACCTCAAACCTTCCCTATCAGTCGGACCAGACGGTCTTTGTGCATACTTCCTAAAAAAGCTCTCTTCTGCTCTCTTCTAAGCATTATCTTCCAAAAATCCTTCAGGACCAGCACACTCCCCAAACTATGGTCAAAAGCAGTAGTCATACCCATCTTCAAAAAAGGAGACCCTTCTCTCGTTGACAACTACAGACCAATATCACTATGCTGCATCTCATGTAAAATCATGGAATCAATTATAAATCAATAAATCACCCTTTACTTAGAATCTAATAATCTACCTCTAACAAACAATTTGCATTCAGAAAGAAATTATCCTGCAACCTACAACTACTTCACTGCAAAAACATATGGACTACCCACCTAGATCAAGGAAAATCCATTGATGCAATTTATATTGACTTTTGCAAAGCCTTCGACTCAGTGGTCAAACTACTCCTAAAACACAAATCCTATGGCATCTCAGGATTCCTCCACAGCTGTATTCCTGTCAAACAGACAACAAGTTGTCAAAATTGGAAGCACCATTTCCACCCCTGCCACTGTCAATAGTGGTGTTCCTCAGGGCAGCGTACTAGGTCCTACTCTATTCATTCTCTACATCAACAACCTCTGCGATCACATCACAAGCAACTGTGTTCTTTTCACCAATGATGTAAAATTATTCAACACCATGGACAACACATTTATTCTCCAAAAAGACCTCAACTTTGTCTCAGATTGGTCTAAAACCTGGCAACTTCAAATATCAACCAACAAATGCTCTACCCTCCACATCGGGGAAAAGAACCCAAACCTCATATATAAAGTACCTAAGTGCCAAAGCCCACTGCAACAATATCGCCAAAAAGGCTTCTAGAGTTGTTAACCTGATCCTACGCAGCTTCTGCTCTGGCAATCTCACACTACTCACCAGAGCCTACAAAACTTTTGCCAGACCCATCCTTGAATACAGCTCTTCTGTCTGGAATCCATACCGCATCTCAGACATCAACACCCTCAAAAATGTCCAAAGATACTTCACCAGAAGAGCCCTTCACTCCTCCACTCGAAACAGAATACCCTACAAAAATAGACTAACAATCCTGGGTCTAGAAAGCTTAGAACTGCAACGCCTAAAACACGATCTAAGTAATGCCCACAAGATCATATGTTGCAATGTCCTGCCTGTCAATGACTACTTCAGCTTCAACCGCAACAACACAAGAGCACGCAACAGATTCAAACTTAATATTAACCGCTCCAAACTTGACTGTAAAAAATATGACTTTAGCAATCGAGTTGTTGAAGCGTGGAACACATTACCAGACTCAGTAGTGTCAACCCCTAACCCCCAACATTTTTCCCTTAGACTATCCATGATTGACCTCTCTGGGTTCCTAAGAGGTCAGTAAGGGGCACACATGTGCACTAGTGTGCCTTTTGTCCCCTGTCCAATTGTCTCTCCTTTGTCTCATATATCTTTTCTTCCTTTCATATATCTTCTGCTCTATTTTTATATCTTTTCTTCTATCCTTTTCTTTATATATATTACTACATGTCTATTCTCTTCAATATGTATTGTGTATTGGACAAATAAATTAATAAATAAATAAAATATTTTTTCTTTTAATTAAGACCTTATTATATGTCACTAAAAGTAAGTTTTTTTAGAGATATTTGTAATTCTTTATAGCATTCTGCAGGAATTCCGTCAGGTCTATCAGAAATATACTATCATCTGTCTAGTTTCTTATATATATATATATATATATATATATATATATATATATATATATATATATATATATATAGTTTTCATAGATTTTCACGGGTACAGGTATGACGGTCTTGGTATATTCGGGTTTCTTCCCGTGTAGGATTTGGAAATTTCTGGCGACGTTTCGACGAGGTCACACTCATCATCTTCAGGCTGGTTTTTCTGTCCTTTCTCCATCCCCAAATTCTTAGTCCCCTATCTTTTCTCTTTCTCTTCTTTCTATCTAATTCTCTTTTCTTTAAATCTCATTGTCTACTCTTACTATTTCTTCCTTTCCCCTTTCTTAAGTAAGTTCTTTGGTCATTGCTTAAAAACATTCCAATCACCTCCTTCTTAGTGCCTTCCTTTTTCCCTTTATCACAATTTTCAATAAACTCATAATTTATAAGATAACAATCATCATCATAATCATAATATTATTCAGGATACTTGTTAAAATAGTCCATAGTCTTTGTTCCACTTCAAAAACTGCATAATTCGTCATCTTCTTCATCCTTGTATTTCTCTGTATTTTCTTCAATCATCTCCTCTTCTACAACCTCTGATTTTATTTGCAATCCTTTTTGAGTCTCACTTCTGTTTTCCCTCTTAAAGCTTTTAAGTTGTATCAAATGTTCTTCTTCCCCTAACAGACTCACCAATCTCAGTAATTTCTCCTCCTTGTCCTTCCTGCACAACACTTTATTTTTCCTCTCCAGATGATGACCACCTCAGAAAAAAAAATCAATCTTCCTGTTGCACAGCCACCCGGCTAAAACAACTGGAACGGCTTTGTCCCCAGCTGACTTTCACAGCTGCTGGTCAAGGGCTCTGGGCTGAGTTCCTGAGGGGTGTGCTGACCCCAAACAGGTTGCCAATGGTGTACCCACCCCTCCAGGGCAGTTCTGGGTCCAGTTAAATGAGAACCACCACCACCACCCCGGCAATGAAAATTTAGGAGCATAGAGCGCAGAGAACACTGTCCCACCATGGCACCTGGCCACACCCCTCTCTCATCCATTATACCTTTATTAAATCCAAATATTAGTAGAATGCAAGATTGTTGTAAATAATTCTGTATATTCTGTTGTTGTATCTCATCTTTACTGTATAAATCTCTAAAGTATTGTCAGCCTGTCTGCATTATTCTTCCTATCTTCAACTGCATCGGCTGTCATAAAGAAATGGGGGTAAGGGAAGCTTTTGGGATTTGGGGGGGGAGCTTGCTGGAGGAGCCCATGGGAGTTTTGATTTCGTATGAGAAAGGGTGAACGAGGGGGGAAGCTGCAGGCTGGCACAGATGCGCAGAGCAGGCCTGCTTATCACCAAGTCAAGGTTAGTGGCTGTACATTCCAAAAGCATGACATGCCAACGAAGATGCACCCACCTGATGCTTATGAACACTCTGGATTGGGTGGACTACCCAAGGGCCGTATTGGGGTTACTTTGTAATAGGCATCTCTCAGTAAAATTTTGAAGTTCAAAATGGACTCTGACTTTTACCTTTCTAAATTCTGAGTGAAGCAGACCTGACATTAAGCAAAGTCTGCAGTAACTAGCCATCCTGAAGATATAACTACCGTGGGGGCTAAGCAACAATGTCCAGCCAGGACAGTGATGGTGACCAGGGAGAAGAAGCAGCAGGCCCACTCTGTCCTTCCCCCAGCCAGAGCCAGGAGGAAGAGGATTGGAGATGATGGGAGATCAAAAAAGAAGAACCAGACTTCGAGTCCCACCCAAGAGCGAAGAGGTCAATGTGGGTGGGAGGCTAATGTAACCCGGTGGAGAAACCCTAAAGTGGAATGGGAGAAGGAGGATGAAGAGAATACCTGTTATCTGATCTGACATGCATCAGAGAAGTTTTAGAAATAGTGGAGAAGCCAAGTCTCAGTTGGGAGGAGAACCAAAGTACCTGGGGAGGAGAAAGCAACAGAAAAGCCTTCAGGAAGCAGAGCCCTAGCAGGTGCAGTGGCTGCAGCTGCCCAGGCCCCCACAGTGCAATGAAGTTCTGGAAGGGGGAGGTCCCGACAGATGTCATGTGCCTGATATCCCCCGACTGGCTCAGAAATACAATGGAGACCCCAAGGGGCTGAGGTACTTGCTCATCCAGGTGTGGCAGTACCTGGAAGATTATGGGGAAGAATTCCCTGGTAACAAGAGCCCTGGAAGGGAGGGCAGCTGATTGGATGGGCACATTGCATAACACCAATGACCCCCTGATGAGACATTTTGATGATTTTATGGCAGCCCTTCAAACACATTTCAAAGACCCCCTGGCCGAATGCAAGGCCAGAAATAAAATCAAGACCCTAAAATGAGGGTTTTTTTCTGTAGCTCACTACACTCAAGAATTCCACAAACTAATGTCTTATGTGAGCATGTACCCAGCTGGAGTCTTCATGGAATATTACATAGATGGCTTGAATGATGACATCTACCAAAGCTGCATGTCAAGGGGGTCCCCAAAGGAGTTGGGACATTGATTCAAATTGGCAGCGGAGGTGGAAATCGATCTGGTGAGAAGCCAGTAGAAGGGGCCCCAATCTTACAAGAAAACCTCTACTCCAACCACAGAACGTAGTTTCAAAAGAGCTGGGAAGCCCGCTGAGACCAAGCCAAGGGTGTTGGCCTGTTTCAGGTGGGCATCAGGCAACTGAGTGCTTTGCGAAACCTGTGTTAAGGGGGACCCCTGCTGGTGGGAAGAAACCCAAACAGTGCCCAGCAAAACCTCCATAAGTGGGGCGCCAAGGAAAGGAGGCCATAGAGGTCGCTGGAACCTCCAGTCTTCCTGACCATTGAGGACAGTGAACCAGAAAACGCCACTTCCCCCCAGTGGATCCTTTTATATCCCTGTCACATTTTGGGACCCAATTGGGGGGGGAAGGGAGGGTATTGGTCCTCTTAGACTCTGGATATACCTGAAATCTCATGAGTCCAGAGGTGGCAGAGAAAATGGGTGTAAAGCTGTGATCCATTCAGGATCCCATTTCTTTTTGCCAGTGGGATGGGTCAGTGACTGGGGGGGAAACCGGCCAAGTACAAGACTGATCCCATATTGATGGTGATGGTGCCCCACCAAGAGACTATACATTTCATTATGGCAGTGATTTTCAACCTTTTTTGAGCCGCGGCACATTTTTTACATTTACAAAACCATGGGGCACATTGAGGGGGGGGGCTGGGGGACTAAAAAAAGATTGCACAAAAAAATTCTCTTCCTCCCTTTCGCTCTATTTCTCCCTCTTTCTCTCCCCTCCTCTTTCTCTCTCTCTCCATCCCTCTTTCTCTCTTCCTTCTTTCCTCTTTTTTGCTCTTTCTCTCTCCCTCCCTCTATGTCTTTCTCTCTCCCATCTTCCCTCCCTCTCTTTCTCTCTCTTGCTTGCTTTCTCTCTCTCTTGCCCTCTCTCTTTCTTTCTTTCTCGTTCTCTCTCTCGCTTGCTTTTTTTCTTTCTCTTGCTTGCTTTCTTGTTTTCTTTCTCTCTTGCTTGCTTTCTCTCACTTTCTTTCTCTCTCTCTTGTTTTCTTTCTCTGAGCTTCGCGGCACACCTGACCATGTCTCACGGCACACTGGTTGAAAAACACTGCATTATGGGATCCAGCATGGAGAATCCTCTGATTTGGGGATTGTCGTGGCTAAGGAAGTGGAACCCCAAGTTCAACTGGCATACTGGAGTAGTGACAATTGTATACAATAAGAAGGGAGAGCTGTGCTCCACCCTGAAGCAACCAGGACTAAGAGGAATGATTGGGGAGGAGCAGATCGACGGAGAAGAGAAAATCCCAAAGGAATATTGGGACCTCAGGGGGTTGTTTAGTGAGAGGGCTGTGGATAAGCTGCCATCCCACCGGCCCACAGACTGTAGTATTGAAATGTTGCTGAGGGTGAAGCTTCCAAAGCCTAAGATAAACTCTTTGACCCCTAGTGAGTTGGATGAGCTATGTAGCTTCATTGACAAAAATCTGGAAGAGGTTTCATACAGCCAGCTACGCCATGAGTGGCTGCCCTGATCCATTTTTGGGAGGAAAAAGATGGCTCGCTGAGATTATGTATCAACTATAGGAACCTAAACACCATTTGTGTGGAAAACGTGTATCCATTGCCACTCATGAAGGACATGTTGCCTATTTGGCGAAGGGGAAAATCTTTACCAAGTTGGATTTGCATGAGCCGTATTACAGGGTTCGAATTAAAGAAGGAGATGAATGGAAGACAGCATTCAACTGCCCATTAAGCTGTTTCCAGTTTTGGATGCTCCCCTTTGGTCTACAAGGAGCACCGGGATTATTTATGCAACTGATTAACAAGGTGCTTCATTAACATTTGTATAAAGGGATGTTGCTCTATTAGAACGATGTGCTTATCTATGCTGAGACTATGGAAAACACATCACGGGCAGTACTAAAGAAACTCAAAGCAGTGGAACTGTATGCCAAGCCTTCTAAGTGCAAGTTTCATCAGAGTAACATTGACTATTTGGGTTACCATATTTCACATAAAGAGGTAGAGATGGACCCGGAGAAAGTGAGAGCTGTCCTTGAGTGGGAGGCCCCACGTACTCGCAAGCAGCTCCAGAGTTTCCTGGGGTTCGCAAACTTTTACCATCAGTTCATCCCTTTGTTTGCTTAAATAGCTTTACCAATTACAAACCTCCTGAGAACCAAAGGGGAGGCTAGGCCCAAGTCTGGCTGACCACTAGAGTGGACTATGGAATGGAATGTCAGGCTGCTTTTGAGAAACTATTTGTGGATGAGCTGATCCTCAAACACCCAGACCTGGAGGCTCCTTTTGTAGTTCAGGTTGATGCTAGTGATGTGGCAGTGGGGGCAGTATTACTACAAATAAATACACCTCCAGAAAACTGACTGAGACTGAGAGGAGGTGGGCAGTGTGGGAAAAATGAGCATTTGCAGTGTGATGGGCCTTACTAACCTGGAGACATTTCCTAGAAGGGGCTAAACACCCTTTCAAAGTGTGGACTGGTCACAAAAACCTGGAAGCATTAAAAAAAAAAAACCAGAAAGCTGTCACCCAAGCAGGCCCGATGGTTGCAGCAATACTTTCCTGGGGGGGGGGGGAATTCATGGCTGATGCATTGTCGAGACTGCCCCAGTATAACGGTGTCCAGTAGGAGGTGATTCAGATGGTCATCCCGACCCAACAGTTGCCATGACTAGCGGATATGAGAGCACAGAAAAGCCAAACAGCAGAGGTGCTGGAGGACTTAAAATCTAGCATAGTGGAGGCCCTGAAAACCAATGAATGGTTCCCAGACTATTCAACATAATCTACTCTATGAAACGATTTAGCATGGGTGGGGCCTAGACTGTACATTCCAACCTCCCCGAGGGTAGTCTTTCTGGACAGAGCCCATGACTCCAAAGTAGTGGGACATTTTGGATTCGTAAAAACTTTGAAGCAGACCTGACAAGTATTCTATTGCTATTTTCTTTTTTTCCTTCCAATTCAAATTGCCTGGTTCCATTTTGAGCCCCTAATTGTTATATATATACCTTCTCCCCCCCCCCTTGTTTTTTCTTAATTTACAAGCCAGCCAACTAATTTTGTTTGGCTGATTTGATTTTCAATGCTATTTTTTCTTGTGTTATAAAATTCATCTGTTTTAAATACTTCTTTTTCTTTTCTAATTTCATTATTTTGGATTCTTTTTGAATTCTACATTCCAATTTTCCTATTTTACTTTGTATCTGTTTAATTTGTATAAATCTACTTCTATTTCTCCTAATTATATAAGCAATTGTAGGCTTTAGTGATGTAGGCTTTAGTGGTATCCCAAATATTTTGAATTGAGGTATTATCATTCCAATTTTCTTTTAAGAAGAAAGCTCATTCTTTCTCCCTATATTGTTTATATTTATATTCAGTTTATATTCCTTTCCCCTATTATTTTCTGATTCATTATCCATCTGTTTCTCTCCCCCAGCTTATTGTAAGTACTATAGGATTATGGTCTGCCCATGTATTGGGTTCAGTTTCCATTGTTATTCTTATAATAAGAATTCTTATTCTTATAATAAGAATTCTTATTCTTATAATAAAATAATAGAAAATGGAAACTTAATTAATGTTACATTTATTTTTTTAAATGTATCAAAAAATTTCCAACTATCCCTAGTCTGTTTCCTAATGAAAACAGAATTGAAGAAAATGTTATAAAAATATTGCTACAATCATAAGGAAATACCTTTTTCAAAGCTATTCAAACCAAATCCCCACACTATCAGTGAGAAAATTTCAGATGATATTTATCTTAACCATTTCAGTAAAAATGTAGTAGAAATGTGTGTTAACTTAAATTATAAAACAATTAGATTTTTTTTCAAATAAATGAAAGATTTAGCACATCAGCAAGGTAACCTATTTATAATAAATATAGCATTAATGAAAATTCATACATTTTTTTGCAAAGGAATATGAATGTAAGAGTAAAGATATATGGCAATATGATTTTTTTAATGATGCCTTTATCTTTTCTTGTTTGCTTTCCAGAGTGCAAAAGGATAAACCGTTTAGATTTGGTTTTTGTAATTGATAGTTCTACAAGTATTGATGAAGCTAACTACACCCTCATGAATAACTTCATAATTGGCATTTTAAATAAGTCTGATGTAGGTAAAGATCATGTTCAGTTTGGAGCAGTAAAGTATTCAGATAATCCAGAAATTATGTTCAAGCTGAATACTTATAGTAAAAAATCGGATATCATTAAATTTATTCAGAACAACACACTTTTAAAGGGAAATACATACACAGCAAAGGCTCTTCAGTTCTCAAAAGTTCTTTTAACTAAAGAGAATGGCAGCCGCGTACACCAAGGTGTCCCTCAAATTCTTATGGTCATAACTGACGGAGAATCTCATGATAAGGCACTACTGAATAGCACTTCAAATGAACTCAGAAAGAAAGGAATTATTATTTATGCCATTGGAATAAAAGAGGCAAAGCATGAGGAACTTGAAATCATGGCTGGATCAAAAGACTACTGGTTCTACATGCCATCATTTGAGGGATTAACAAACATAACCACAAATCTGTCAAATAAATTGTGCATTGATTCAAGACCAGGTAATATATTTCCTATTTTTCTCCTACTATATGTGATGCTTTCCCACAAAGATTAAGTGAATAAGTATCTAATATTTATAGTGTATACATTTATTTGCTTATATCCCACTTTTATTAGACTAGACTAGAGTAGACTAGACTAGACCAAACTAGACTAGGATAGGATAGGATAGGATAGGATAGAATAGAATAGAATTCTTTTTTGGCCAAGTGTGATTGGGCGCACAAGGAATTTGTCTTTGGTGCATATGCTCTCAGTGTACATAAAACATTGTTGTTGTTGTTATTGTTATTATTATTAATTATTATTATTATCCAAACAAGGTATATACATACAATAGGGGGTAATAAGATATTGCAATACATTGATTAGGGGAACCAGTGGGATATAATATTTAAGGCACCAGACTATGCAATTTGGTCTTGTTCTTAGACACAAAGCCAGCTAAGTGATCCTGAGCAAGTCATTTTTTCTCAGTCCTAGAACGGAGGCAATGATGAATCATTTTTCAAAAATTTGCCAAGGAAACTCTAGAAATTTGTGCAGGCAATTGTCAGGTGTCAATACTGACTCAAAGGCATGCATGCATATGCACGCACCTGCGCGCACATTCACACAATTGGATTAAATCGTGCATGATGTGATATTTTAAGCTACTTATGGGTCACCATGCCTGACAGCTCAGTATAAAAGAGCTGTCAGAGCACAGCTCACTGGGTGATTCCTCAGCGGCTTCTCCATGTTTCAACATTGATTGTTCTGTTCTGCTGTTGCTTCAATAAAGGAATTCTTAGTAATAAGCCAGTCTACCTCTTAACTCCAGAAAACACTGGCGATGAGGAGGTTCTGAGTCACCGTGCACCACTCGCATCCACCAGCTACAGCTACTTCTCCTGCAAATCTTCCGCTGGCTGTTTGACACTGCCTGCCTGATATCCACTCCTTTTACCTTCGAGGCCTTCTGTCCTACCTTCAAGACATGGGACTCCTACGTGCAGAGGTTCGAATACTATCTGCTCATGAATGACCTTACAGACCTCTCAGATGCAAGAAAGTCAGCTTGCATCTTTAATGCATGTGGCCACCAGATGTTTTCAACCACTCGAGCTTTGGTGGCCCCAAAGTTCTTATATAAAGTGTCTTGGGATGAATTAGTCACTAAACTCAGGCGCCACTATTACCCAACCCCCTCTAGAATCGTGCACTGTTTCGCACTTCATTACTGCGTCCAGGGGGAAGGTGAGGCCATCAATCATTATATGCCCTCCCAAGGGATGCTGCGCTCAAGTGTGAGTTTCCATACCTCGACATTTCTCTCCTCAAGAAGCTTGTGTGTTGAGTGCGAAACCTGCACCTGCAGAGGTGTTTGCTCGCCTGCCCGGTTCTGACTCTAAGTGCTAGTTCTCTAAGTTCTCAATGAGGCGAGGGCTGCTGAGATGTCTACTACCTCAGCAACTGAAGTCCAACATTGCCACCCATCTTTTGCCCACAGCTTGTATTTCGCTTCTGTGAACTATGAAGATTGCAAACTTTTTGACTGCACTACTTCAGAAGGCAACATAGTCAGCTTTTGATCCTGCCTCCACTGACATCTGCCCAGCCAGCCACCCTCACAACAGCCTCAGCCATCTCGCTGCTTGCAGGTGACCACCTGCCTCAGTTGTGAGGGCCCTTACCCCTGCAGCTCTTGCAACTTCCAGATGGCTACTTATTGCCACTGTTGCAAATTTGGCCAGTTGGCTAGGGTCTGCAGCTTGACTCCTTTGTCTGGTGCTGTCTGTTCAGCACCTCCTCACTGTTTGCCTGCTGGCCCACCAAGGGAGCATTACAACTGCAATGCTCTCTGGCCTGAAGAACCACCTCAGGAGGAAAAAGAGGAAGTCTTCCTAGCCTCTGGGGATGGGCACAAGAAAATTTTCCTAATTGTATCTGTTGAAGGAACCCCTCTGACCATGGAAATGGACACTGGCTCATCTATGAACATAGTGTCTTGGTAAACATTAAAATGTCTTGTGCCTTCCTTTCCCAAGTCCAAACTGCCCCCTTGCAACATCCACTTATGAGACTATCAGGGCAACACCATCCCCATTGAGGGTCAGGCTCCCATATATGTTACTAAGGGCTCCTTTGCTGGTTCCCTGCCCCTTGTGGTTATGTCTAAGCCCTTGCTCTCCCTTCTGGGACTGGATTGATTCTCCTCCATAGAGCTATCTGTCTCTGGGGTGCACACTACTGTTTCTACCATCTATGACTATATTTTCAATGACTTTGCTGATATATTTGAGGACAAGTTGGGTTGTTATGTGGCTACCCCTATATCCCTGAGTCTGGAACCCCATGTGGCCCCCATTTGTCTTAAGCCAAGGTGTGTTCCCTTTGCTCTCAAAACAAAAGTGGATGCAGAGCTTAACAAGCTCATTACCCAAAGTGCACTGTACCCCACTGACCACTCCAGGTGGAAAACTTCCATTGTGGTCCCCTTAAGGCCTGATGGCTCCCTTCGTATTTCAGGATCTATAAGCGTTCCCTCAACAAGACCTTACAATCTTACCCCTATCCTGTTCCTGAACTCCAGCACTTACTCCACTCCCTAGGCCAGGGATCAATCCTTGCCAAACTGGGCATGGCATAGGCTTGCCAGCAGCTGCCGGTGGATGACTCCACTACTGAGACCCAAACCATAATCACCCAGCGGGGGGGCCTTCAAATGTCACCATCTCCAGTTTGGTGTGAGCATGGCCCCTGGTCTCTTCCAAAACCTGATGAAGTGCTTGCTCTTTGGCCTTCCTGGCATAATCCCATATTTTGACAACTTTCTTATCTTGGCCAATTCCAGTTCAGTCCTCATAGCACATTTCAAAGGTGTGCTTCTCAATTCCAGGCCTCAAATTAAAATGGAGTAAGTGCAGGATAGGGCCCCCAAAGTTGAGTTCCTGGGGTACACAATCGACTCATTTGGCATTCATTCTACACCTCTAAAGTTTCTGCAATCAAATTTGCACCTCCACTGGCCAATAAGGCTGAACTTTAGGCTTTACCTGGCCTGTTCAATTTCTATTCTGGATTCTTGCCACACAAGGCCTCCCTGGCAGAACCCTTGCATAGGCTTCTGGATTCCTACAGTCTTGGGGCATGAGGATCAGGCCACATTTGAAGCTGTCAAGGAGTTGCTGTCATCTGAAGTTGTCCTAGTACAACATGACTAGCTATTGCCCATCACTCTGGCCACTGATGTCTCCGTGTATGGCATCAGTGCTGTCCTCAGTCATCTACTGCCAAATGTATGCAAGGCACTCATCATTTATTTTTCTTGCACCCTCTCATCCACTGAGTGCAGCTACAGTCAGACCAATAAAGAGGCCCTGGCTCTAGTTGCCTCAGTCAAAAAAATGTCACGCTTACCCTTTTCACTGACCATAAGCCCTTGCTTGGTATCTTGGCTGGTGACAGGAGACATCCCAGTTCACACACACATACCCCGCATGGCCCAGTGGATTGAATTCCCGTCTGCCTACTCATACACCTTGAATTATAATCCTGGAAAGGCCATTGCCATGCCCATACCCTTAGCCGTTGCCCTCTTCCCATCCCCATGATTGACCCATCTCCTTCCTCCGATGTCCTCCTGGTGGAAGAATTGTAAAGCCCCATATCTACCTCAAACATAACTACCCACTTGGCAAAGGACCCTGTCCTTTGCCAGGTTTTAGATTGGGTGATGAGGGGTTGGCCCATGATGCTGTCTTTACAGCTTACAAAACATGTCAACTAGGATTTTCCATCCATAGAGGCTGCCTCTTTTGGGGAAGCACGGTAGTGGTTCCTTCCCCTCTTTACAATCCAATTATCTGCCTGCTTCATGATAACCATCCTGGCATTGTGTGCATGAAGGCCTTGGGGCACAACTATGAGTGGTGGCCTGGCATGGACCAGGCCATCAAAACATGGGTTTCCAAGTGTTCAGTGTGCCAGGCCTCCCAGCCTGCACTACCAGCCTACAACCATAGGACTTGGGAGATCCCTAAGGGGCCATGGTCTCTAGTCCACTTGGACTTTATGAGTACATTCCACGGGTACCAGTTCTTGGTGCTTATGGATGCATACTCAGGGTGGGTAAAGATAGATCCAATGAGGTCCACCACAGCCAAGACCCTCATACAATCCCCACAAAAGTTGTTTGCTATCCATGGCCTGCCTGACCTGGTAGTCAGTGACAATGGACCTCAATTCTCATCTGCCAAATTCCAGTGATTTCTGGCATCCCTGGGCATCCATCAGGCCCTGACTTCCCCTTGGTATTCCTCCAGCAATGGGCAAGCTGAGCAGGCAGCACACTCAGCCAAGGAGGCTCTCAATAAGTTAAGCTGGCCCTGACTGGCAAATCAAGGTGAGTTGGCAGGTGGTGGTGCTCAGCACACCAGCCCCTGCCAACTCACAAATCATAGTCCAGCTGAGGCCTTAATGGGTCAAAGGCTATGCATCCAGTTGGACCATATCCATCCCCAATTTGCACCAGAATACCCAGTGGGCCTGTTGACCCAGGCGAGGGAATTCAAGATAGGTGACCCTGTCTTCACCTGGAGATATTGGGGGGGGGGATAGCATTGGATTCTGGGCACAATCAATGAAATAACTGGCCCTTGTTCTTATAGCATTCTGTTAAGGGACAGCAGGCTCTGGAGGTGGCACATTGTCCAGCTGCATTGTCTCAGCTGGGTGGTCGACCTGTCCACCCCCAGGGTTGTTGTTGTGCTGGGTGCTTCAAGGGCCCCTACACCTGTACCAACAATGCCCTTTCCTGAGTTCCAGTCACCAGCTCACCAAGTCACCATGCCGCCATCCAGTCCAGGGTTCCAGCTACAGTCTCCTTCAGTGCAGAAATACACGCTGGGTGCCATCCCAGACACAATTCTTTCAAGACTGTTCCAGCCATGCCACTAGATCTCTGACACTCTACCAGGCCACGCAGGTGCCTAGCTTATATGGATGACTTGTCTGTGTATGCCAGATAGGAAGGGTTGTTGCATCCTAGCTGCGCTAGCAACAGTTAGGTCACACTTTCATTGGTTGTTTCACCCAGCAGGAATTTCCACGCTCCTGATTGGTCATCATGCCTGACAGCTCAGTATAAAGAAGCTATCAGAGTGCAGCTTGCTGGGTGGTTCCTCAGTGGCTTCTCCTTGTTTCAGCATTGATTATTCTGTTCTACTGTTGCTTCAATAAAGGCATTCTTAATAACAAGCCTGTCTGCCTCTTAACTCTGGACTTAACAGTGCCCACTACATATATATGTTTGACAAAAGGTTAAGTACTGGCATCATGCATTACTGTATTTTTTGGAGTATAAGACACACCTTTTTCCTCCCTAAAAGAGGCTGAAAATTTGGGTGCTTCAAATGTAGCTTTTTCAAAGTTTTTTTCCAGCCCTAATTAGGTGCTAATGATCTTCCTGGCTTCCTATTCCTTCCTAAGAAGGGTTTTTTCAGCCCTAAGTCTTTGCAGGCTTGCTTTCATTCCTACTCCCTCTGAAAAAGACTTTTTCAGCCATAAGCAGGGGATAAAAGCTGAACATACTAAGGACGCTAGACAGATAAATACCTGGTAGGTAGATTCCCCCCCCCCCATATTTCCTCCCCCAAGGTGTATTTTATACTCCTAAAATATGGTAATTCTTTATATCTCTATATTGTAGTTACAAAAATGTATTTATTGATTTATTTAACTTAAATCATTTATATAGCTGCCCATCTAAGAAACAACTCTGAGAAACAACTCTGATACAACCAATAAAACAGTAAAAAAGCATATAAACAGTATGCAAACCAATACAATAAAAATAAAACAGAAAAACATGGCACTATAGCTTTATTTCTCTAATGCATCCACATTCTCATTCTATCCTGGCCTCACCCTATCCCATTGCCTAGGGAAAGAGCCAGGATTTAAGGGCACTCTGGAAAGATAGTGCCAACAGGAGAGGTGTCTGTTGGATCTTGGAAGGGGGCGTAAGTGTTCCATGGGGCAAGGCCTACGTAGAAAAGGCATGCTTCCAAGTTCCAACAAGATTTCAGTATTTAAGGAAAGGGATCCTGTCCACTCTGGTGGACAGGGCAGAGAAAGACGGTTCTGCAGATAACCATTTCATGTAGAGCTTTAAAGGTAATAACCAGCACTTTGACTTGTACCCAGAAGAAAAATGGGAGGCATTGCAGCTATAGGTGAGTCTAGATCCTAGACCCTAAGAACACCCAAGACTCCATGTGTCCCTACATTCTGGATGAATTGTAACTCCCATGTCATGTTCAATGGCAGCTGCATCTAGAGTGCATTAGATTTTTACATTAATGCATAAAATAAATGGCTGACAGCAGACAAATGGGGCCTTAAATTAAAAGGCTATTGAGATGAAGGCAATTCAAATGTTTCCATAATTGTCAAAGACATGTAACAATTTGACATCTGCTTTACCCTATTGTCATACATTACTATGCAACATGTTGGCATCATCTGGGTTTAATTTTCTTGAAGATCAGGACAACAGGAAGCTTGCAAACTTTTCCTTCTTCTCAAAAAAGGCGGAAATGAATCTTTGGTAATGAAAAATGTAGTCTTGTTTCATATAGCTCAGGGACATACTAAGAAGGGACAGCTACTATATACTGATTAACATCATGATACTGTATATGCTAGATAGACCCAAGAAAAAGCTAATGGAGCTGCTGCAGCATGAGCAAAATTCTGAAGATTTACAGACTCTTAAAGTGATCCAGTAGCTGGCCTTTAAAATAAATAAATAACAGATTTATGCAAATTGGAACTCATATTCTCTCTAACCTATCCTATTGATTATTTAATGCAATACTAAAACAGTATATCATGTTTTTTCTTTGATTCCTTTTGCAGAATGTGATATTAAAGCAGAACTTGTTATCCTAGCTGATTCCAGAAGTATCTCTGGCAAAGAGCTGAAGGGTGTGAAGGATTTTGTGATACATTTGCTTAAGTCAATTATAAATAAAGACAATATTCTAGTTGGCATGGCCCAATTCAGTAATACACTTCGAAAGGAATTCCAGCTTGGCGATTATAAAAATCTACCAGAACTGTATAGTAAAATCACTAATGTGTCACTGATCATAGGAGACTCCACATTGATTGGACATGCCCTCAGAGAAGTCAAAACTTTTTTCAAGACTAACAAACAAAGAGTAGCTCGAAGTGTTAATCAAAAGTTGCTCATATTCACTGATGGAAAATCAGATGATGAGTTTCCTCAAGCAGCAAAATATCTGAGAGATGAAGGTGTGGAAATCTATGCAATTGCCGTAGGAAATGCGACTGATTCAAACCTCCTGCAGATTACCAACTCCCCAAGCAGAAAATATAAGGTTCACAATTGCAGTGATCTAAAAATTCTTACAAATCATGTAAATAAGGAAATTTGTAAACCACCTACGGAAGCAAGTAAGTTCCTTTCAGTTAAAATAAATGTTTGGTTGCTTGCATAATAGATTTTAATTGCCAACATTTGTTTCTTATCAAATAGCATCTCTTTTATTTGGTTTGGATAAAATCCATAAGTCTATTTCATTAAACTTTTGCCTACAAAAAAGAACCTTCTCCTTTTTCTAATTTTCTTTTCAAAACATTCCAGGTTGCAGAGTGAAAGAGTGAATAAGGCAAAAAAAAAAATCTTGTTAAGGACAAGTAAAAATTTCATTAAGCACCCATTAAAGCTTAATGTAACTAAATAGATAAGATAATCTGTACATTTATTCAGTGTTTTAGTGAATATATTATTTATATTCTAATTATTGTCCTATTATAGTCAAACTAATTATATTCCATTGTTTGGTTCTGGCATGTGATTTGAAAATGCTTTAAAGCCGGAAACTTACCTTCTAGGAATTATGAGAGAACAACATACAAAAATGAACTATTACTTTGTGACATATATATTAACAGCTGCCAGGTTAGCACTTGCACAAACATGCAAGAATGAACACCTCCCCCCTATAGAGACAATAGTTATAAAGAAAATGTTGGATTGTGCAGAAATGAGTGGACTTACTATAGAATTGCAGAACAAGCAAAGGAAAGAATTTTATACCATGTGGGAAAAATTGTATACATGCCCTGAAAATAATAATAATAAATAAATAAATATGTATATAAATAATTAGAAATTAGTAATTATAAGAGTTTCATGTAAATATTATGTAAACATCAATACATAAATAAACTAGTGATAAGATAGTTGGATAACAATGCATTGAAGTGGTTGTGCTGATGCTACAGAAATGTAAGCAAACAGTTGTCTGAGTGATTTGTTGATATCTTTCATGCATTTGTATTGTTTGTTACTGTTTTAAAAAAACAATTTAAAACGAGAATGCTTTAAAGCTAATAGATAGGGATACATTTTAAAACCATCTTACTAAAGTAAAAACTGAAATAAAAGCATTAAACTGAAATAAAATTCAGAAACTATTGAGAAATTAGTTGTAAAATTTAAATGACAAAAATCTATTTAAAATATTTAAGTAAAAGTTGAGTGTGGTTGCTTGGAGCCTCTGAGCTTGTTTTTTTCTTGCAGATGTTACATTGCTAAACTCAAAAACATCATTAGCCTCGATATTGTTACCCAATTTGGTAATAAAATTGTTAAAGGTGTAAATAGGGAGTGAAGCCTGAAGCAAAGGCTTCACTCAGGTCTAGGTTAAAGAGAGGAATTAGCATGTCAACTGCTCATAGGTCCATTTGAGTGGCAAGAAATTCAAGCAATGTCAGTGGCTGGGCTGCCTGAGAGAGCCTTTTAAAAGAGGGTGCGGTTGACCAGCCAGCAGAGATATTTTGCCAAGCCTCAGAATAAAGAGATGAAGTCACTATGCTGGAGTTCTGCCTCTTCATTCAAACCACCAACTTAACATTGGCGATGAAAATAGGATTTTGAAGAGATTAAAGAACAATGCAATAGAGCTGGGCATTGGCCATCACCGCAGAAGCTGAAATATTGCAACAGCAACTAAGATGATCATGCACATCCCACCACTTCCATTTAACCCAGTTGAGGAGAGCTGGGGAAAATATATGTTCCAATTCCAATATTTCCTAGAAGTCAATGGTTTCCTGAAGTTAATGGATAAGAGAAACTTTTCCTGAGCTATTGTGGACTTGAAGTCATTGATATGGCTGAAGCACTATGCCAAAAACACCCCGGAGCAATTCCTGTTGATTCCTGGAGACAACCTGCCAAAGACACAAGATAAGAGGTCACATTGCAAAATCTTGCTGATCCAACCAACCAGCCAGGTACCAACAATGGCAGACAGTGGGGTAGCCAGAAGGGCAAATTGAATTCAGGAAATGACAAAACCAAAAAAATAGCCACAGGGAGATCCGAGCCGCGAACACACCAAACTACCACTCCCGAATGCCCAACTGGAAAAAAAAAAATCCATATCACAGTCCTCTTTGAGGGGTCCTCGTGTAATATGGAGATGGACACAGGGTCATCCTTGACCACTGTGTCCTGGTATATCATAAAAAAGCAGTCTGGGACTGGAAATGAAATAGCTGAAACCACAGAAAACGGTGTTAAAAGACTATCAAGTGTCCCTGTCCCAAGGAGTAGATCCTTTCAAATCACATTATAAAAATTCATTGGTCAGCTGCAGATGGCCATTGTAGACAACAACCTGCCAAGCTTACTGGGATTGGAGTGATTTGAGTCTCTAGGTTTAGGAGTGACAGGCATCCACACAGTCCAAGCCGATAGCATGGAGGATCTAATGAAGGAATTCACAAACATCTTCAATGGAAGCTTTGGCAAGTACATGGGGAAACCCGTCTCTTTCAAACTAGATCCAAATCTAGTCCCCATCCAAATAGAATTCTTTATTCTTTATTGGCCAAGTGTGATTGGACACACAAGGAATTTGTCTTTGGTACTTATGCTCTCAGTGTACATAAAAGAAAAGATACATTTGACAAGAATCATGATTGTCATAGGGAGCAAATAAGCAATGAGGAAACAATCAGTATTAATAAAAATCTTAAGGATACAAACAACAAGGTACAGCCATACAGTCATAAATAGGAGGAAATGGGTGATAGGAATGATGAGAAAAAACTAGTAGTAATAGTAATGCAGACTTAATAAATAGTTTGACAGTGTTGAGAGAATTATTTGTTTAGCAGCATGATGGTGTTCAGGAAAAAACTGTTCTTGTATCTAGTCATCTTGGTGTGCAGTGCTCTGTAGCGACGTTTTGAGGGTAAGAGTTGAAACAGTTTATGTCCAGGATGCGGGGATCAGTAAATATTTTCACAGCCCTCTGACTCGTGAAGTAGACAGGTCCTCAGTGGAAGGCAGGTTGGCAGCAATTGCTTTTTCTACAGTTCTGATTATCCTCTGAAGTCTGTGTCGGTCTTATTGAATTGCAGAAACAAACCAGATAGTTATAGAGGTGCAGATGACAACTCAATGATTCCTCAATAGAACTGTATAAGCAGCTCCTTGAGCAGTTTGAGCTTCCTAAGTTGGTGCAGAAAAAACATTCTTTATTGTGCTTTTCTAATGACATTTTGGATGTTAGATGATCATTTTAAGTCTTGAGATATGATAGAACCTATAAATTTGAAAGTCTCTACTGTTGATACAGTGTTGTTTAGTATTGTGAGATGTGGTAGGATGGGAGGGTTTCTCCTAAAGTCTACCACCATTTCTATGGTTTTGAGTGTGTTCTGTTCTAGATTGTTATGGTTGCACCATGAGGCTAGTTGTTCAATCTTCCATCTGTATGCACTTTCATTGTTGTTTCGAATAAGGCCAGTCACTGTTGTATCATCTGCAAACTTCAGTAGTTTAACAGATGGATTGTTTGAAATGCAGTCATTGGTATACAGAGAGAAGAGAAACAGTGAGAGTGCACAGCCTTGTGGGAGTGGGCTGTAATTGTACAGGTATCTGATGTGATTTTGCCTAGCTTCATCTGCTTCTTCCTATCTATTAGGAAGCTTGTGATCCACTTACAAGTGTGTTCAGGGACCACTAGCTGATTTAGTTTAGTTAAAAGAATGTCTGGTATGACATGTTGAATGCTGAACTAAAGTCTACAAAGAGGACCCTAGCGTAGGTCTTTGGAGATTCAAGATGTTTGTTAAAGATTTGAGTGAAGATGGGGGCACCTATATTTAAGCAAGACATTGTCTTGTCTGGGCCTGGTGCTTTACCAGGCTACTGTCTGTTAAATAGATCACGCATTTCCTTTTCTGTGATCACCAGGGCTTGTAAACCCAATGGGATGGGTTCAGTTGTAAAAGATTTGGCTGTTGTTGGTATGTTTGGGATGGAGGTTCTGGAGATAGATAGATGTAAGGCAAGGATGCAATGAAGGCAAAATGGGCACCCTTTGCTCTCCAGCCCAAAATAGACAATCAATTAGACAAACTAATTGCCCAGGGGATTTTAGAGCCGGTGGATCACATTAAGTGGGAGACCCCAATAGTCATCCCAATTAAACTAGATGGATCAATCTGCATCTGTATGGACTATAAATGCACCATAAATAAAGCCTTATAACAGCGTACCTACCCAGTAACGGTTATGCAGCACCTACTGCATTTACTAGGAAAAGGCAAAATATTCACAAAAAGTTATTTAGCACAAGCCTATCAGCAACTACTGGTGAGCAATGCCACTGTGGAAGCACACACTATCATGACATATTGAGGAGCATTTAAATACCACAGGTTACAATTTGGAATGAATGTGGCACCAGGACCTTTCCAAAGCATGATGGAGTGCTACCTACAGGGCATTCTGGGGTAGTGTTATATTTTGATGATATCCCTTGTGTCCAGGAACAACAAAGAAGAACATATCCATTGACTAAGAGAAATATTGAAGTGCTCCAAGAAGGTGGACTTAAAGTTTAAAAAGAGAAATGCAAAATAGCAGTGCCACAAGTTGAATTTCTGGGGTATTTAATTGATGGTTCAGGCATTCATCCAACCCCAAACAGAGTGAAAGTCATCAAGGAAGCCCCTTCACATAAGAATCAAACAGAACTCAGGCTTTCATCAGCCTGTTAAACTTTTATAGTATTTTTCTGCCACAGAAAGTAACAATTGCTGAACCATTACCTCAGCTGCTAAACAAGAAGGCCAGTTGGATCTGCGGATGAAAGGAAATTGCTGCCTTCTCTGCTGTTAAGAATTTGTTATCATCCTGGTACGTTATAACAAGACTCTTCCCCTTGTATTGACATTTGATGCATACTCTTTTGGGGTCAGCACTGTTCTCAACCATCAGCTGCCAGATGGGACTGATGCTCAATTGCATTTTATTCTCAAATGCCATCAACCTTGGAAAGGAAATACAGCCAGCTGAACAAGGAAGCCCTGGCTGTTGCAGTGGGGTCAAGCATTTCCATGAATACTTATACTGAAGGGATTTTGAACTCATTACAGATCACAAGCCATTTCTCAGCATTATTGTATTGTATTGTATTACTCCACACCAACCAGATGTCCCCCAGAATGACAAAAGATGGACACTTTTCTTGGCAGCATATAGTTATAGACTAATATACTGGCCAGGCAAAGACATAAGTCATGCAGAACCCTCAGCCAATGCCCTGTCCCAGACCTTGTTGAAGACCTAACCCCTATCACAATTGCACTGCTTATTGAGGACTTTGCAGCCAGCCCAGTCACAGTGACTAAGATAGCAAGGTAAACGGCAAAAGACAAAACTTTGTCAAAAGTTCTGAACTGGGTGTGGAGAGGATGATCAGAGGGGCCAATGGGTTAGTAATTTAAGCCATTTATAACAAAAACTATGAGTTATCAGTTCAAAGAGATACCTGTTGTGGGGGGATTGAGTGGTTGTGGCACACAATTTGAGGGAACAAATATTAGAAGCATTATATATGGGGCATGCTGGCATTGTCAGAATGAAGGCATTGGCCAGGAGCTACATTTGGAGGCCAAACATGAATAGGGGTATAACAGAATGAGTTGCAACTTCTGCACTATGCCAGAATCCAGACCAGCACCATCCAGGGCACCCACAAGGAATGGGAGAAACCAAAAGGGTCATGGACAAGAATACACACTGATTTTGCAGGGTCAAATATTTTTAATCATTGTGAATGCATATTCAAAATGGCTTGAGGTAATCCCAATGACGATAACAATGGCTGAAGAAACCATCCAGGTGCTATAGAGAATTTTCGCCGCCCATGGGTTACTAGACCTCCTGGTCTCTGATAATAGAGCACAATTCATAGCAAAACAGTTTGAATCATTTTTAGAAGAACAGGGAATCCGACATGCCCTGAGCCCAGCAGAATTTTTAATAGGTCGCAAACTAAAGGTCACAATTAGATAAGGCTACATCCAAACTACAATGCCAAAGCACCCCTCAAATTAACCAGTGAACCCTGCTCATTTAATACAGGGGGTTTAGTTTATGCCTACAACTATGCAGGTGACCCATCCTGGGTCCAGGATAAAGTAATTGTCATCACCGGTCCCCAGTCTTACCAAGTAGAACTAAAGGATGGGAAGATTTGGAGGAGACTTATAGATCAACTCCATGGCAGAACAGAGAAATCTATCCTAAAACAATCAGAAGATATCCTGCCCCAGCAGTTTCCAAAACATCAGTAGAAGCTGACAGTACTCTGTTCCAGATAGCATCTAAAATGGTCATAGAAACCAACCTACCTCCTAATGAAACAGATACCTACTCTCAAACCTGAATAGGACACGCACACACACACCTAAAGGCCCCCATATCCAGCAAAGAGCTCCGAAAGAATCGACCCAGTTGGAGTCAGCCACACCCCAGAAGTTCCAGGTGATTATATTCACGGACTCTGGAGTGGCAGCAGGCCTGACTGCACAGACCATCGCTGCTGATCTGACTGTGTGTGCAGGTCAGGTCACACCCACCCATGTAAATAGGGAGTGAAGCCTGAAGCAAAGGTCCAAATTAAAGAGAGGAATTAACATGCCCACTACTCATTGGTCCGTTTCAGTGGCAGGAAATTAAAGTGATGTCAGTGGCTGGGTTGCCTGACATAGTCCTTTAAAAGAGGGCACTGTTGGTCAACCAGCAGAGATGCTTTACCAAGCCTCAGAATAAAGAGATGGTCACTATACTGGAATCCTGCTTCTTCATTCAAACTCCTAACTTAACAGAAATATCTGCAAGAAAACAACCAAGCTCAAAGAGCATTAAATACCCTGCAGTTCAAACCTAAACTATAAATCTTCCCTTCTATCAGTCAAGTACTTTCTTAGATGTTTTAGAAAAAACGTAATTCTTCTGATATCAAATATAAGAAGCTTTGTGGGTCAGATTATACAATTTAGATAATTATTTCTAATGATTTCTTTAGGTGTTTTTGACCATGCTCATTAACCATGTTCTAGAAATCTACTCTTTTTAATTACTCTCAAAAATATACTTGTATGATTAACTACAATTATCAGATGAGTGTGTTTAACTATAACATATAAAGTGCTTATGAGTTGCATGCAACTTCTGTACTTAGTAGTCTATGAGAAAACATAGCAACATTTTTGAGTAGCTTTTCTTTGAAAGGAATACTCCAAACAGCAAATGCCATATTTGTATGAATTCTCTCTTCCCAAAAGGGAAAAAACTTCAATGAATATAAAAAACACACTATCTATCTATCTATCTATCTATCTATCTATCTATCTATCTATCTATCTATCTATCTATCTATCTATCATCTATCTATCTATCAATTTATCTACCTACCTACCAACCAACCTACCTACCTATCTATGTAACTATCTTTGTTTTCTCCCAAATCACCTGATATACCCAATTATTGGGAGAAGCATCCTGCTTTCCTTTTTCTTTCTCAGCCCCACCCAGGACCATATCCAAGGCAGATTAAAAATCTTTATAGTCAACAAACTATAATATACATGTAAACATATTTTTGTTGAAAAGTGAAAAGGAAGAGAGACTAGCATAGATCTATTTCAAGGTTTTTATGCTCTCACCAGCAGCGGTCCCCAAACTACAGCCCACGGACCGGATGCGGCCCGATGAGGTCTTTTAATCGGCCCGCGGCAGCGCACAACATTTTACTGATCGATATAATAAGCTCCCGAATCTCCTGTCCACTCACCGCGGTCGCCTGCTGAGCAAGGAGAAGGTGGAGAGGCAAGGGGGCAAGGAGGAAAGCGGGCCTGCAATTGGCCCCTTCCTTTGCTGCCTTTAGGGAGAGAAACTGTTGCTGCCCTGTGGCAGAGCAGCAACAGTTCCTCTCCCTAAAGGCGAGAAAGAAAGGGGCCAATTGCAGGCCCACTTTCCTTCCCACCCCCTTGCCTCTCCACCTGCTCCTCCCCACCTGCTCCTCCCCGGTGAGTGGATGCAAAATTCAGGAGAAGGCGATTGGCGATTGAAAAACTGTCCACTGAAAGTCACAGCTAAGTGCGCCATGGCTAAGTGTGTGTGTGGGGGGGAGGCAGCTGCTTGAAAACCCCTGATCTCCATCGCCTCCCCCCCACGGCACAAGGTGAGCACACCTCGCCAATGACACAGGCGGCAGGGACCGCCTTGTCCTCCTTCAGGGCTTCTTTGACAGCCCTTCCCGGGAGAGGCACTGCGTCTGCATCCCCAACAGTTCCCGCTGCTGGCACACAGCTCTGCTCACCCAACTCCGGTCTTCTCTCACCCCGGCCGGCACAGCCACTTCGCTGCTAACACACCACACTGGCAACAGAGAGAGAAAGAGAGAGAGAGAGCGGAGGGTGACTTGCCGGTCCACGCCCCCCTGGATGAGCGGTCCCGCATGGCCCCAGCACCAGACTCCACCATTGCCTCCGCCCCCGTTCGGCTCTGCAGCTAAGAGGCAGCATCCACGTCCACCCCTTCGCCCTCCCCAGCATCCCCGGCACCCAGCATCTGGCCCCACACCGCCTCCACCTCCCGGTAATGCGCCCGACCTCTACCTATCTCTTTCTCTCTCTGTTCCCGGCGTGGTGTATGAGAGAGAAACAGAGAGAGAGAAAAAGGAGGGGAGAGAGAAAGAGAGAAAGAAAGCAAGAGAGAGAGAGGAAGGAAGAGGAGAGATAGAAAGGGAGAGAGAGAAAGAGGGAGAGAAAGAGAGAGGGAGAGGGAGAGAGACAAAGAGAGAGATACAAAGAGAGAGATAGAAAGAGAGTGAGTGAGAGAAGGAGAGAGAAGAGAGAGAAAGAAAGAGAGGGATGGAGAGAGAAAGAGAGGGAGAGATAGAAAGGGAGAGAGAGAAAGAAAGAAAGGTAGAGAGAAAGAGGGAGAGATACAAAAAGGGAGAGATACAAAGAGAGTGAGTGAGAGAAGGAGAGAGAAGAGAGAGAAAGAAAGAGAGGGATGGAGAGAGAAAGAGAGGGAGAGAGAGAAAGGGAGAGAGAGAAAGAGAAAGAAAGGTAGAGAGAAAGAGGGAGAGATACAAAAAGGGAGAGATACAAAGAGAGTGAGTGAGAGAAAGAGAAGAGAGAGAAAGAAAAGAGAGATAGAGAAAGAGAGAAGGGGAGAGGGAGAGAAAGAGGGAGAGATAGAGAGGGAGAGAGAAAGGAAGAGGAGAGATAGAAAGGGAGAGAGAAAGAAAGGGAGAGAGGGAGAGAGAAAGAGGGAGAATAAATATTAAATATTGTATTTGTTCCCATTTTGTTTTTTACTTTAAATAAGGTACGTGCAGTGTGCATAGGGATTTGTTCAGACATTTTTTTTATAGTCCGGCCCTCCAACAGTCTGAGGGACAGTGAACTGGGCCCCTGTGTAAAAAGTTTGGGGACCCCTGAGCTAGACATATCTTTGCCAGGATTTGAACCTGTAGACTTCTGCATGCAATGCAGGATATTCACCTTTGTGCTAAAGGCTCACCTCCGAATCAGCTTTTACCAGGGAAGAGCCATATGGTTGGTTTTCTGTTGAAATAACCCTGGTATTCCCAAATATGGGAGGAGCCAACTTTGATTTCCTTTTGCCTCTTGGCCCCGCATAGGAGCCATTTCAAGGTAGATAACATTTTTTATAGTCGATAACTATAATTTTACATGGTTACATATTTTGGCCTTGTTATCCTGCCTTGTATGAAGAATGCTAAAGGTTCAAATCCCAGTAAGGGTGTGTCTAGCTGATGAGGCTGTAACAAGGCTGAAATATACTAGGCTCCCTTCCTTTTCACTTATCAACCAAAATATGTAGCCGTGTAAAATTATCCAAGGCAGATTTTTTTAAAAAAATTCTGCCTTGGTAGGGCCCCTGCATGGGGCCGAGAGGCAAAATGAGAGCAAAGTTTCTTCCTCCCATATTTGGGGATACCAGGGTGACACATACACACACACCCCATAATTTTTGGATTATAGAAACATAGAAGATTAATGGCAGAAAAAGACCTCATGGTCCATCTAGTCTGCCCTTATACTATTTCCTGTATTTTATCTTATGATGGATATATGTTTATCCCAGGTATATTTAAATTCAGCCACTGTGGATTTACCAACCACATCTGCTGGAAGTTTGTTCCAAGCATCTACTACTCTTTCAGTAAAATAATATTTTCTCACTTTGCTTCTGATCTTTCCCCCAACGAACCTCAGATTGTACTCCCTTGTTCTTGTGTTCACTTTCCTATTAAAAACACTTCCCTCCTGAACTTTATTTAACCCTTCAACATATTGAAATGTTTTGATCATGTCCCCCCTTTCCCTTTTGTCCTCCAGACTATACAGATTGAGTTCATTCCTGATAAGTTTATGCTTAAGACCTTCCATCATTTTTGTAGCCCATCTTTGGACCCGTTCAATTTTATCAATATCTTTTTATAGATGAGGTCTCCAGAACTGAACACAATATTCCCAATGTGGTCTCACTAGTGCTCTATACAGCAGGATCACAATCTCCCTCTTCCTGCTTGTTATACCTCTAGCTATGCAGCCAAGCATTCTACTTATTTTCCCTACCACCTGACCGCACTGTTCACCCATTTTGAGACTGTCAGAAATCACTACCCCAAAACCCTTCTCTTCTAAAGTTTTTGCTAACACAGAACTGCCAATACAATACTCAGATTGAGGATTCTTTTCCCCAAGTGCATTATTTTACATTTGGAAACATTAAACTGCAGTTTCCATTGCTTTGACCACTTATCTAAATTGTTTGCCATATTACAGACTCCTCCAGGAATATCAACCCTATTGCACACTTTAGAGTCATCGGCAAATAGGCAAACCTCCCCTACCAAACCTTCCCCTATGTCACTCACAAACATATTAAAAAGCATAGGACCCAGAACACACCCTTGTGGCACACCGCTTGTAACCATGCTCTGCTCAGAATACTCACCATTAACAACAACTCTCTGATATCTATGCTTCAGCCAGCTGCAAATCTACTGAACTATCCAGGGATTAAGTCCAATTTTCACTAATTTATCTATCAGCTCTTTATATGGAACCGTATCAAAGGCTTTGCTGAAGTGTAGATAGGCACTATCTATGGCACCACCTTCATCCAACCTGTGTGACATAGTCAAAGAAATCAATGAGATTAGTCTGATGTGATTTGCCCTCAGTAAAGCCATGCTGGTTTGGGTCAAATAAATTATTGGATTTTAGGTACTGATTTATCCTCTTTTTGAGTAGTCTCCACCATTTTAACTATAACTGATGTCAAGCTAACTGGCCTGTAGTTACCAGCTTTTTCCCCACTGCCTTTCTTGAGGATAGGTGCAACACTGGTCATCCTCCAATCCTCAGGAACATCTCCTGTTAAAAGGGATTAGTTAAACAAATCAGTCAGGGGGATAGCAATCACAGATCTGAGTTCTTTAACAATTCTGGAGGTGGATGCCATCTGGACTCATTGCCTTGTTTATCTTTAATCGTTCAAGTTCTTCTAAGACATCGGCCTTTGAAGTCACTGGAGCTGAATCCCTACAGCTGGAAGCAATGCTATATCCATCCATAGTATTATATTGTAAGCTGTCTTTTGAGAAAACTAAATATAAGTAGCTATTTATTTATTTATTTATTTATTCATTCATTCATTCATTCATTCATTTGTCCAATACACAATACATATGGAAGAGAATAGACATGAAGTAATATATATATAAAGATAATATGTAAAAATAGAGCAGATATATGAAAGGAAGAAAATATATATGAAGGAAAGGAAAGGAAAGACAATTGGACAGGGGACGAAAGGCACACTAGTGCACTTATGTATGCCCCTTACTGACCTCTTAGGAACCTGGAGAGGTCAATCGTGGATAGTCTAAGGGAGAAATGTTGGGGGTTAGGGGTTGACACTATTGAGTCCAGTAATGAGTTCCACGCTTCGACAACTCGATTGTTAAAGTCATATTTTTTACAGTCAAGTTTGGAGCGATTAATATTAAGTTTGAATCTGTTGCGTACTCTTGTGTTGTTGCAGTTGAAGCTGAAGTAGTCATTGACTGGTAGGACGTTGCAGCATATGATCTTGTGGGCAATACTTAAATTGTGTTTTAGGCGTCGTAGTTCTAAGCTTTCTAGACCCAGGATTGTTAGTCTATTTTCGTAGGGTATTCTGTTTCGAGTGGAGGAGTGAAGGGCTCTTCTGGTGAAATATCTTTGGACATTTTCAAGGGTGTTGATGTCCGAGATGTGATATGGGCTCCAGACAGATGAGCTATATTCTAGGATGGGTCTGGCAAAAGTTTTGTAGGCTCTTGTGAGTAGTGTGAGATTGCCGGAGCAGAAGCTACGTAGGATCAGGTTAACAACTCTAGAAGCCTTTTTGGTGATATTGTTGCAGTGGGCTTTAGCACTTAGTTCATTTGATATTAGTATTCCAAGGTCTTTTACTGAGTGTGGGTTGGCTGTGAGAATTTGTTTATTCAGTTTATATATGAGGTTTGGATTCTTTTTGCCGATGTGGAGGGTAGAGCATTTGTTGGTTGATATTTGAAGTTGCCAGGTGTTAGACCAATCTGAGACAATGTCAAGGTCTTTTTGGAGAGTAAATGTGTTGTCAGTGGTGTTGAAAAGTTTTACATCGTCAGCAAAAAGAACACAGTTGCTTGCGATATGATCGCAGATGTCATTGATGTAGAGAATGAAAAGAGTAGGACCTAGTACGTTGCCCTGGGGAACACCAGTTTTGACAGGGATGGGGGTGGAAATGGCGCTTCCAATTTTGACAACTTGTTGCCTGTTTGATTGGAATGCAGTAATCCAGCTGTGGAGGAATCCTGAGATGCCATAGGATTTGAGTTTTAGGAATAGTTTGTCATGGACCACTGAGTCAAAGGCTTTGCGAAAGTCAATATAAATTGCATCAATGGATTTTCCTTCATCTAGGTGGGTAGTCCAAATGTTTTTGCAGTTAAGTAATTGTAGGTTGCAGGATAATTTCTTTCTGAATCCAAATTGTTTGTTAGAGAGTAGGTTATTAGATTCTAAGTAAAGGGTGATTGATTGATTGATTGATTGATTGATTGATTTATAATTGATTCCATGATTTTAGATGAGACGCAGCATATTGATATTGGTCTGCAGTTGTCAATGAGAGAAGGGTCTCCTTTTTTGAAGATGGGGATGACTACTGCTTTTGACCATAGCTGGGGAGTGTGCTGGTCCTGAAGGAAATTTTGGAAGATAATGCTTAGAGGTTCAGCTATAGCAGAAGAAAACCTTTTTAGGAAGTATTCCCATCAATGTATGTATTATCCCCAATACTAAGCTTTGTGATGTTGCAGTTTTCTTCTTCCTATCACTAATATATCTGAAGGTTTTATCCCCCTTCTTTACAGATTTGGCAATTTCTTCCTCTTTTGAGGCTTTAGCAGCATATATTATCTGTTTTGCCTCCTTCTGTCTCATTTTATACACCTCTCTATCACTGTACCCTCTAAGCTGCACGCCTGTGCACCTGCGCACCCCAAAACACCCCCCTGAGCACCCTTTTCCAAGTGTGCACAAGGAGCCGCAGCTGCCCCTGCCCCCCAGCGCCTCCAGCCCCGTCGCGCCCCTGCCTTCTCATTGCTGCCCCCTGCCCGCCTGCCCGATCTGCCTCTCTTTCTCCTCCTCCACTTCCCGCCTTGGGGCACGGCTCCTTCCACAGTGGTGGCTGCAGCAGTAGTGGCTGCAGCAGCGGTGGCGGCTTCTCGTCATCCTCATTTAGCTGCTAGCTGCTCCAAGCACTTTGGGAATGCCCGCCCCGCCCCTCTCGCAGTCCCTTTGCCGAGAGCACTTTCGTCCTGGGCTGTCAGCGAGGGGGCTGCAGGAGAGGCAGGGCAGGCGTTCTTCTCTTGCTGGTGAAGGTTTTTCTTATTTTGAATGTTCCAGGTGGGCTGGCAGGGGGATGAGGAGCACGTGCACCCATGTGCCCGACATTGAAAATCACCTTCACTGGCCTCCGCTGTGAGAAGAATGGAGAGAGAATGAGAGAGAGTGAGAGCAACAGACAGAGCAAGATAGAGAGAAAGTGAGAAAGAGAGAGAGAGAAAGAGGGGGGAGAGAAAGAGAGATAGAGGGTAGCCCAATGTAGAGCGCATTGCAATAATCAAGAGGGCCTGAGCAACTGTGCAAAGAGCCTCCTGGTCCAAGTAGGGCCACAACAGGTAAACCAGACGAACCTGGGCAAAGGTCCCCCTGGCCACAGCTGAGAGATGGTGATCAAAGCTCAGCTGTGGATTCAGGAGGATACCCAAGTTGCAGACCCTATCTAAGGGGGTCAATGTTTCTCTCCCCAGCACAATGGACAGACAGATCAAAAGTTTTTAGGAGGAAATGCCCTCAGCCATTTAGTCTTGTCTGGGTTGAGTTTGAGCCTGTTGGCCCCCATCCAGATCCTTACAACTTCCAGGCACTGGCACATCACATCCACCGCTTCACTGAATTGGCATGGGGTGGAAATGTATAGCTGGATATCATCAGCGTACTGGTGATACCTCACCCCATGCCACTGGATGATATCACACAGCAGCTTCATGTAGATGTTAAAAAGTAGGGGGGAGAGGACAGACCCCTGAGGCACCTCACAAAGGAGGGGCTGAGGGGTGGACCTCTGCCCCCCCCCACTAACACTAACTGCAAACAACCAGAGAGATGGGAGGAGAACCACTGTAAAATGGTGCCTCCCACTCCCAATCTCTCCAATTGTCGCAGAAGGATACCATGATCGATGGTATCGAGGGCTGCTGAGAAGTCAAGGAGCACCAGGATAGAGACATGTCTCCTATCCCAGGCTCACCAGAGATCATCCATCTGTGTGACCAAAGCTATTTTTAAATAGTCTTTAAAAATATGTCTAATAATTTGAACATTATATAGGCAGTTATAGTTATTGACTTACCTCCTTGCTGCAAAAAAACAAACAGCCAATTTCAACCTTTGCCTCTCTCTGCAGCAATTTGTCTCCATGCAGTTTTAGTTTCACTTTCATTTTAGCATGTGCGGGCAACTTCAATCAGTAGCTGAGTGTCGAGAAGCAGATAATCAATGGCTTGTTCTAATCAGCCTCTGCTGCTGTTTGCTGCAAGGAGGTAAATTGCTGCAAGGAGGTAAATTACTCTTTGAGGATGGCTAGGTGGGGCTACAATCAGTGTATAAGATGCACACATGTTTTCACTCTCTTATTGGGTGTAAAATATGGTGTGTGGGGGGCTCGCGTGTGCATGTACTTGTGTGTGTACATAAAGTAAACTAAAGATAAATAATGTAGGCATTTATGTAGATATTTTGTAAGGCTGGATTCACATTACATGCTAATGGAGTTTATTTGGCTTAGGATTCATTAGCCTCAGCATTAAACTATGATGTGCAAATGTGGCTTATTAATAAATCATCAAAGCAAACAATGGTTTAGGAAATTATGGAACCATAGGGGTGACTTGCAATTTATACTAAGTAACCTAATATTAATTTTATATTTATAGTGTGGTATCAAATTTTTTCTCTTACATGTGTACTGTAGTTCAGTTCAAAGCATCTCATCTTGTTTACCTTTTTATACTGTTTCAGTATTACAATGGCCAAAATTGTTTAAGCCATCGTATCAGTGATGGGCTCCTACAGGAATGGCCAGGAACGCAGTTCCGGTAGCAAAATTTGGAGCTCCACCACAGAGCACCCAATTTGCACTGAAAGATGTTGAAACAAAATGCATAAGCCACACCCACAGTGTGGTAGTATAAATTTTGGTAGCCCATCACTGCATAGTATGTTTAAATTTACATATAGCTGGTTATGTACAAGCTGTCCACAGATACTTATCTAGATCAGTGATTTTCAACCTTTTTTGAGCCGCGGCACATTTTTTACATTTACGAAACCCTGGGGCACATTGGGGGCTAAAAAAGGTTTGGACAAAAAAATTCGCTCGCTCTCTCTTCCTCCCTTTCTATTTCTCTCTCCCTTCCTTCATCTTTCTTTCTCTCTCTCCATCCCTTTCTTTTTCTTCCTTCCTTCCTTCCTCTCTTTTTTGCTCTCTTTCTCTCTCTCTCCCTTCCTCCCTCTATGTCTTTCTCTCTCTCCCCTTCCATTCCTTTCTCTCTCTCTCTCTTGCTTTCTTTCTCTCTTGCTTCCTTTCTGTTTCTCTTGCTTTCTTTCTCTCTGAGCTTCGCGGCACATCTGACCATGTCTCGCGGCACACTAGTGTGCCGCGGCACACTGGTTGAAAAACACTGATCTAGATAACCACTCAAGAAATAAGCAATCAATTCTATTACAATATTAAATATTGTCACAATTTGCTTGAATTTAATTTAATGGCAATTTTGTTTTTTTATTTTCTGATATTTTGCCTTTGTATTCATCTAAACAGCATGTTTTGTAGATATTATTATTGGATTTGATATATCATCTCAGAAGCCAGGAAACAATTTATTCAGTAAGCAACAACATTTGGAGATTCATCTTCCTCATATTGTAAAAAGCCTAACATCTTTAACAAGCACAAGTTGCTCTAAGGGTAAAAAAGCACAATTCAGTGTGACTATTTCAGTAGAAAACACAGATAAACCTTTCTGGGCAAAATTTCATCATGTTGATGATCCAACTATAGTAACAGAACTCAGAAATGTTGTGGTCAACAGATCATCTCATCTCAACATCAACTTCTTGGATGCTATTTGGAATTTAGTTAAAAATGTGACTGACCTAAAAAATCGAAACACGGTAATTTATTTTCATATTAATAGTTTTTATTAAAACTTTTATATAAGATATCAACTTATTATTTAAATTGGTATAATTTAAGCTTCATTAATTAATAATATTGCACTTCCTTAAAATTGCATTGTATGAATCAAAATAGAGGAATTATCATCATTTTGATATATTGTATATTTAATTTTGTATTTGGAATGATCCTTGAGCTAGTCATTTGCATTAAAACATTTTGAGAAAATTGGAACATTTATGAAACAGTCCTTAATAATTTCAGTTTATCTATGTTTCACAGGATGAATAAAATGATGTTACACAAAAAATACTAATTTTTGTGGTTTTCTGCAAACTTTACTATCATGAAATAATGAAGAGTTAAAAGAATATATATTCAAGATTGAATCTGGGTTGGTTACCAGGACTTCAGACCTAATCTAATCTAATATGTAGTCATGGTACAACCCAGAGTTGATTTGCAACATAATTTTTGGACACATATGTTTGCCTTCATTCATGATACTATATCTATCTATCTATAAATATATATATTGTACCATCAATGTTAAAAATGCAGGAAATCCCCATTGGCTGAAAATATTTCTATGTCAATCAATTTTCTTGAACAATCCTTGGCTCACATTTTATCTCTATTTTTAATTAATTCAAAGACTACTTATGGCTATTTTAAATGATATATCTCTCTTTAAGATTATAAATGGCTTTATAGATCCTCAGCCTGTGCATTAGTTTGATAATTATTTCTTCTTATCTATTATGCTTTTTCTATTTCCAATATTTTCTTTAAATAATTTTTAACAGAAGAAATATGTCTTCTTGTAATCTTTGTCAATGATAGTTTCTCCAAATGTATATAGTTCTCTTTAAAGCTCATTATATTATTTGAAGAATGAATCTCTGTTATACTATATAGTTCTTGTTTGGTTTCCCTTGGTGTATGTTCCTATTTTAATCCCATTGTCCTTTTTTTTAAGGTATTACTTCTTTTCTCAGATGGATTGGATGATAATATAACAGCACTTGTACAGAAATCTGAAGAACTTAGAATACAAGGTAATCAACTAATCAAATGTAATACTTTAGCTCAAACAGATGATTTACATTATTATTTCATAAGTCTTCTTTGTTGGAATTCAGGGTTACAAGTTTAAGGGCAGGGCTGCCTCTCCTTGCTTAATTTAAAAATGACCTTATCTAGAAAATATTTTGGCAAACTTGAAATATTCAATTAAAAACTTGAAAGAAGAAATAGTTTAGGCATTAAAGGCAAGAGGTGAAGGGATTCTTTAGCAATGAAAAATGGTAACGAATTCTAATAAATGATTTTCATCTGATGAATATCATTGCAAAATATCTTGTTCTTGTACTAACTATCTAGCAAAAGATGTTATAATTTCAACACAACTTCTACCATACTAGAAGGATTCAAAATCTGCAATCATCCAGTCTGTGCCCATGTTATGTCATCATGTTATTCATGACACATGGCCTGCCCAATGTCATCGTGTCATACAATGAACTCCAATTAACAGAGAAGAACATGGAATCATTCCTGGCTGACCTTGGATTAAGGCAAGTGCTTGCCTCACCATTCAGCAATGGCCAGGCAGAAAGAATGGTAAGAATGACAAAAGAATGAGCAGAATGGGCCCCAGGAACTGGCAAGAATGGATCGACCAGTTCCTGCTGGCCTAGCACATCACACCATGCATGGCCACTAACCAGAGCCCCACAGAAATGCTGATGGGATGGAAACTGAGGTCCCAATTGGACAGGCTGAACCCAAATTACCACCCAGAATCACCCCTGGGGCCACTGTGGCCACTGAGTCACGGGCAAGCAAGCAATTTCACAAAACTTCACAGGAGACCCCAAATGAGTGAAGGCCACTATGATAGCTATTACTGGCCTGAAGCCCTACCAAGTCAAGCTTGATGAAAAGATAGGTGTGGCAGAGACATATTGACCAGCTAAGAAATAGACTGGGAAATTCCTGGCTCTGCCAACCAAAGACAGCCCAACAGTCAAAGACTCCAACTGCAAAACAAGAACAACAAGAGTCTCTGACCCAAAGACTATACAATGTAAGCAACCAAAACAAAAATGATGAGAACTGAACCATGCTTGCAAGGAACCAATTAGATCTGTTCTCAACCCTGGAGGAGGAGCGCAAGGCCCTACCTGTCAATGACAGAGTCCAGCGAAGTTACCAGAGAGCAAAGGTGCTGAGTTTTCAACCACCATACCTGGTGGCTGGTAACAGATTCCAATGGCAGATAGAGGACCAGCAACAAGCATGTCTGCTCCAGTTGAGGACTCCAGAGGAACTAAATTGCTGAATCACTGCATACCTGTAGGACTACATGACCTACGTCGGGTCCCAATTGGATTTTGCACAAACGAAGAGATGAGGGGTGTTACGTACTGCCATATGGAGTATGGATTTACATGGACAACACTGATTGGCTGATCAAGCGGTGGGAGAAACGAACTGCTGTCAGTAGCCAGCAAGTTTCAGATGACTTCCCTGAAAAGTAGCTTCCCTCAAGCCTTCCAGCAGTTCGTGTTACACTCAGCTAAGGATAAATAAAGGTGCTGAACTGGGTGGTAACTGCCCTAACAATTTTTGCCCAGAGGGAGACAAAGCTTTGTCTCCTTGCAAAGGAGATTTTTTGAAACAGAGCTAATTGCTCTGCTTCAAACCATTGCTTTGCAAGCACCTGAAGCTTTGAGTCTCTGTCATTTCTTGTCTGGGCAAAAAGTGTTTGATCACCTATGGGGTACTTTGGAATGGAGTGATTTGTTCCATTCCCAAGCACTTCATAGGCAACCACATTTCACCCAAGCAGAAATGATGGAGATTCAAAGCTTTGTGTGCTAAAGAGATGGTTTGAAACAGAGTGATTAGCTCCATTTCAAAGTGTCCTCTTTGCAAGCAGACAAAGCTTAATCTCCCTCTGGACAAAAAGTGTGCAACAGAGTCAGGAGGAAGCAGAAGTGATCTCAACATGCTGCCCACTTTGTCCCACCTTCTCTCAGCTTGCCTACAGCTGGGCCTAGCAGGCACTTGTGGGGGATATCAAGAGTGCCTGCTGTCACGGATAACAAAGTCCGTTTGAACCATAGAGGGGATGGATTTAAGAGGTCCAATCAGTGGTAGTAAAAACAAGCATTTCTTTATTTATAAAACAGAAAACAAACAATGTCTTGAGAGACAAAATAATATAAGCAGCTTACATAATGGCGTCTGGAAAGGAATGGGACAAAAGCAGAACTACAATCTCATGCGGGCGGAAGTGATATATGGGATGTGATGTGGAATATGGGAGTGATTAATAACAAGGCACACATTTAACTCTTTAATTACTGAATGTCTCTGTGGCTGGCAATATCCAGCGTGACACCCTTTCTTTGGCAGTCATCAGGGACATTGGTTCACATAAGGCACATTTTCTTGGAGAGGTATTCGTGTTGGGCAGCTGGCAGTGGTTTATTCAGCACGTCAGCGATCTGTTCAGTTGTAGGCACATAATGTAGTTTCACGAATCCTTGTTGTACATATTTTCATGCATTCTTATATCTTATGTCGATGTGCCATGAACGAGCTACCACATATTCAGCTTCAGCTATGAATGTAACTGAAATATTGTCCTCCATAATAACTATTGGTTATTAACGAGAGCAGAAACATTGGTTGAAGCATTACAACAGTCAGAGACACAAGCATATTCTGACTCAGTGGAAGAACAAGAAATAAATTTCTGCTTTCTAACTTTCCAATAAATTGGACAACCATTCAAAAACATTATAAAACCAGAAGTACTTTGTCGAGTTTCAATATCACCTGCCCAATCAGAATCTGCATAGCAAATCAATTCAGGATACTTGCTGTGTTCTGGTTCCAAGAACAACTTCGTGTTTTTCGTGTACTTCATGTATCTGAGCAATCTCTTTATGCATGTCCAGTGAAATGTGGTTGTGTTGCCTACGTGTCATGACAACAGATTGACACTAAGTGAAATGTCGGGTCTTGTCCAACTGCTAATGTATAACAGTGACCCAATGACTGAGCGGTAAAGTGTTTGGTCCTTAAACAAAGGACTGTCTTGGTATGCCAACTTGTAAAAGTCTGTCTGCATTGGAGAGCGACATGGATGTGCGTCAGTCATGTTGCAATGTTGCAGAAGTTGATCAATTTTGTTCTCTTGTGAGAGGCTAAACCCCTTCTGAGTTTTCTCAATCTGAACTCCTAAGTAATCATGAATGTGTCCTAAGCTTTTCAGTGTAAAGTGTCTTTCTAAACCTTTTGCAAAAATGCGTTGATTTGGACCAATGTAAACAATATCATCAACATAAACAAGAACAATTTCATAAACATTACCTTGCACTTTTGTAAACACGCATTCATCAGAGTTGGACTTAATAAAGCCCATTGAATTTAGCTTGTCAATGAGACATCTATGGCACATTAAACCAGATTGTTTCAATCCGTACAGACTCTTTTGCAGGTACCAGACATCTCCTTCCTGGTCCTGGAATCTGGGCGTGCCTTTCACCTAGATTTCTTCATCTAGATCAGCATTCAGATAGGCAGTTTCGACATCGAACTGGAAAAACTTCTAAATTCAGGGCAACGGCTGTTGTTAAGGCAATCTTGACATTTTCATTTCTGACAGTAGGTGAATAAGTATCAGTGTAATCTTCTGGAAAAATTTGAGAGTAGCCCTGTGCTACTAATCTTGCTTTGTATATTTTCTCACCGTTTGGTTTTTGCTTAATTCTGTAGACCCATCGTGTGCCAATAATCTTCTTGTTCCTTGGAGGTTCAATGTGTTTGAACACCTTAAGTTTCTTTAAACTGTCCAATTCAGCTTGCATTGCATCATACCATTTTTCTTGTTCTGATTCAAGTAAATGTCTTATTTGGTAAAAATTATCGGGAGGAAGTGTAACATTGTTACAAAGAACAGGAAAAGATTTTTGTGATACTTGCGCTTGATATCTTGCTGGAGGAATTCCTTTTGTGGTTCTCTTGGAACGTCTTAGAACCATGGTCCATTCATCATCATGGTCATCTCCGTCTCCAATTACATCGCTAGGAACATCATCTGCGACTGGTGAAGACTGCACATCAGGAACATCTGGAACATCTGGGACAGCTATCTGAGAGTCAGGTTGCGCTGTACCTTGAACATCATTTCTAGAAAAATAAACTGAAGTATCATTACTATGTATTCTGGACCAATTTGTATCTTCCTCAAATTTAGCTGAATTGGAAATAACAGCTTTGTGATCAGAGTCAGCAAATTTGTAGTACTTGGAACTTTCATCAAAACCTATAAATCTCAGTCTTTCTGCCACTGGACATCCTTTCTTTCTCTGGGCCAGTAGAATGTTAACCATGGCATATGAGCCAAAAATGTGAAGGTTTTGAATGTCAGGTTTCTTTCCATAAAGCATGTAGAAAGGAGTTTGCTTTAAAATACTGCTCCAGGTACGATTAACAATGTAGTTTGCATACCTTAGTGCTTCACCCCAGTAAAAATTGTTGAGATCAGCGTCTTCTAGGAGACAGCGATACATAGTCTGTAAAATGCCCTGGTGTCGTTCTATAATCCCGTTGTGGACTGGAGTATAAGGGGCTGATGCTTGATGCCGTATCCCATTCCGTCTCATCCATCCTTGGAATTGTTGGGACATGAATTCTCTACCACGATCACTTTGGATTCTTCTGATTCGGACACCGTGTTGATTGAAGACTTGTGCAGCAAAGTCTGTAAAGATCTGAAATGTCTCTGATTTTTGTTTCATTAGATACACAAAACCATATCTAGAATAACTATCAACAATTGTTAAGAAATACTTACTGTTACCCCTAGTAGGCCGAAATGAACCGACAATGTCGGTATGAACCAAATCAAAAATGTGTGTAGACAAACGTATGGCATGCTTAGCAATAGGAGCAGCTTTCGATTTTGATTTGTTACAAACAAAACAGTCTAAGTAAATTGGGCAATTACTATCAACTTTGAAACCATTTACGAATTCAGGCATCTTGGATAAGACATCATATGAAGCATGGCCCAAACGTCGGTGCCAACGGTGAATGCACCTGGAATGAAAAGATTTGTTTGTTAGTACAGGTTTAGCATTTGCAACATTATGCGGAACCATTTGGAATTCATTGGTTTTATGAGCCTCTGTTTCTATAGTAGCAACAGGTTTTCTCTCTGGGCCTGTGCTTTCATAGTTTGGAATGCTTATACTTACATCTACCTATGCACAAAGGTTCAGCTTCAGGTAATAAACACCACCAATCGGAATGGCATGTGCAACAACAGTTCCATTTTTAATAATGTGGATCTCGTTATTCAGGAGCATAGCTTTGTAGCCCAAGTCTTTGTTCAGGTGATAAAGACTAAGTAAGTTGCTTGTAGCATTTGGAATGTAGAGAACACGTGGAATCATCTGATCCAATTCTTCTATGTAGACAGTTCCTTCTCCTTCGACTTTGCATATGTAATTTGAGACTGAGTACAACTCCTTTATATCAGTCTCATGTAATTCAGTAAAAAGTTCTCTTTGGTGAGTAATGTGAAAAGCAGCTCCGCTATCTAAAGTCCATAAATATCTTGTGTTGTACTCATAATTTGAATCAGGAACGTTGTTTAAAGTCAAAGTATTGATTGTAGCACGTGATTCGCTTCCGGAACATCGTTGAGCTGATCTATAGTTACTGGAACTCCTGCGTCTGCTGCCTCTGGGATCTGTTCCTCTGGGCTGGGCAGGATATTGAGAGTGTTGAGGATCAGCAGATTGAGAGCATTGAAAATCTGTCCTTCTGGATTGGTTACTTCTTTGTTGGTAACCGCGACTCGCTGAAGCTCTAGTAGTAGCTGTTCTGGATTTAAGTCTGCATTCCATAATTACTTCTTCTTCAGTTAAGATTTGGCAAACTCTGGATGTGGTACGTTGAGGTAGAGGTATACTATGGCACTTTGTAATAGCCTCTTTCCAGTCCTCATTTAGCGATGAGATGATTGCCGTGGTCATTTGTAGGTGATCAATGTTATATCCTCTTTCTGCCAATTCTTTTTGCATCGCCAAGAGTTTTGACAAGTGTGGAGCAATTTTCTCTCCAGGTTTTAGTTTTGCATTGAAAAAGTCAGTGAACAATAGACATGTCCCCTCGGCTGAAATAGGACGGTAAAGTTCATCTAAGACAGTGATCACGGCATTTGCAGTATTATCAAGTGAAAATCTAACTGATAAATCGGTATCGAGAGACATAAGAATCAAAATAGTTGGTCTTCTATCTAAAGCTCTTTCTTTTTCTGTACAGAGTCTATTTGGTGGGTTGAAAGTCATGTTATCAACCCCTTCTGCAGCTAATATCAGTCTTTCTTAGTTATTTGACTGCAATAGAAATCTATTAAATTATTTTCACTCTTTGTAAGGGGAGTTGATTTTCTGTTTACATAAAAATTTGAGAGATAGTCCTGAGTTATTTGGATGTCTCTCTGCAGATCTTTGGCAAGAGACTGCACAGTCGGGAGATTAATGTCTGCTAGCGAACGTTGGCTTCCCTGTGTATTTGATTCAGAGTGTTTTGAAAACATCTGGTCCTTGTTAATTACTTTCAGTTTTGGCTTTGCTCCTAGTTCTGCTGGAAACTTATCTGATTCACAGTAATTTATTTCTTCTTTCTGTCTCTCTGAACATTCTAACTGTGTTTGACCAGAAATACAAAATTGGGAAGCCTCTTCTGATAACGTAATATTTTCTGTTAAATTAATTAAGTTTGACTCACCGCAAATATCTTCTTGGATCTGGGTGAGAGGTGAAATTCTTTCAGTAGCGATTTCCCCGGTGGGGGGAACAGAAGTTTCTTCTGCTGCTATCGGCATGCTTGTAGGTGAAGGATGCGAAGGGAAATATCTGTGTTTCTTCGCAGGCATATCAGACTTAAATAATTAAGACTTAATTAATTAAGGCACAGCCATCCATCTGCTGCCATGTCATGGATAACAAAGTCCGTTTGAACTTTAATTAACCATAGAGGGGATGGATTTAAGAGGTCCAATCAGTGGACCAGCATTTCTTTATTTATAAAACAGAAAACAAACAATGTCTTGAGAGACAAAATAATATAAGCAGCTTACATAATGGCATCTGGAAAGGAACGGGACAAAAATAGAACTACAATCTCATGTGGGCGGAAGTGATATATGGATATGACATGGAATATTGGAGTGATTAATAACAAGGCACACATGTTAACTCTTTAATTACTGAATGTCTCTGTGGCTGGCAATATCCAGCGTGACACCTGCCTCCCCTATGCCTCTGCCTCCAATGGCTGCGGGTGTCAAGAAGCAAACTTCTCAGAAGCCTCTCATGAGCCAGGCAGCCAGGCAGGATGTTCAGATTGCTTGTCTTCTCCTCCACCCTGCCTCTGCCTCCATGCTGAAATTTACATATATTTAAGTTATGGCCAGGACCAGCAGGCTGTGGCTGCTGCTGGACACCAAGAGGCTCCGCACCCCAATAAATCAGGTTAGTGCTTGTTTTCTTAGTGGGTCTTATTTTCACTCCATTTGTTGTTATTCTTTTTATACAAATGTTCGACATTAAATGAAGTTCGGATGCATACATCCTCAGTTATATGTGTTTCTTGACAATTTTCTATATATGTATACCTTTTCAAGTCAAAATTATGCCTTAGAATTAGTTCCATTGCTATATCAACCACTGAGCAAAATAATAATAATAATAATAATAATATAATGATGATGATGATGATGATGATGATGATGATAATAATAATAATAATAATAAGAAGAAGAAGAAGAAGAAGTATGAGAATAAGAATAAGAACAAGAATAACCACTTTCACTGGCTTATGCCCAAATCGAGCTGCAACGATTCTGGCATAAGCCAGTGAAAGTGGTCCCAGTGGTACTTGCCACGCTGGGCGCAGTGCCAAAGGATCTCAGTGGATATTTGAAAACCATCTGAATTGACAAAATCTCCATCTGTCAATTGCAAAAGGCCGCTTTACTGGGATCGGCAAATATAATTCGCCGCTACATCATGCAATCCTAGCTGCTTGGGAAGCACCCAACTGGTGATGGAATACGAAATCCAGCATAGTGACCTCGTTTGCTGTGTTGTATTGACATAATGATGATGTTGATGATGATGATGATGATGATGATGATGATAATAATAATAATAATAATTTAATAATAATTTATTAGATTTGTATGCCGCCCTCTCCAAGGACTTGGGGTGGAAAGAATGGGCAAGGGTAGCTTTCTGAATTATTTTTCTCTCTTTATATTTTGTATATGTGCCCAACTGTTCACAGCAATGTGAAAAATAGAATAAAATGGGATGGGATGGAATCAGTGATGGGCTACCAAAAGTTTTACTACCACAGTGTAGGCGTGGCTTATGCATTTTGTTTCAACATCTTTCAGTGCAAATTGGGTGCTCTGGGGTGGAGCCCACCCCTAATTATCTACTATATAAAATGTGTGTACACACGCTCACACACAGCTCTTCTAAAATTATACACATTCAACCTCATTTATTGTGATAGGAAAAACATATCCAGAGCCCAGAAGGGGAAAAAAGAAAAAAAAAATCAAAATTTTGCTACCGGTACTGCGTACCTGACCGTACCCATAAGACCCCATTACCGGATGGAATGGAATTCTTTGTTGGCCAAGTGTGATTGGACACACAAGGAATTTGTTATTGGTACCTATGCTCTAAGTGTGCATAAAAGAAAAGGTACATTTGTCAACAATCATGAGGTACAACGCAATGATTGTCATAGGGGTACAAATAAACAACCAAGAAACAATCAATATTAATATATATTGTAAGGATACAAGCAATAAGTTACAGTCATACAGTCATAAGTGGGAGGAGATGAGTGATAGGAACAATGAGAAAAATAATAGTAATAGTAATGCAGCCTTAGTGAATAGTTTGCCATGGGTGAGAGAACTATTTGTTTAGCAGATTGATGGCATTCAGGAAAAACTGTTCTTGTGTCTAGTTGTCTTGGTATAGTGTCATTTTGAGGGTAGGAGTTGAAAGAATTTATGTCCAGGATGCGAGGGGTCACTAAATATTTTTATGTCCATCTTTTTGACTCATGCAGTATACAGATCCTCAGTGGAAAGCAGATTGGCAAAAATGGTTTTTCTGAAGTTCTGATTATCCTCTGAAGTCGGTGTCTGTCTTGTCAGGTTGCAGAACTGAACCAGACAGTCATAGAAGTGCAGATGACAGATTCAATAATTCCTCTGTAGAATTGTATCAACAATTCCGTGGGCAGTTTGAGCTTCCTGAGTTGGCACAGAAAAAACATTCTTTATTGTGTTTTTTTGACATTTCTGACCATTTTAGGTCTTGTGATATGATAGAACCTAGAAATGTGAAGGTCTCTACTGTTGATATCATGTTGTCTAGAATTGTAAGAGGTGGTAGAATGGGAGGGTTTCTCCTAAAGTCTACCACCATTTCTACAATTTTGAGTGTGTTCAGTTCCAGATTGTTTCGGTCACACAACGAAGCTAGTTGTTCAACCTCCCATCTGTATGCAGTTTCATCATTATCTTGAATGAGGCCAATCACTGTTGTATCATCTGCAAACTTCAGTAGTTTAAGAGATTGATCATTTGAAATGCAATCATTGGTATAGAGAGAGAAGAGAAGTAGTGAGAGTGCACAGCCTTAGGGGGCGGGTTAATTGTACAGCTTCACCTGCTTATTCCTGTCTGTTAGAAAGCTTGTCATCTATTTACAAGTGTGTTCAGGTACCGCTAGCTGATTTAGTTCAGTTAGAAGAGTGTCTGGCATGATGGTGTTGAATGCTGAAATAAACTTTACAAAGAGACCTTGCGTAGATCTTTGGAGATTCAAGATGCTGTAGGATGTAGTGCAGAACTATATTAATAGCATAATCTGTCAATCTAACTGCTTGGTATGCAAATTACAGGGTGTCAAACAGTGGATCCATGATAGTTTTCCAGTGGGACATCACCAGTCTTTCAAAGGTTTTCATAACTATAGATGTTAGAGCAACTGATCTGTAGTCATTCAGTTTCTTGATAGAGGGCTTCTTCAGCACTGGGATGATAGTGGAGCACTTGAAGCAAGAAGGAACATGGCATATCTCTAGTGATTTGTTGAACATTTGGGTGAAGATTGGCCAATTGGTCAGCACAGACTTTTAAGCAAGAAGAAATTGTCTTGTCTGGGCCTGGTGCTTCACCCACTAGGATGGGGTCAGTTGTAGGAGATTTGGCTGTTGTTGGTATATCTGGTGTGGAGGTTGTGGGGATAGGTGGCCTTTCAAATCTGCAGTAGAACACATTCAAGTCATCTGCCAGTTGCTGATTTCCTTCAAATTGGGAAGGAAGTTTGCTGTAACCAGTGATGTTTTTAAGAGTTTTCCACATGCTTGCTGGTTCATTTGTTGAGAACTAATTCCTTAGCTTTTCAGAGAAACTTCTTTTTGCTTCTCTTATCTTCCTTATAATAATTTATAATGTTATAATAATCCATTATAATAATTAATAACTGAAAAAGCATATATTTAAAAGTTATTGATAATAACCACTGTTTCAAATAGGACTAGATGGACTAATAACCATTGCCCTGGAAGGAGCTAAATATATTGATCAACTTCAGCATATTGAGTTTGGAAAGGGATTTGGATATAACACACAATTATCTATTGACACAGAAAATGTTGCTACAAGACTCTTTCAGTATATGGTAAGTTGATAAGATAAAACCAATAGATTAGATTTTGAGATTTAAAGGATCCTTTGATACCCAATTATACATCTCCATCCCATGTCAATTCAGTGAAGCGGTTGATGTAATGTGCTGGTACCTGGAAGCTGTAAGAATGTGGATGAGAGTAAACTGGCTCAAGCTCAACCCTGACAAGACCGAGTGGTGTTTCCTCCGAAGGACCATTCCATCTGTCCATCAATTGTTCTGGGGGAGGGAAACTTTAATCCCCTCAAATAGGGTCTGTAACTTGGGCGTCCTCCTAGATCCACAGTTGAACCTTGGCCACCATCTTTCAGCTGTGGCAAGGGGAATCTTTGCCCAGGTTTGACTGGTATACCAGTCAAGGCTCTATTTGGACCAGGAGGCTCTGCACACAGACACTCAGACACTCATTATCTCCTGTCTAGATTATTGCAACGTGCTCTACATAAAGCTACCCTTGTTTGGAGACTACAGATAGTCCAGAATGCAGCCTCATGAGCTGTCATGGGTGTTCCTCGATACAGCCATATAACACCAATGCTTCATGCGCTGCACTGGCTATCAATTGGTCTCCAGTCACAATTTAAGGTTATTACCTATAAAGCCCTACATGGCTCAGGACCAGTCTAAGTACAACACCGTCTCTTGCCACATACTGTACCTCCCAAAGACCAATCAGATCACAAGGAGTTGCTCTCCTCCAGGTCCCATTAACTAAACAATGCAAGTTGATGGGCCTTTGGGGGAGACTCTTCTCTGTGGCTGCCCTGACATTATGAAACCAACTACCCCTCAATGTCTGCACTGCTCCCACCCTACTCTCCTTCTGAAAGGCTGTGAACACCTAGTTTTGCCAGGAAGCCTGGGGGCTGTGAATTTAACATTTTATCACATCACATTTGCAACTGTTTCTGTATGTAATTGAATTGAATTGAATTTCTTTGATTTCTATGCTGCCCAATTTCATAGGACTCAAGGTTTATTATAGGTTTGTTATGGGTTTTACTATTCTTATTACTAATTATTTGACTTTTTAATTGTATGTACTATTTATAGTTGTAAGCCACCCTGAGTCCCATTTCAAATAAATTAAATTAAAATAAATTAAATTTTATTCCTGAATAGCATACAATAATTACAAGAGGCATCCACAGAAGAGAACAAGGGAGGACAATTGACAAAGACAACTTTGCCTTTGCAACTTTTGTGAACATTGTTTTTTGTCATTTTCATGAAAGTCTTGGATGCAGACCTCTTTACAAATTAATATAAAAGTGACAATAATAATACTCATTAGTAATTATAACTAACCAAATTTTCTAAGGATAAAATAATAATTTCTTCTCTTCAAGGACCAAATTGCTGAGCGAAAATGCTGCTGCATATTTTGTAGGTGTGAGGGAGAAGAAGGATCCCGTGGACAAAGACAAGAAAAGGGGTACAAGGTAAATATATTATGCATCATTTCATTCTGATCCCAGTGTCACAGAGATATACACTGAAAACCTTACTTCAATTAGAAATTTAAGATTGTACAAAAATAATAGTCTAAGCAAAAATAAAAATAATAAAAAGAGCATTAAAAAGGGACTACTGTAGTAGTAATACAGTTTTATTATTAGTTATCAATTTGTAAACAATACATTTCTTCACATTTATTTCTTCATTAAAAAATAAATATACAATGGGAGTGTTAAAAAAAATCAAAATTATGTCTGTAATTATGCAATTGATGCCCCACTTTTTTTACATGTGGAGGCCATCTTCATTTTTGACTCCCCATCTACATTGCTCACAGGCAGACAACTGAAACAGGGAGGGAAGTGAGTAGATTTGGTATGCTGGGGAAGTTTGGGAGGAAATTGTGGAGAGTAAGAGCTGACTGACATCTGGCATCATCTTAGTGTCCAAGGTCAAAAGATGAGCAAGCCCCAACTCCAGATCGTTTCCCAAAATAAATTGGCTGCAATTGATTTGTGGACAATGAACAGTGGGTAAACCAGAGGAGGAAAGGGGATTTTTTTACTTTTCTTCTTGTGCCCATGTGGAATTATCAGTAAAATTATACTCTTGGTAAAATAATGTTCCAGAAGTTTCTTTTGTTACATATGCCAATGGGATGGTTGACATTTATGACCTTGTAGACGTCCCTGAAAATGTGTCAAGGGAAGTCAGAGTTAATTTATACCACAGTTGTAATTGTATGCAGGAACGATTTTGGAAGACAAAGAGATGCTACCTAGAGAATAAATCAGATAAGAGAAAGAGTAGTGTGCAATTGCATAGTTTGTGAACTAAGATTAATCAAAAACGAATGTCTCTAAATTCTCCACCTGTAAAGGTGACTATGGAAGAATTGTATTTGAAGACTTGCAAGATTCTGTTGAAGTAGCTTTACAATAACATAGAATTAGCTCATCTTATCATGTTTCCTGTTTGGTCTACCTAATAAAGCTGATGTCAGACTATTTATGCTTAAATTATATTTATTTAATTGTTTATTTGTTTGTATGGATTTGGGGGGGGGGGTGTAAAATTGTTTTATTTTTTCCTCCATACATACTTTTTTCAATACATTTCAAAATAATCAAATTACAATAAAAACAGTACAGTTAGTAAATCATATAAATTATCCCCCAAAAAATTAATAGTTCCAAATTAATTATTTTTGGTATTAATCAAACCCCAAAACCTTGACCTCTAATTTTGTCATCTAAATATCCATTTTTTCTTCTAATTGAATTCCACATTGATTTCCTTTAACCTTATTACAATAATTTCATCTTATTCTTACAAACACAATTAAGCCTTTATATTTACTCCCTGTTTTCATGTATTCTCCTTTAAAAAATAGCTAAAAACCCTTACTACCTCTTCCTAAACAAAATTTTAAAAAGATTATAAGCTAAGAAAAAAGGAAGTATAATAATAAAAATAGAAAAAAAAGAACCGAGCACCATTACTATTAAAGAATTTGAAAAAAATCTTTTTTAAAAAAAAATCTTTTTTATTTATTTTTAAGGTTTAATATACACACAACATAAAACAGTGCATAGCGAAATGTCAATTTGAAAATAATCAAACAAAAAAGAGAAAAAGGAGAAAAGAAAAAACCCAAAATCTTAATTACTAATTAATCCATTGTTTTAGTTGAGCATTTATCATAATATTATAATCATATAACATATAACTTGTAAAATTCTATCAATACTTCAATACATTCATAAAGCTCAGATTAAGATTTACAAAGTGGTGATCAGGTCGACAAGACATGCTTACAATGTCGGCCTGATTACATCTGCGGAATCCCACCCGGCCACCCTGTTTAGGGTGACTCACTCCCTTCTTAACCAGGGGGGAGTTGGGGAACTCTTACAGGGTAGTGCTGAGGCCTTTAATAGGTTTTTCGCAGATAAAATCGCTCAGATCTGGATTGATCTCAACTCCAATTGGAGTACAGAGTCAACTGACAAGTCAGTCAGGTGACAGGGGCTCGTCTTGGTCCACCTGTTTACAGCGAGTTTGACCTGGTGACACCTGGTGAAGTGGACAAGGCCATTGGATCTGTGAATTCTACCACCTGTTTGTTGGACCTGTGCCCCTCCTGGCTGGTTTCGGCCAGCAGGGAAGTGACACAGAGCTGGGTGCAGGAGATTACCAATGCTTCTGTGAGGGAGGGGTCCTTTTCAGCTTCGTACAAAGAGGCACATGTGCATGCCCTCCTCAATAAGCCTTCTCTGGACCCAGCCGTATTTAACAACTATCATCCTGTCTCCAACCTTCCCTTCATGGGGAAGGTTGTTGAGAAGGTGGTGTCGTTCTAGTTCCAACGGTCCTTGGAAGAAGCTGATTACCTAGGCCCTCAGCAGTCAGGATTCAGACCCAGCTACAGAACGAAAACTGCTTTGGTCATGCTGATGAATGATCTCTGGCGGGCCCGGGAGACGGGTTTATCCTCTGTCCTGGTGCTTCTTGACCTCTCAGTGGGGAAGGTTGTTGAGAAGGTGGTGTCGCTCCAGCTCCAGCGGTTCTTGGTATAAGATTTTTTATTTTTCTCCACCATGAAATAAAACAATATATAGTTATAAACACAACAACAATGCTTAAAATCAATCATATACAAACTTTTCTTTTCTCATTACTCGCTCAATGGAGGGACTTATCTCTCCCCGTATAAAATTTTCTTTTAATTTTATGCATTATTAGCAATTCTTAAAATTCTAAATTAAAATTTTTCCCTCATTGTCTTACAACAAAAGGTTACAACAATGAAAAGAATAATAAAATCTCTTTTATCTAAATTTAATCTTATATCATATAGCTATTTAAAAATTCTCTATATATATATGTATCTTTAGTAAAAGATACTATTCATAATATGTCACCTACATTGTAAAATAAAGTTCTATATGTTTAAATCTAAACAATAAGTAAATTTTGTGTTATATCATTATATAGTGCTACCACTACGTCTCATCTTTGCCATTTGGCTTGCAAAGCTTAAATCAAATTCTCTTGTTTCAATTTTTCCAAAATTAACCAATTACTAATGTATATATAATGTATCTCTTAATTTTCTATCCAATCATAAAACTTCCCACAAATTTTATAATAATCCGAGTCTTATTTATCTTTAAGTTTCAAAGTCAATCTTCTCATCTCTGCACAATCCATAATTTTTCTCAAAACTTCCCTTTCCGTTGGTATCCTATTCAATTTCCAACATTGTGCATATACAATCCTACCTGCTGTAATTATGTGTATAATTAAATATGTCTCTTCTTTATCAAAATTATCTGGTAAAATACCCAGAAGCTATATCTCAGATCTAAGATCAATAGTTTTTCTTAAAATCTTCTGAATCCAATGTTGAATTTGTGTCCAAAATTTACTTGCTTCTGGACAAGTCCACCACATGTGATAGAATGAGCCAGGTAAGTCACTGTATTTCCAACAGTTCATCGACAGATTCTGAAAAAATTTCCGCTAACTTTTGTGGTGATATATGCCATCTATAAAACATTTTATACATATTTTCCTTAAATGCAGTTTACATTGTCATTTTACAATTTCTCTCCCATAATTGCTGCCAACAATCTCTGTCTATTGTATATCCTATATTTCTCATCCATTTTATCATTGTGTCCTTAACCTGCTCGAATTCTAATTCAATTGTTAAGAAGTATTTGTAAATTTTTTTGATCAAGTTAACATCCTGACCCAATAAGATTTGATCTAATTCTGTTTTTTGTAAGTTAATACCTTTTGTTTTAATGTCTTTCTCAAATCTTGATTGTAACTGTAAATACATAAACCAATCCAGCTTTATGCCTTGTTTTTCTAATTCTTGAAGTGGTTTTAACTTCAATGATTGTGTCAGTATATCCTTATATCTTAAAATATTAGACCAGTTTAGTCTATTGGCGTGCATAAATACTTCTATTATCGATATCCAAAATGGTACTTTTGAGTAGTGTTTCGCTTTCATCTTTTCCCAAATTGCCATCAATGAACTTCTTATAATATGACTCTGAAAGTAACTATGTATGTTCTTCTTCTCATACTACATAAATGCATGCCAATCTATTTGCAAGTCATGTCCTTCTAACACCAGTAGTCTTTTATTGCTAAGTAAAATCCCGTCCTTTACCCATGTCATTGCCGCCGCTTGGTAATAGAGCTCCCAATGTGGTAGCCCTCCTCTTTCTCTCATATCTTGTAAATTTTTTAAACAGATTCTTGGTCTTTTCCCTTGCCATACAAATTTCGTTGTAATTTTATTTAGCTCATTGAAAAAAGTCTTTTCAAGTTTAATTGGAGTAGTGGAAAATAGGAACAATAATCTTGGTAAAATATTCATCTTAATTGGAGCAATTCTGCCCAATAGTGATGTCTGAAGATTCTTAGAAACATAGAAACATAGAAGACTGGTGGCAGAAAAAGACCTCATGATCCATCTAGTCTGCCCTTATATTATTTTCTGTATTTTATCTTAGGGTGGATATATGTTTATCCCAGGCATGTTTAAATTCAGTTACTGTGGATTTATCAACCACGTCTGCGGGAAGTTTGTTCAAGCCGGTGTTGAAAACACCCAATAAAATCAAAAAATCAATTCAAAAATTTAAAAATAATCCAAAAAATCAAATGTAATCCAATGAATAGATCGAAAAATCCATTAATAAAAAAAACAACACAGAGTAATAATCCAAAGGGTGGGTAAACAAACACCTGATAAAATAAAAAATATTTTTAAAAAAATCAAAAATAATCCAAAAAATCAAATATAATCCAATGAATAGATAGAAAAATCCATTAATTGAAAAAACACAAAGTAGTAATCCAAAGGGTGGGTATGCAAACCTGGTGTTAAAAAAAATCAAATATAACCCAATGAATGGAAAAGTCCAGTGATCAAAAACACCCCGCCCAAAAAAATTAACTAGTCAGACCCAAAATTTAATTAGGGTCTGATAAAAAGAGTAATATAAAAGACAATTCTACGGAAGAAGCTATCAAAATCTAAATCTGGTAAAAATAAAAAATGAAGAAAATGAAGTATAATAAAGGCCTAAGAAAATAAAAATAAAGATTTAAAGATTTAAAAATTAAAAAATTAAAAATCAAATATAAAAATTAATTAGTTTTTTTTAAAAAATAAACTTGAATTATGGATAAAATAAAATCAAGGTTTAAATAAAAAAGTAGCTGGGTATAAAAATTGTAGTGTCTAAAACATATATACGCAATGCTATTGATTATAGGATTATAACCCTTAAAGGGTCTTTTAGCTGAATTATCATACAGAAGCCTCAAACCAAGAAGCAGAGTTATTGTACTTTTCAAAAGAGAAGGAAAAAAAACTGTTTATCACTTTGTAGCAATAACACAGAGTCAGCAAGCTGCACCTGGCTTTGTTATTAAATGTAGCAAAATGTCAAGGCCACTTTCCCATGCTGCAGCCTGTCCTTTGTCTTTTAACTTCTTGCCACTAGATGGCAGTATAAGCCTTTTAAGGTGAAAAAATATTTCAGAATAAAGTACAGTGGTACCTCGAGATACGAGTTTAATTCGTTCCGGACCTGGGCTCTTAAGTCGAGCAGCTCTTATCTCGAACGACTTTTCCCCATAGGAATTAATGTAAATAATTTTAATTGGTTCCAGCCCTCAAAAAACTCACAAAGTTAGTCTAAATTATGCAGAAAGACATGTTTTTAATGAAGAAATGTACATGTACATATAAATGAATAATGAAGTTTCTTTCACTTAACTTGTAAACTTTCTTAAACTTTTAAATTTACATATGTTCAACTTCTCTGCCACCCAATCCTGTAGGACAGAGGTCCCCAACCCTTTTTGCACCGATCAAGTGATCAAGAGAGGAATGGGTGAATGAATGGACGGAGGGTGGGAAGGAAGGAAGGAAAGAGGGAAGGGACAGGAACAGAGGAAGGAAGCAAGGAAACTTATGAAAGGGGAGAGTAAGAGAGGAATGAGTGAAGGGAGGGAGGGAGGGAAGAAGGTGGGAAGGAGAAAGAAAAGAAGAAATAGAGGAAGGGAAGGTAAAAGAAAGAAAAAGAGCAAGAAAGCAAGCAAGCAAGCAAGCAAGCAAGCAAGAAAGAAAGAAAGAAAGAAAGAAAGGGGGAAGGGACAGGAACAGAGGAAGGAAGCAAGGAAACTTATGAAAGGGGAGAGTAAGAGAGGAATGAGTGAAAGGAGGGAGGGAGGGAAGAAGGTGGGAAGGAGAAAGAAAAGAAGAAATAGAGGAAGGGAAGGTAAAAGAGAGAAAGAAAAAGAGCAAGAAAGAAAGCTGCAAGCACCCCCCCAAGCCCCCCAGGCCGGCTGCAACCTTTTAAAACACGCGCGCCGCTTCGCAGCTGTCTCCTGAAGCCGAACGCGGAAGTTAGCGTTTGGCTTCAGGAGACAGCTCCTTGGCGCTTGTATCTCGAATTTGGGCTTGTAAGTAGAACAAAAATATCTCTCCCCTCCCAGCTCTTATCTCGAGTTGCTCTTAAGTAGAGCAGCTCTTATGTCGGGGTTCCACTGTATTTTGAATATCTTAAAACGTGAAAATATGAAATGAGAACAATAAAAGCTGCCCAAATATGCAGTAATACTTTTCTCTTTAAAATATCAGTTTCTTTAGAGTTGTAGCACTTTACAAAAATGCTGTTAACATATCGTTCTGGCACTTTAAATGTAGGATTCTCCGCCACTGAGCCGGAAATCAAAGTTCCGGTGTTTTCACGTCTCTCCCTCACCAAAAAACAGTTCCAAGTCAAATTTTAAGAAACCTCTAATATATCTCTTGTCTCCAAAATCCAGATTTTAAAATCCCAAAACAATTCTCTCACCAGATGGATTTATAGATGGTAATAATCCCCTCAGCTTCCGTCTTTCCCAAAGCTTCAGGTAACAGGTTACTTCCAGCAGGCTGATGGTCAGGGGACTGGCTTCCTGCAGGATTTTGCAATATCCTGCGGTTCCCCAGATGTTCCCCTCTCTCACCTGACTCTCCAAGCCAAGAAAGTCCACATCGTGGGACCCCAATAAGCCGCGATTCAACAGGCTACCCCAGAGCATTGGGGAGTCCATTGTGTCACTTCAGTGGTTCTTGGAAGAAGCCGATTATCTAGGCCCTCAACAGTCGGGATTCAGGCCCGGCTACAGCATGGAAACTGCTTTGGTCACGCTGATGGATGAGCTCTGTCAGGCCTGGGACAGGGGCTTGTCCTTTGTCCTGGTGCTTCTTGAGCTCTCAACAGCTTTCGATACCATCAACCATGGTATCCTTCTGTGCTGACTGGAGGGGTTGGGAGTGGGAGGCACTGTACTTCAGTGGTTCTCCTCCTACCTCTTCGGTCGGTCCAAGTCAGTGTTAGTGGGGGGTCAGAGGTCGGCCTCGAGGTGTCTCCCTTGTGGAGTGCCTCAGGAGACGGTCTTCTCTCCCCTGCTATTTAATATCTACATGAAACCACTGGGTGAGATCATCCAAGGACATGGGGTGAGGTATCATCAATATGCTGATGATACCCAGTTGTACATCTCCACCCCATGTCCAGTCGGTGAAGCAGTGGAAGTGATGTGTCGGTGCCTGGAGGCTATTGGGGTCTGGATGGGTGCCAGCAAGCTCAAAGTCAACCCTGATAAGACAGAGTGGCTGTGGGTTTTGCCTCCCAAGGACAATTACTGACCATCCATTACCCGGGGGGGATTATTGCCCCCCTCGGAGAGGGTCTGCAACTTGGGCATCCTCTTTGATCCACATCTAACTTTAGAACACCACCTTTCGGCTGTGGTGAGGAGGACGTTTGCCCAGGTTCGCCTGGTGCACCAGTTGCGGCCCTATCTGGACAGGGAGTCATTGCTCACAGTCGCTCATGCCCTCATCACCTCAAGATTCAACTACTGCAATGCTCCCTACATGTGGCTACCTCTGAAAGTGTTCGGAAACTCATGCAAAATGCGGCCGTGAGAGCTATTGTGGGGCTTCCCAGATTCGCCCATGTCTCGGCAACACTCCGCGGCCTGCACTGGTTGCCGATCAGTTTCCGGCCACAATTCAAAGTGTTGGTAATGACCCATAAAGCCCTACATGGCATCAGGCCAGAATAACTTTAGGACCGTCTTCTGCTGCACGAATCCCAGCGACTGATAAGGTCCCACAGAGTCGGCCTTCTCTGGGTCCCATAGACTAAACAATGTCGTCTGGCGGGACCCAGGGGAAGAGCCTTCTCTGTGGTGGCTCCACCCCTCTGGAATCAACTCCCCCAGAGATTAGAACCACCCCCACCCTCCTTGCCTTTTGTAAGCTACTCAAAACCCACCTATTTCACCAGGCATGGGGTAACTGAGTTACCCCTAGGCTATGGTAGATTTGTATATGGTATGACTGAGTTGTATGGTTGTAATAATGTGCTTTTTTAACATATTGGATTTGTGATATTGTATTCCGCTATGAGCTGCTCCGAATCCTCGGAGAGGGGCGGCATTCAAATCTAATATTAAATAAATTAAAAAATTAAATTGAATTAAATTGAAAAATTAAATTAAATTAAATTAAATTAAATTAAATTAAATTAAATTGAATTGAATTGAATTGAATTGAATTGAATTGAATTGAATTGAATTGAATTGAATTGAATTGAATTGAATTGAATTGAATTGAATTGAATTGAATTGAATTGAATTAAATTGAATTAAATTGAATTAAATTGAATTAAATTGAAAAATTAAATTGAATTAAATTAAATTAAATTAAATTAAATTAGATTAGATTAGATTAGATTAGATTAGATTAGATTAAATTAAATTAAATTAAATTAAATTAAATTAAATTAAATTAAATTAAATTAAATTAAATTAAATTAAATTAAATTAAATTAAATTAAATTAAATTAAATTAAATTAAATTAAATTAAATTAAATTAAATTAAATTAAATTAAATTAAATTAAATTAAATTAAATTAAATTAAATTAAATCAAATCAAATCAAATCAAATCAAATCAAATCAAATCAAATCAAATCAAATCAAATCAAATCAAATCAAATCAAATCAAATCAAATCAAATCAAATCAAATCAAATCAAATCAAATCAAATCAAATCAAATCAAATCAAATCAAATCAAATCAAATCAAATCAAATCAAATCAAATCAAATCAAATCAAATCAAATCAAATCAAATCAAATCAAATCAAATCAAATCAAATCAAATCAAATTAATTTTCTTTTCTTTTTTTTTTCAATTTTTTTATTATTTTTTCATAAAACAGACATACAGACGTACAAACATTAAACATAAAATGGGGATGTGTTTCCCCGCTTCTTTTGAAAGTATACATTCAAATAGAAAAAAGAATACATAATCAAACATTTGTTAAATGTTAAAAAGTCTAGTAAAAAATTTTCAAATCTTAAATGCAATATTAGTACATTATAAGTAAAAATGCTTAATATGTTATTTATGTGTAATATATTCATCTAATCAAACATTCAAACAAATCTCATTTACTAAACATACATAAAACAAAATTTTTAATATATCGCTTGTGAGTAAACTACTATGTCAAAATCATCAACAAATACATCTAATATTATTATTACCTAAATAAAAACAGATCTATCTCTTATTTTTTCTTATCTAACCATTTATATATGTTGTTCCATGTTTCATAAAATTTTGTATCTTCTTGATCGTTTAATCGTCTTGTCATCATATCCATTTCAGCGCAATCTAATATTTTAGCTATAACTTCTTCTTTCTTGGGGATTTCCTCCCCCTTCCAGTTTTGCGCATATATTATTCTAGCCGCAGTTAATATGTGTATGATTAAGTAAAAAGTTTCCTTCTTATAAGTCTGATTAGTAATTCCTAATAAGTAAAATTCCGGGGTGTTATCTATGTCATATTTTAATATTTCTTTTAATATCTTCTCAATCATCTTCCAATAAGTTTTAGCTTTGCTACATGTCCACCATTGATGGTAATAAGTTCCTATATCTTTCTTGCATTTCCAACACAGTGGGGATGTTTTAGGAAACATTTTAGCTATCCTGTTTGGTGGAAGGTGCCATCTATAAAACATTTTAATTTGGTTTTCTTTTAATGAAACTGACTTGGTCATTTTCCAATTATTAATCCAGACTTTTTCCCAAGTATCAATATCTATTTCCTTACCTATGTTTCTGCACCATCTTATCATGGTATCTTTTAGAGTCAACTCTATATTTTTGTGAGCGATAAGAAATTTATATATTTTCCCTATCATTTTTACTGAATTATTAATAATTAAATGACTTAGCAAATTCTTACTTTTATTAAAAGTGTAAAGAGTTATATCCTTCTGGTATCTGGATCGAATCTGGGCATAATGCCACCAATCTATTATTATCCCTTCTTCTTGTAGTTTATTCCTAGGCTTTAGCTTCATCTGATCATTTAATAATTCTTTATATCTATAAAATATTTTCGTGTCTTTTATAGATTTTGGATGTGTTATTGCTTCTAGGGGGGCTATCCATTCTGGGACATTTAAGAAGTGATTTTTCTTTATGTCCTTCCAAACCTCTAGTAAATACTTCCTTAATGTGTGTCTTTTAAAATATGAGTGATTTTTTTCCTTGTCATACCATATAAATGCATGCCAGCCCAGCATAAGATCATGTCCTTCTAAATTTAATATTCTTTTATTCTCTAAGGTTATCCAATCTTTAATCCATGTTAAAGCAGCGGCCTGATAATATAATTTCCAGTTTGGAAGACCAAATCCTCCTCTTTCTTTAATGTCTTCCAAACAGTTTATTCTTATCCTTGCTTTTTTCCCTTGCCATATAAATTTTTTAACTAAGTTTGTCAAAGTTTTAAAGAAAGTTCCCCCTGGGTTTATTGGAATTACCTGAAAAAGAAATAAAACCTTAGGCAGAATATTCATCTTGATTGTGGCAATTCTTCCTAAAAAAGATATTTTCAGGTTATTCCATGTTTCTAAATCTTTTTTAATTTCTGATAATAATTTTATGTAATTATCATTTTTTAAAGTTATTGTTTTCGCTGTTAAATTTATTCCTAAATATTTTACTTTCTTTACGGTTTTTATTCCAGAAATATTTTCTAATTTAGTTTCTTGTATTTTATTCATATTTTTGGTTAAGAAAGAAGTTTTGCTTTTATTTATCTTTAAACCTGCTACCTTTCCGTATTGTTCAATAGTTTGCAATAAAGAAGGAACAGTTGTTATCGGTTCTTCAATTATAAACGTTAAGTCATCTGCAAAAGCTTGGAGTTTGTAAGTTTCGTCTCCTATAGTTAAACCTTTTATTTCGGAATCCGCTCTTATTTTAATTAATAAAGTTTCAAGTGTCATAATAAATAACAATGGTGATATAGGACATCCTTGACGAACTCCCTTGTTTATATCAAGTGCTTGTAATTGGTTATTATTTAGTATTATTTTAGTCGTTTGTTTTGAGTATATAGTATCTATTAAATTAACAAATTTTGAGCCAAATCTCATTTTGTTTAATTGCATTTTTATAAATGTCCAGTTAACGTTGTCAAAGGCCTTTTGAGCATCTAAGAACATTAAGGATGCTGTCTTATCTGGATGTTGTTCATAGTATTCTAATGTGTTTATTACTGTTCTAAGGTTATTTTTAATTTGTCGCCCTGGTAGAAATCCATTTTGGTCTTGATGTATTATTCCATTTATAATTCTTTTAAGTCTATCTGCATAAATGGCAATAAATATTTTATAATCTACATTTAATAAAGATATGGGTCTATAATTTTTGATTTTTAGTGGGTCAGTACCGGATTTGTGTATTAAAGTTGTCAGCGATTCTGACCAAGATTTCGGAATTTTACCCTCAAGTCTACATAAATTAAAAATTTCTAACATATAGTTTCTTACTATTTCATTGTCTATCTTATACCATTCTGCCGGTATAGCATCCGGACCAGTGGCCTTATTGTTTTTCTGCTTTTTAATTATAGTTAGGAGTTCTTCCATTGTTATTGGACCATCCAACATAGTCTGTTGATCTTCTGTTATTTGTGGTAATTTTGAAGCCTGTAAGTAATTAAAAACCTCATCTTCACTAACATTGTCTTTAGCATAAAGATCTTTATAAAAATTATAAACAATGTCCGCCTTTCCTTCTGTATCATATTTTATTGTACCGTCTTTGTCTTCTAATTTTTTTATCAATTTGGATTGACTCTGCTTTCTAAGTTTATATGCTAACCATCTGCCTGGTTTATTTGCATGTTCAAAATAATGTTGTTTTGCTTCCGGTTTGGCGGTGATCGCGGCGGGACATCCTTGGCAGGGCTCTGCCAAGCGATCCCTTCTACCCCCTTCGAAGGTCGCATTTGCGATCGGATCGGGCTCGGATGGCCCGATCCCAGAACAGGGGGCTCCCCTCTGCCCGAGGAGCCATCGCTGAGACTCCAGAGGCAGCGGTTCGCCCCGCAGCTTTGAAGACGGGAGAACCGATCCTCTTCGCCTGAGAGGACCGGCCAGCGCTTTCTCCCCTCACCCAGCGGGAAGCTGAGAAAAAGCTTTAAATTGAAAGTTCTACATTTAACTAACTGAAAAAGAATACATCCGATAAAGGACTTAAGGTAAAAAATTTCCTCTTTGTTTCAAGACCAAAATCTGAAGATTTGATCGTTCGCAAGCCTCAAGGGAAAGCTTTCTTTAACGAGGCGAAAGTGAAAGGTTTTTTTTTCTGAGTCTCATCCGCAAATAACAGCCGAGACTAAATTCTCTCATTTTCATTGTTTCCATTTTGTATTTGAATTTTGGAACCTATAAAACATTTTTTTTACCCTATGCTTTAATAAAAGATCTTGAACTGGAAATGACTATATAGAAGATTTCAATGCTTAAAAGAAATTAGTAAAGATGACTAAAATTTCTTTTTTATAGTCTGTCAAAACATTGTGTTCCGGGCTGACATCTTAACAGCGGAGGAACACAACTTTGTTGCCTTATTTTTTTCTCATCCTGTTGTCTTTGCAACATAATAACATTATATAACAACTTGAAAATAAATGGGAAATAGAAGGAACTGATACCTTTTCTTTGGAATATTTACCTTTGGATTAACCTACTTGGATTACTTGCTGATTGCCTTTGAACTACTTTGGATTACTTGCTGATTGCTTTTTTTCCTTGGGATTATTTTTTCTTCTGAGAACCTTTTCACATCTGCCTGATCATATGAACTTCTGACTTCTAACCTGACTCCATCTTGGGATCTATTTTTTTTGCCTTTGTCTTGAATTTGGAAAAGAACATAGACTCCATTTTAACTACAAGAAAATCATTAATTTGACTTTTTTTTTCTTTTCGTGAGACCTGCAATTGGGATTAAGTACAATTGCATTTTCTGGCATTGGGATTCACACTCTTTATTCATCTAATATAATTTCCTGATTTATAACAAGAACATAACTATACATATTGTGTTTTCTTTTTGATTAATTAACTCTTTTTTTGTTCTCTTTCTGATTTTCCCTCTTTTTATTCCTATTTTTAAAAGAAGTTTGAATTGAAGACTATGCATTGTTAGCAAACCTTGGTTTCCTGCTCTATTCTAATCATTTGAATTGAAATACTCCCCATTTCTTTTTTTTCTCTCCCTTTTTCTCCCTCTTCTTGCTGCCTTATTAAGTCTTTTTTCTCTTCCTTTTTTTTCTCTGTACTTTTTCAAAGTCTCCCTTTTTAAAATAGTTATTACTCCTCTTTTGCTGT